>NW_026623300.1:1608106-1638885 GCF_030028575.1 Malurus melanocephalus
TATATATATGTTTTCAAGAGAGAAAGCAACATTATCCTTTCTCTATCCTACAGCAAGAAAGCTGATGACTGCTGATACCAATCATCAYGCATAAAAATGTGACGCCACTATTTCTTTCCATAGGTATAACAAATACGAAGGTTATCTGAYACGCAGTCTAATTTGAGCTGGAATTTAGAGATGAGCGAATTGTAATAAAAATTCTACAGTAATCAAGTAACGACATATGCAATTACCTCAAGGCAGTAGGTGATAGCATTAACATAAGGGGACGAATTTGGTGACCCCTACATACAGATACAGCTCTCATGTGTGGGACTAAGTCACTAGGCTTCTCAGGGTGTGTGAAGCAGCTCTGGCCCTTGCACACAGACTTTTTTCTATCAYTGCAAACAGTTCACATGTAACTTGAGAGATATTGGCATATTTTATTGAGGACATGGGTTTTTGATCCTGGTTTACTATAAAACAGGTGCATCTCTGTTTTTCTTGCCCAGTAACATTCTCTGTCTACATCTTAAGTGCCGTGCTTTATGCAGCAGGTTGCTGCACATGAATTTATTTTATAATTTATGGATGATGGGTTTCATGGTGCACTGGACACTGCCATTCTTTCAAACACCCATACATCTGCCCCAGTATACCACAGTGCTGYGTAATGGGTTTAGGGAGTAAGAAGTACAGACTTTTGAGGACCCCTTTCATTCAAATAAACTGGAAATGAGACAGAGTATATGTGCAGATTATGTAAATTTTKCTTTTAGAGGAATAGAGGCCTAAATCACAAGTATTTCATCACCCATTCTTGATAGACAGCTCAAGAACATTTTTAATTACAGCCTTAGGATGAGATATGATGCAAAGATTGCCTACAAAGAAGTTCATGGGACAAGTTCTTGACTTTATGAGGAGTATATCACATCCCACAAATTTAGACTAAAGTTTTGTTACTGCTCTGAACTAGTTTGTGTCTCCTGGACTCCTGAAACTTTGCAATGGACTAACTTGACCTAACGCTGCAACTGATCCAAAATGTGTTAATTTATGGGGAAGGTGTCTTGTCACATAATGCCATAAAATCACGACAGGACGTGCCTTCATCACGCATCAACACAACATGCCATGAAACTACAGTGAGATGAAGTCATTCCGTGCAGTACAACAAATACGATTCCTTTCAGTGAAACACCAAAGAGAGGAACTGTGAGTTATGTCAACTGTAGTGACACAACAGCCTGTAGTACGAATCCCTTGGAGTSAGGCCAAAACAAACAAGTAGCAGAGACAAGATCACACACTCGGAGATGTAAGAGTGGCAMGCGGGTACGGCTCGGAGCGCTTCTCAGAAGCAAACGTTCTTCGCATGCATTTTTCTGGTGCTAATTTTTTTGCCATTGACACAGTGCTGAGGCCAAGTAAAGTAACTCTGAATATTACACAACATATACTTTAACTACTTAGTGCCCTGCTTTATTATTTCTCCTTTTTAAAACCACGCCAWTGCGTCTTTAACATGAACAGCCAACTTTTGCAAACAAGACAGTTAAGGGCAGCCCTCTGAAAACTCGGCCAGGCCTGGAACAAAAGCAGCTATTTAAACAGTGAACATTGAAAAGTCTGTTAAATCATCTGATTTGTGTAACCTGAGCCACGCTATGTGAGGTGTTTCCTCTCCACTAGCCAACTCTGACTGCCACAAGGGTGAAGAGAACAGGGTTCCTTAGAAAYGTTGAACTCTGTTTATCAAAGAGCTTTGTAAAGTTATTAAAATAACATTTCAGCTACAGTGACTGCTCTTAGAAACTTGYCAAATGCTTCTGATAGCTGAATAGGTACCTCAGTAGTCCCAGCATTCCAAGAATTTCCTACCATAAGCARCAGGAAACACAAGTTAATGCTCAGGCACTGCAGCACCTAATGCCACGCTGGCAATCTTAYACGGAGCACACTGTAGTGTCCCAAACCAGCACATTCAGCCTTAGGAARGCAAGATGTACTTATCAGTTGGGATATTCCCTCAACAGCAGAATTTCTGAAGCCTGTTGAAGTCCTGAATTCCTGCCTTTTGCACCCCAGATCTCCCTCCTTCCCTGGTTCCAGTGGCTTCCACCACTAGCAGCACCACAGCCTTCCCACTGTGGCTGCTGGGGCAGCACAGAGTAGAGCTGCAGGATCAGCATGCATGAACCCTTTCCTTCCCTTTCCTTTCCTTCCCTTTCCTTCCCTTCCCTTCCCTTCCCTTCCCTTCCCTTCCCTTCCCTTCCCTTCCCTTCCCTTCCCTTCCCTTCCCTTGCCTTCCCTTCCCTTCCCTTCCCTTCCCTTCCCTTCCCTCCACCATAACATCATCTTGTCCTCTCAAATCCTGCTCCTGATTTTTGCAGAGCTTGTAGAAATATCTCATTTCTGAAAGAGGCTGTTCCCTACCCTCTTTCTGCTGAAATGGGCTATTTAAATAAAAAAAATAGAAAGTTTTTGGAGAGGCAAACAAAAGCATAAGAACCTACATGTCATGTCTTTAGGGACCCAAAATGTTTTCAGAGGTGGAAATTGGAATGGTGGACAGGTCCTGAGAACATTTTGGTGAAAAGATGCATATAAATGGGTAAACAGTGGTTCCATCAGAGACGATGACAATTCCACCATCATTGCTAGTAAGCTCACACTGATCTTTCATGATTGATGTATTTGGGATGACAAATATCTACTTTCTATCTATTCACTTTTTCCTGTTTTGCTTACATTTTCTCCATTAACACCCTTAGGTACAGCAAACACACAGCTTGAGGAACTGATCGCATTGAGTAACTTTAGACTGACTTTTTATGTGCTCCCCAAATTTTCTCTCAGAGCTGTTAGCCTGTTCTGGAGCTGACCTCCTCTGTGACATCTGTACAGCTCCAAGAGCTTCTTGTTCATAATTAAAAGTGACAGCGCTCCTTTGGTTAAAATTAACAGAGGTGAAACTTAACAGAAACTGCCTGCTCAAAGGAGTCACACCACTCTCCATTATCAGACTCTAAATTATTAACTTGCCTTAGTTTTATCATGATTAATTATTAAAATTCAGCTCCTTGTCAACATATTCATCATAGGACTGATAGATTAGCAGTGTCTCGTGCTATATTGGCTGTGCTCTAAACAGTGACCTTTCAGCAGTATTTCATGTCTCAAAAGAATCGTTGGAGGGGCACATTTTACTCAGGGTAATAAAAGGMGCAGAAGAAGAAACAGTAACCACCACACTGGAAACTTAAGGCAAATCCTATCTCTTCCATTTATCTCGAGCATCCAAATGAGTTAAAGGGGGACAACAAGAATCTAAGGCAGCTGACTTGCATTCTGCAGCARGAGGAAGGAATCTCTACTTTTTATTTTTGCTTTATTCTCTCAGTCCTCCTCCCTTTAGACTCAAGATTAAGAGGGATTCCTCAGACACTGTGGGCTGCTGATTTGCAGCATGGCTTGCCTATAACCAAGAGGCTACAGTTGAAACTATTCCCTTTCAGTGTTGCATTCCTGGCACTAAAAACAAAGGAGGAATTATTTGAGGATTTTTTTTTCTTTTAAACAGCAACAACTACAATTCTTTGTAGTGTCCTGCATATTTAACACTTATTGGAAAAGTCAGCCGAATGCCAAAGATTGTAATCAACATCGTTCACAGATGCCAGGGTTTTTTTTTCTTTCCCTTTGAATGTTCGGAGCTTTGCAAGTCATTAGTCCATTAGTACAAAGTTAAAGTACGCCAATCAATGTCATTTAGAGCTGTAGGTCATCTCGGGTTTTCATAAACAATCTTGAGGCTAATGACAGCTTCCTACCCTTCTGCTCTCCTTTCCATTTCATCTTGAGCTTTCTTTGAAACATTAGATTTGGCATTTGCAAAGAAATAAACCCTCTGCAAGTACTCCTTTTTAACCATGATAAAATAGAAATTATGTTCCCAAAAATCACTATGAGACTTCAGGAAAAGGCAGGATATTGTGACYTGGGTTTATTCTTACACTTTCTAATATCCTTCAGTTTGCTAGAATGATGTGAAAGAAGCCGTGCCAGGAAAAACTGTTACTGTTTGGCTTTAAAGACGCTTTATTCAGAGGTTAGAAAAAAGTCTTGAGCTTGAGTTACATGACCTGGCAACGGTAAATTCAGGTCTGAGCTCTGGTCAGACCCCCTGCCCAGCCTAAGGCATATCACTTAATCTCTCACAATGTCTCCATTTCTCTCTCTAAATGAAAACAGACCAGATTGCCCAATATTTTTCTTTTTCTTTTTTTTTTTTTTTTTTTTTTTTTCTCAAGGCAGCATATTGGTGCAGGCCATTATAGTAAGCTGGCAGGGAGTTAA
Organism: Malurus melanocephalus; assembly: GCF_030028575.1. Taxonomy (NCBI): domain Eukaryota; kingdom Metazoa; phylum Chordata; class Aves; order Passeriformes; family Maluridae; genus Malurus; species Malurus melanocephalus. The sequence continues at coordinate 1,612,454 of NW_026623300.1, forward strand.
ATATCTCTCGTGCCTCTTCCATCAACTTACTGCTTTCTGCCTACCTACAGGGAAAGGCTCTTTTGGGAAATAAAACTGCTGAAATCTGAAGCTCAGATTTCCATGAGCAATGAAAGCGTTGTTTGCAAAATCTGCTGTCATCCTTGCACTGTCAGGGAAAGCATTTCACTTCCCAGTCTATCAGAAGCCAGGTAGCTGTGTGGGGATTCCAGGAAAAGGATGGATGGACTCCCGTGKGGAAATGTGGGTGAAGAGCATCTCGACACTGGGAACAGTCAGACACCCAGGGCTRGGGTGAAGGGGGGATAAAAAATGCTGTGCTGCATGGAAAGAAGGGATGAGGGGGGGGAAACTTTGCATCCCCTTCATTTCTGCTCAGCTCTTAGTTCATTCCCCATCACCCCACCAAGCCACCCTAAGTAAGGTAAGTGTTGTGCATGGAGTTACTGCAGGTGGGTCAGCAGGGCCAGGCCACATGCAACTGAGCAGACTGAGCATGCTATAGGTTCAAACTGGATTTACAAACAAGATTACTGTCAGCTTTTTTTAAAATTATTTTTTATTATTTGGTTTATCTTCTGTTTCCTTTCTCAYTCTGGCCCTGTTCCTTCCAGTACAAGGAATAATTTAAAATTATCTTGCACCAAAAGAAGAAATCTCTAAGGCTCCCATGCCCTCTTTAGCTTCCAGCAGACTCAGTCCTCACTCCCAGGCCCTTTAACAGAACCATCCTGCAGTGCCAAAGCTGCAGAGCACTGTCAGGCAAGAGAGAAGGCAGYTGATGGCAAATTATTGCCAACAAAAGCCCCCATCCATTGTCCCAATTGTGAAATTGCCTGGCGTCCCCCACTAACCCAGGTTACAGCAGCCTTCACACRGCCTGGGCATCAGTACAGATATTTATCAGCAGAAACCCCAATTCTCAACCTGCTCCATCCTCCTTCCCTGCTGTCCCTGTTGCTTTACACCCCACAGCAATCCCCTGATAACCAGAATCCAGCCCTGACACCATGAACCTTTTCATTCCTCGTGCTGTATCGCTGGTTTGTAAAATATAGATTAAGCACAGAGTCACGCTGTGCCCTACATCAGGCTAGTGTTGTTACATTTTTATTAAGGAAGTGATTTAAAAGGGAGATCACGCAGCGAATTACCAATCCTGCACAACTGACTAAAAACTGGGTGATGAAACAACATAATCATCATACATCAGCTTCCCATTACCTGATTTAGGGCAATTTGTATTCTCTGCTTCTGTGCAAACAGAATGTCACTTACTGCACTGTCAAACTTTATTTTAAGAGTTAAAAGGTGGGTTCATTATTCATAATGCTAACGATCGGGAGTAACTAAAATGTTCCATATGCCAGAAATCAAAACCTGCTAGCATGGAGTTGGCTACAGGAGATTTAAACCAAATTAAAGCTCCAGCAACATTAGTTTTAGAATAGCAAAGCATGAGAAAGAAGAGTTGCACAAGACTAATACTGTGCATCTGCCCCTGCAGGCTGTTTTTGCATTTCAAATACATATTGAAAGATAGAAAAGTTAATTATTTCTCCAGGCTGTGTGAGATGATGAGCAAGGGAGATGGCAAGACCGTGCACCAGAGAGTCAGATGGCCCTGCTTTTGTCCCCTTTCCTCAGTTTTGGTAGGACACCTGCCAACTCCCCCAGGTAACCTCACCCTTGTGGTTCTCCAATTCCAGACCTACAGTCAGGAAGTGTTTTGAAGACCAGTAAACCACTCAGCCCTGGTCTCCTCTTCATAAATAATTCCTCACGGCCATTGAGGAAGACTAGAGCTGGCTTTCAGCTTCATTATGGTTACTTGAGAGCACTCTCTGGTCTGGCATCTTCACAGACAGCTTATTCCTCTGTGGGAAATCCTAGTGGGCAATGGGGAGTGGTGAAAGAGAGCCGTCAGCAGTGACTGCTCGCCTAGCTGGAAGCCACACTCCCTGCACTTTTCATGCAATCAATCATGAAGGAAAGGTCAACAGACAGCTTTCAAATAACCGATCCATTTAACTACTGACATTGATCCGAGCCAGAGAAGTGGGGTTGGTGCAGGGGGAGGGAGGAAGGGAGAGTTCAGTGGTCAATCAGTGGAAATATAAGCCCCTTTCAGTCTAATGGGAAGCCTAAACGGAGTCCTAAGCTTTCTGCTTTAAACCTCACAGCAATTTCCTTAAGGCACTGTGGGACCTTTACGCAGTTGTCTTATAAAGTAAAAAACAAACAAAATAAATTCCTGCATAAAATTAAATATTTAAACCAGGACAGCTCCATATTTCAGTGCATAACACAGTGCTGCTCCAGTAAGTGTAATGGGTGAGACAGAGGGATAACAGGGAGAGCCCCTGGCATCATCCAGGRCCAACAAAACTCCAGCTGCTTTGCTTTGGCTTTGGTTTAAAAAGATGTTCTTCCTCCCACCCTAAGCACATCCTCCAGTGCAACCCAAAGAACACTGCCACCAACCACTGTGGAAAATAATTCATTTCCTTCCAACTATAAGAAAACAATCCAAACCCTACCTCACAACTGCCAGATTGGAGCTTTCCACCCCTGAACCCTCCTGTGAAGAGCCAATGTCTTGCAATAAATATCACAGGAACAAAGCAGAGCATACAGAGCTGACAATTCCTGTCCAGGCTCAGCTCCAGACAACTCCAGTCCACACTCCTCAACAGAGTCCTACAGCCCTCAAACAATATTCTGGGCAGGGCTGATTTTATTCTCATTACACAGAGCACAATGGGAGCGTGCACCCAGGAGAGAAGGAAAGCAGATTTGCTGCTCTCAGTCAAGGCCATCACAGCAGAAGGACTGCTAGTCCTGGATCCCAAACTGTGCTCCCAGAACMCTTTCCACAGTGCTTCACATGAGCCACATCATCTGCATAAAGGATATGTGCATTCCACCAGCACCTACAGCCACTTGAAAGGGCCTTTTGGTGACAATACACTGAAATTTRTCTAAACCAGGGCTTCAGTGACTGAACTCAGTCTCTTACCAGATCAAGCACTTCATCTCTCTGTACTTCAAAYCCCCATCAATAAAGTGGAAGGACTATCTCTTGCAGGCATGTAGTAGGATAAATATATGTATTATGATATGCTCAGTGATATGGATAATGAAGCATAAAAGACAGACAGCCTGACCAAGAGATAACAGAAATCAGTGAGAGGATTCCCTCTGTATTAATTGGGCTTTGGCTGTAGTCTCCTTTTAAAGGRAACGAGGCACACAAGGATTTCTTGGTTCCTAAGCTGGAGGTACAGAACAATTCTCTGAATCCCATAAGAGCTATTTCTCAATCAAGTGTGGTAAGAAAAGAATCTCTGCATGAGACACTGCTACAGGAAAAAATGTGACATGAAATCCTGAGTGTKTTTATGTATGTGTGTCAGGGGAAATGATATTAAATGCAAGGGAAAAAATAGAATTAGAYATAAAAACAGGATTAAACCATAAAAATCTGTCCAGTATGGAGAATCCAGTTTGTAAGATAATCTTTTCTACAAAAGGCAGAATATTAAAGTAAATAACTCAGAAAAACCCAGGAGAATCTGAGCTTTCAGGAACCAGCCAGATGGAGAATGCAATATAGGCAAGARCACTGCATGCCACACTTCATATATCTAAGAAAAAAATAAAAAGCAAGCTATTTCTGGGGAACATTATTGCTCCTCATGGTTTCTTCAATTATTTCTTCATTCTGCTCCTCCCCATGTGCATCACCACCACTATTAGTAAAGTCAGCCCTTTGCACCGAAAAGCACAGTTTTGTTGCGGCACTAATCTCACATTTCCTGCCCTCTCCATGGCATGGAGGAGCCTCAGTTCTCCTCTCTAACTCCCTGCCACACTATCTGCAAACACATTTCTTGCACAGAGCAAGGAAGCCAGCTGGAAGGTACACACCAGTCTGAATAGGCTTTTCAGCTTTCATTTTGTCCAGACAGAGAGGGCTGTTAGTCTGTCCTTTTCCAGGGGATTCTGCACAGACAGACCAGAAACACTGACAGATTCCTTAAGGGAAAAGCCAGCAGCCGTGACAGTCCACAAGCCACCCACCCCACTGGCTCCTGTCCCATGCCCACAGAATTCTTGCTGCCTCCACCCTACCACCACACCACCGATTTGCCAATACAAATCACCAGCATTTCTGAAAAAATGAACTCCATTAACTTTCAAAACAGTCCCCAGCTTTACTGTCTTAGTCTTTTAGGAATGTGCACAAGCACCTAGATTTTGGGAGGTAGCAAGGCACGCCATACTATGCTACCAGTCCTCACAAGCACACAAGCAGCAAGAGATCAGAGATACTAAATCGTTGTGCTATTTCAAACATTTATTTATTCTGTTCTATTAGAATTCTCTTTTTGTTTTAATTATCTATAATGAAAATGCAACATTTTGMGATAAACAGGTTCTGAGGCTTAATTAAAAATACAGGCTGGAGGAACACAAAATAAAACTGTTAAAGAGGATAATGCAAGAGGATTCACAACTCCACAGTACAAACTGTCTAACACCCAATTAAAGGCAGACATGGGGCAAACTAAGCGGGAAAATGGTACCCCAGGGGGAAAAAAAAGAGAAAAAAAACAAAAAAAAAAACCAAACCACCAGCAAATTTTGACATATTAATTTAAAGGAAAGTCTGTTTTCTAAACACCCATGAGGATCTGGACTTTGAAGATCACAGTCCTGGCTATCTCCAGCCTGATTGCATCCACCCCTTTCTGAAAAGCCCCACTAAAACCAGTGGGTTTAAGTCTGGATTTCTTTCCATTTTGTGTTTATTGTTTACATGTGTAGAGCTGGTGTGAGCTGATCCTGACCACCACAGCACAAGCGCCTGCAGAAACTCCCACCTGATCTATTGTGTGACTAAGACAAGAATCATTCTGCTCCTGCAGGAACTCTGATCATCAGCTTTTACCTAATTGTATCTGCTACATCATCCCACAGGGGCAGATTCTGTTCTACCCAAAAGTTTGGGGTTGCTTTTTTTTAGGCTGATATGCCAAGGAAGGACATGGACATGGGGAGATGTACAGGAATAAAAAGGGAAACAGTAGGATAAATATGTTCAGAAAAAAAAAAACCAATCAAACAGGCACATATTTTACTGAAATAGACCCATGTTTCTCTTAAAACAGTTTAAAAAAATTCGATTGTTTAATGAGAAATGTGAAATCAAGCTTTAGTGATCCCCAGCTCTTCAGCTGGATAAGCAACAACTTGCCCTTATTTTGATTAAGGAGAGCTATTACATGTTTTTCCTGAAGCTATTATTCTGCTAGGAGCATGTTGTAATTTACAAGTTTCTCCAAAAATCTTCCTTTAATGAAATGAATAGGAAATTAGTGCTACCAGGCAGAAGGCTTTTAGCTAATCATTTCTAACACTTCTCTCTGAGACATTGGAAAGCAATTTTCATTTACCAGCTATCTRAAGGTGCAAACAACCTTTAGTTTCGTTGACAGCCCTTTGATCCTCTCATCTGCAGTTGTCAGACATTTTTTGTTTGGGGACAGCATCCAGCAACTGTGAAGTCTTCTGCCCAGAAACACTGGGAATGTTTGAGCAGTACGAGCCTGGACCAAAAGTGGAAAGAATTTCAGAAAACAGCACTCCACTTAAGGCACAAATGGGTCTAAGATATTCCTGTTCCTAATATGATCAAGAGAAGTCGGGTTTAAAACTCCCACTGGCTCCTACGCATCAATGGAGATGCTTGATAAGATCACAGTAAGATCAAAATACACATTAGAGCAATGGAAGGGTCTACCCAGACTGAAACCCAGAACAGCCCAGAAACAGAAAGATAAGAGAAATAATGTCTTTACATTGGTCCAAAGCAATGCCATGGGAAAAAGGAGTAAACTTAATGTAAAGACTGGAACAAGAACTGATAAATCCATCCTCAATCAGCCTCAGGAGCAATTAAATAATCTGTGCTATATAATATCTGAGTTTTATTACTTAGAAAAGGCAAAAGTACTCAGCTTGCCAAAGATTTGAGAGCCCCTCCTAACCCTCACATGGCTGTGGCTAGATGCTGGGCTAGTGAGTGGGGTCTCATGGCTACAGGAAAACACTGGTTTGTACCAGGATCCTAAAACTTCACCTTTGAATGGGAGCTGTAGAGGTGGCAGTGAGACTGAGCAACCACCAAGGATGAGATCAGGCCCTAAAGCAGAGGTGTAGGAATGATTCAGGGATGCAGCATCTGCTGCTGCTGAACCGACACCGCACACCCCAGAGCCACATCACCCCGCCTGCTGCCTTTCCTCACCGGGGGAGTGTGGGATACCAGCTGGCAGGCACACCCTGGACCCAGTGCTTCCCAAAATCACACTTATGTCATACTAACAGAGCCACTTYGAGTGTGAAAATACCGCAGGTGACATCAGCGCTGCTCCTTTCTGTCCAGCRAAGGACAGAAGGGCATCACCAGCTGGCTGAAGCCTCATCAATGCCAACAGAGCTGCTCAGGCATGGCCAGTGACTGAATGTGGAATCTCTGAGATGGAGACAAAAAGCCATGGCCCTCCCGTTAGGCTGGGAAGGACACAGGGAGTACCCTCTGTGCTTCACTCCTGTWAATTCTTCTCCCAGGAGCTCTACTTTGAAGTGCTTTTGAATTACACGCCTGACACTGGCTCTGAACAAGCTCTCAAAGTGATGCATGTCCCCTCAACTGACTTTTTATTTGGAAATACATTATTATATGGCCTTCTAGAGAAACGGAGTTGTCAGCAACATGAATGACAACCCATGGCAGAAGAACAGCTCACAAGCTCCCCTTTCCTCGCTGTCGCTTGYAGAAACCTTAAAACTGAAACAAAACCAAATAATTAATCATCRCTCACACATCATCTTAGTTAACAGAGCAAATGCAGGAATAAACAGACAATTGATGATTTTTCTTCACTAGGAAACAGGCAAATTCTTTTAAAGGAGATGAGATACTAAATTCTATTGTGTCTGGGCACTACTCACAACCAAAGGGTTGGCTTTTCCCAGCTTGAGGCTTGCTACTTTTCAAATGTGGCATTTGCTATCTATTTTTAAAGACGACAATCTTAAAAGGTAACAGTTTCCTAAACTGTGTTATCCATTATTCACTTTTTAATTATATTTGTAAACAATTGATTAGAGATCTTAAATATTAGCATGACTTTTTAGTTAAGAAGYCTGAAATTTCTGAGACCTCAGAGAGGATGGAAAGATTACGTGTGAACTTTAATTACAAAATAAGGAGAGTTGMGATGCAGAGCAGCAGCCAATCTTTCCAGCACTGTTAGGAGCCCACAGATCAGCTATCACACTTAGGGGATTGTTCCACTTCAAGGAAAAGAAAAGGCGTGGGGGCAAAGACCAGACCCCGGACCTTGGATCTCAGTGCTTGGAGCCATAATTAGGGGAACCCAGGTCATGCTTCCTTTCTTTCTCACTATCACTTTGGACCAAAGGAGCCGTCCTTCTGCTCTTCATTTCAACACACTTCACAAAGGAGACCCCAGGGGGCAGGGGATGGTTTCTCACAAAGCAGCCTTATCTTTGCAATCAGAGCTGTCTCCTGGAAGGAGTCCGGTTTGCTGCCAGAGCAAGGACTGCAGGATGGTACTGCTCAGACCATTAAAGTTCCCATTTAAAGAAACCCTACAYTCTTCCCAAAATTGGGAGGGAAAAAACAAGCATCRTRRGCAGCTCTTGGAATGGCAGGGTCCCTTCCCAATTAATTTCCCATGTCACAAGGATGCCTRATGTCAGGTGCAGGCTGTCCAGCCCTCACCTCATGGGGGGTATCTCACTGGGCCCAACAGAGCCCGTCTCTTGGGGCTGAGCCCTCTATGTGCAGAGAGCTCTGAAGATGACATCCTCATCAGTGTTTCTGCTTCTGCTGTGGGTCTCGCCAAAGCACCAGAATCACAGCACCAGCAATCTTTTTTTTTGTATGTGTGCCCACAGGACACTCACTGACTTCAGAGGGAAGGACACAAGAGCTGCTCACTGTTACAAAATACCCCTGACACCAACATCAGTGTCACCATGGTCCAGCCATGGTCTGGTGGATGAGAAATGGAGCTCCTTGAAACAGTAGTTGCAATTAGGACTTCCATTTCCCAGCTCCTTTATGTTTTAACAGCACCCTTGGAATTTAAATGTAAAAACAGACTTCTCTATTGCCTTATAAATGTGTACAAACWCACATCACACAAGAAAAGGCTACTATACCCACAATATCCAGTCTCTCTCTCTCCTTTGAACTTATTTCACCCTTCCCTTCCATCTATTTCTGTGTTTTCAGAACCCCCTCCCTGTTCACAATAAACAAGTTACCTCTTTGTCTCTCTGCAACTCACATATTGCTTTTAATAGCTTTGCTTGACAACTTATTCCATATGTTTGCTTCCCTCTGAGTAGCAGTTCTGCCTGAATTTCATTTCAGTCTTAATTTCCCAGTAATTAGGTTGAGTGCATAGCTCACTCTGTAAAAAAAAAAAAACAAAAAAAACCCAAACCTAAACCAACAAGCAACACAACACACACAAAACCCCCTATGAGAATAGATTACTAGTGGTCTACTTCATTATTATAATTTTCAGCTTCTATTCYGTTAATGTTCTTGTTAGATCATATTAACTTGTTCTACAAAAGTAAAAAAAAAATAGATCAACTATTCCTTTATTTTTATCTATTAAAAAAAAAGAATCAAGAAAAGCAGAGAGAAAAAGAGAATAGGTCTCTGGCCATCCACGTCATTGAGTGGAAGAAAACTGCAGTCCATTCTCAAAAGGAAAAAACAATCATCCATGTACATAGGAACCTTGTATTGTCCCTGAGGTCTAGTTTAGAGCCTTCAATAATATCACCAGTTCTTTGGACCCATATTATTCCATTTTAATGATGAAGCAAATAAATACCTGTGTGCTAGCCTAACATTTTTTAAGGCTGTTTTGCTGCAATGAATATTAAATTCTGGCTCAATCTGAATAAAAAACACCAGCTCTAGTTAAGGTGACTTAGACTTTTTTTTTTTTTTATATATCCACCTCTCATGATGATACTGCATCTTGCAGAAAGCTGCATTTCTTATGCATTTACCTCTTGTCCACAAAAGCTGTGGTTCAAACTGAACAACTTTATGAAGAATTTTGCCTGAAAGGCCAAAATCTCACCAGTTCAGTCTGTTTGTACTTGATTGCACCAGTAGATCCAAGCAACAACAGCTACAGGGAACCCTTTAACCCCATAATTTACAAGAATTTATAAGAACTTCTCTTAAAACAAAACATGCTACCTTTCCAAATTATCATCGCTCAATACCACACACACCCCCAATGCTACATGTGAGCCCAGGATCACAGTCTGCCATCTGAACAGATCCAGGAGAGCCCATAATTGCTCCTGTGGTTATCTTACCTACATTCCTACTCCTAGGAAATGGGAAAGCTGATCAGATGCTGAACTCACAGAGTCCTCTTCAGACAAGGGCTCACAGCTTTAAGGAAAAGAAAATGCTTCCCTSTCTTCTCATTATTTCCCTCCTGCTCCTTGCCAACACATAAGCCTAGAGTGAGTAGTAACTAGCCCAGCATTTTCTGGATCAAAACCTGTGTTTATGTATTTGAAAATTCATACAAAATTTATGCAAAGAAAAATAAAACATGTAAGACCTATACCTTCTTTACTTCCCATCAGTGCTGCCTCTCAATGGCTTGGGTAAAAGGGATTTTCCTTTTATTACTCTTTTACCCTTCTTCAGACAAATTATGTTTTTTAGCTGTGATGCTTTCCACCAAATTTGCAAAAAAAAATTCCTATTGAGTCTTCCCCAGCAGACCCCCAAAAAAGCCCACAGTTGTTTCACTCCTTTTTTTTTTTTCACCCTCCACAATGTCTGGATTACTTTTTAAAAAAGGAGAAAAATAACATTTTCCTCAGAGGACKGAGTGCATTTATTCCCTTTCAGAGTGGCAGAATAGCATACCCAGAAGGACAATCTTGCCAGTTTACCCTTAGAAAAACCTATCCCTCTGCACGCTGCTGGGAAAGGCGAGCACGTGGGTGTGAGAACGGGAAGCGTGCACACAGGGCCGAGCAGCACTCCACTACCCACAAAAGCATGAATAAGCAAGTTCTGCACAGCCAAGAAGAGCAACAGGAGCTTGGCATCAATGCCAGCTCACCAGGCTGCTGGGAATGCTGCTGGTGGAGCTGCAGAGGTGCAGCATGCAGATCCAGGCACAAGCAGGGGGATGGGATTGGGGACAGCGCTGCTGCCAGAGACCTCCTGCCATGGGGTCATTGCTGGGATCCACTTCTGGGGACAGCTCTTGTCAGCAACTGGACTGCAGCACTGCCTAGGAGGGCTTGCCATGGAGCAGAACCCCCCTGTGCTGGATATCCCCCTGGRTAAACCCATTGCTACCCCTCAGCCCCTTTCCATCCCTCTCTCTCCARAGCACCTCGTTCCCTTGAGGTTTTGCAGCAATAAAGGAAGAGTGAGCTTTTTTGAGGGTTGGGGATTTTTTCAGCCTTCTCACCTTGTTTGTTCTCAGATTAGCAAATAAACATGTTTTGCATGAAATTACAGTAATTACAGAAAACCTTTTTAATGATTTGGCTTTAGTTCAGCCTTGGAATGAAGTGGCTGGGGGGTGGTTCACAATCATTTTTTTCTCTGTTTCTCCACAGTGCCTGGATTACTTTCAGGAAATAGTCTCCCTGGCACTAAACTCCTTGCCATAGCATCTCAYTGCAAAATCATAAAGAAAAGAACTGCTGCCCAAATCTGCCACCATCAAACTTGTCATTCCTCCACTTCTCCCATTCTCAAGCCTGCGCAAAATCKCTCCCACTCGTGCCTGGCCACATTTCTATTGCTCCAAGCTGCATCTTCGCAAAGCTCACTTTGTTAGCAGCACTCCCAAAATGCCAGAGCACATGTCGAGCACTGTCAGCCCCTTTGCCTTTTGAAATATGTCTTTGCAGAGGGYGCCTTTCAAAACAATAAATCCTGGATATTTAAAAACCAGCAGCAGGGTAAGAAAAAACAAGCTTCTCCRCAGCCAGTGATAAGCACCGGGGTTTATTTCTTCTTTGCTTGAACTCTCGGTAACGAACTTGAGTGTTTTAGAAGTAACATGAGACAAAGGTGTTGCCAAAAGTCRTTGATGAAGTTACTGAAATTCGACTCGTAATCACTCTCTGGCCCCAAGCGGGGCGAGTGATCGGCAGAGCCCGGGAGCGCTACGGGACCGTGAGCGGGGAGGGGGGTGGGCAAACAAGAGGCCAATTCAGAGCAGCTGGAAGGCATCCCAGAAAAACRAGTGATGGAAAAGCTTCAACCGCCAAGCTGGGACTTCACCAAGCCTCTCAAAGAGGGAGCTGTACAGGCGGCTCCCAGCAAGGATGATCAGTGGGTCACTAGCCCTGCCACCTGAGAGGGTGTCCCCAGCTGTAAGGCACATGTCCTCCTCAGGACATCTTCTTCTGTGGCCATTTTAGCAGGCAGACCACATTCATGTCACTGAAACACCAGGCTGTCCAGCTGCAAGMCTCATCTGCAGGTATTCCATATTTCCCAATGTACTCCAGGGAAAGCGCTCACTCATTTCACTCCTTAGGAAGAGAAGCAGCCTCACTGCCTCAAGAATAATTTATTGTCATTAATAATAATACACTGATATAGAACTTTTCATCCCAAAGGATCAAAAAAGCAATTTAGAATCTCCAAGCAATTTTCAGAGTGGAATAGCTTGCGCTTTAAGGCACATGCAGCAGTGACACTGGAGTGTCCCTGGCTGTGCCAGTCGTGCACAGAGGAAATGTGCCATGCCACAGACTCAGCTGACACCCTCCTCGGCAGCACGGGGAGAGGAAACAGTGGCAATGGGGGTGCAAAACCACCAATTCTACTGCATTCAATGGGATGAAGACACTGGAGCAACAATTCTCTTTTCTCTGGGCAGAGGAAACAAACCTCCTCGCATGAATCAGTGCAAAAAGGTGATGGACCAAGTAAGGGAGATTTCAGAAAGGAAAGGAGGGTGAAAGCAGACCAGAGACCAATGGTTCCTGCACTGATGCTTCCCTTGCTACCCAAAGCTAAGATTCAGTGCTTGTTGAACTGAAAACATCAGTGTGCCCTTGATGCTTTTGTATCTCCCAGGCWGGAAAAGAAAAGAGACAGCAACAAGAACTACTCTTTGGTCACAATTTCCCACTGCAAGTACCAAGTCTTTCTTGCACAGCAAACTCTGGCTTCAGAAAAATGAGACAGAAATTGAGAAAATATAAAGCTGCACAAATATTAACAAGGTTGTGAAGTGTTAAAGTGAGGTATTCCTCCTGCAAGCCTTCTGAATCTTCCTTCCCTTAGCACTTAATGCATAATCCAGAGAGATAAACACATAACTTTTGCTTAATGACCACCCAGAGGAAAGTGCAATGCATTCCTCCAGGGAGTGGTGTTTGCACACAGAATTTTGCACTGCAGGTCACTAATTCAAAGGTAACCTACTTTACTGGTGGCTCAGATGTATTAGGGTCTGCTGCTGCTTGGTGGCTTACAAGTAAAATGTTTTTTCAACCTCACAGGAGTTGTTTGCATGCATGAGTCTCTAGTTTATACAAATGTTGTAAAATGTCCAGCTGCAGACAGGAGGCCAAGACTCAGTTGAGCGAAGGAGGTCTCCTTTCCCAGTTGGTCCAGCTGATCCATGTGAATCTGGACTGGAAGGTGAATCTCCATCCTCCTGGCATGACCCTCRCACACCTCTTCTTCCAATCTCCCTCTGAGCCCTTTATTTTTTCATTGACCCAAACCTCTTATTCAGCTTTCCACTTTTAAAATGGAATCACGCTTTCAGATCTCTGATATTAAAAAGATCCAACAAATGAACTCATTCTGTTAGCTCTTCTCATGGTGACCTACAGCCCTCCTTCTCCACGTCTCACCCCTTAGCTTGTTGAGAGCACAGTTCATATAGAAGCAGAAACTAAAACAGCTGAAATGAGATTAGAGGATGAGGTCAGATGGACAAATCCCCATTGCTCCTCAAGGCTGCTAGATTTCATTACTGGGAAGCGGTGATAAAAATAGGTCTGGGCACAAAGCATTGTCAGTACTGAGACTTCTATCACTGCTAGACTTGGGAATTTGTTTATGACTTTTCACGGTGCAGACAGAGCCTTAAAAACACACTTCAGTAATCTTGGAGGTGGGATAAAAAAAAAAGGAAAGAAAATAAAGGGGAACAGACCATATCAAATATTTACGCAGCAAATGAATCTGTTTACCTGGAGGGTAGGTAAGATAAATAAGTATGCCATGCATCAGGTTGCATTCTGGAATGGAAGATTCTAGTGTACTCTGCATGCTATCCAGCTCACATCCATGAATTCTTTCATAAGACCACACTAAAATTTTCATTAAGCATTTGGGAATTCAAAGAATCATTCGTGTGTGCTAAAATCAACTTGTATTGTTCACTGGCAAGTCAGTCTAATAGCATTATACAAAATGTTTCCAAGCATACTGAATGAGTGATGATGGTATAAGACAGTTTTGGGGAAACTTCCATTGCAGTAAGTGCAGAGCTGTTACTTTATTCTTAAACAGCCTTTAGCAGCATCAAAGGGGTGTAATTGATGCAACGATTTCAAATGTTGATGGCTGCTGACATATGGTTTTACAAACATGCAGACAGAAATTAGGATAGCCCAGGCTATTACAGCTACAAATCAACTTTTAAGCAATTTAGGAATACATTAAAGGAAAACAGAACACTCAGAGGACCAAGCAGCCAACTCCCATGGCTACTGCTGAATAGGCATTGACAGACAGAGCAGCAGAGCAAAAGCTCATTTGCTGCAGGCCACACGGGTCTGAAAACCCAACAGTGTCCCCACCCCCAAACCACTGCAGCATGACCTGCAAACCCAGGATCCTGCCTGCATGGCACGGCCACAAAACTCCCAGGAAGCTTTTGGATGTTGAGCTTCCTTGGAGGCTGAAGCATTTCATCCCTGCCTTGCTGAGCCCTGTGCCTGTGGTTCCCTCCCTGCATGTGTCCCCAAAGCTCCTGAACTGTGTCTTGCTCTTCTCTAAGTGTTCCATGTGACATTGCACAAGTCAAASTTGGGGCCTCCTGCTGTAAAAGAGGGATGGTAACATTTCCTCTGCCTTGTGGTTGAAAGGGAAGAAGCAGCTGCTTCCTTTAAGGGTGCAAAGCCTTGAGMACTTGCCAGTGTTGCATCCAAAGCAAAGTATCAACACGGTGCCGATAAGGAAATTCTGTTTTCACTGAAGTAGAATGTAAATTACTTTCTAAATCTGTGCATTTCTCATTGTCATATATCTGTCTATAAATATAAACATTTGTATATATGTATGTACATATGCATAATACCTAGAGGAACATCTGGAATGTGGAGAAATGAGTGCTTTTCTCTGAGGGCGACTGACACATCCATCCCATTAAAGTTCCATCAGGAACCAAGCTAAGAACCTTCTTCCACTTTTGAGCTTCCCCTTCTGGGCTGATCAGTCAGGGATGCTGAGTGACCTCTACCCAATGCCCCTCAATATTTTTCCCAACACAGTCCTCTATGCCTCTGGAAACAGCTTATAAAAACTTCATTATTTTTTATGAAGTCACACTTTGTGTGCTACAGAAATGTGTTTGGGTCTGTTAACTTTTTTTTAAAAGAATATTTCCAAGGGCTAGACTTTTTAGATTGGTTTATGGTATATGCTCCCAAGGTATGTACTATACATAAAATTAATGATACATAGTTTCACTTTGTTTTTAAATCTAGGCTTCTCAGAGTTCTTCCTCAAAGGAATAAATAAAACTCGCTCTCCGAATTATTAACAAATAATATCTACTGCGGACAGATTTTCCASTTGCTCTAAATTGCACGGTAATGCTGATTTGAATGTGGTTACAGCAATTTACATCACTGYAAGACCTCACTGAAATGAATATTTCAGGCAGCTCAGTAGTACTGGTACAGGCTGTTCCCATTTGTATATTTGATATCTGAAGTTAAGCGTAAATTTGCAAATAATAAATGTGTTCATGACTATATCTATATGCACACTCTTCTCTCACAACTTCTAACAAGGCCTGAAGCACAATAACAAACCATCCTGAATATTCAAGCCAGCATGTGAGAGCAGAGCTCTCCCCTCACTCACTCATGGAACAGACACTTCAAGGGAAAGCAAAGCCAGAGGGGTGGGGGAAAAGGGCAGATTTGGAGGGGGACACAAACTACCTCATGTTTTGGAAGCACAGCCTCCTCCCGCTGTAGAAATTTTCTTGTGGTCCAGCACTCGCTGCAGTGGGGTTGGCACTGGGGTTAAATCATACATTGCTCTCTGCTGAGTATCAGACGAGGRAAAAGACAAATTTTTACACTGTCTTTACAGATACACCCTTAAAATATTTTTCTGATATTAGTTGTATGGGAAGATTTCTCAAAGACCCGCTACTTGTGAAAACAAAGCTCCCAACATCTCAGACTGCAAAATCCCAGTTGCACAGCTGGGCAGTAGTTCTTGTAACCTTTTCAGTTCAGTAAAATCCATCTCGTTAGCAGAAAATTAAAWCAAAGCATGTACTTAGGTTTAAATGGACAGCAAGGGATTGTATTCAATTCATTCCTGCTCTGCCATCCCTGAATTCAGTACATCAGCCAAGCAATCACATCCACACCTGTAGGTGCTGTTAGCCCCACAAATCACTGCATTTCACTTACTATATGGATAAGACCTGGAGTTTTGCAGTTGGGGCTATGCTGGGACCTTCTTTTAAAAACTTTTGAGACATACCACAGAATGTAAAATCTGAAATTATTAATTAGGAGTTGGGGATTTTTTTTTTTTTTGTTGTGAGATATGAATAGAAATTTCAGTTAAAACATTCACGTGGATGAGTCCAAAGTGTACATRCAAAAATAACACAATCGAAGGCAATCATTCCCCTCTTTTCCAAGGTTTTAAAACCTCCGATGCACTGAAYGCAAGGGACTGACAGCAGTAGCTGTAATCTTCATTTTTAACTATCGCGGAGGTAGTTTCGCGGGGATTTAGTGGAAGCATTAAAGTGGTTTAGAGTGTTTGGCGGCAGTAAAGCCGCATTAGGAGCTTGGCAGCAGCACCGCGGAGTTTCCAAACGAAAGCCCCGCTCGGGATCGCGCTCGGCCCGGCCCCGGGGAGACCGCCAGAGGGCGCGGGCACCATTCCTGCCGCTCCGCTGCTGTCCTTCCCGTCCCATTCCCGGTCCYTCCCGTCCCATTCCSGGTCCCYCCTGCCCMTTCCCGGTCCCTCCCGTCCCWTTCCCAGCCCRRCAAAGCCGCCCGGCSCCGACTCGCAGCCGGAGATRGAACCRGGGCGCATCTCCGCACTGTCRGGATGCGCATCAAGGAGCTGTGAGCATCCCCGGTGCCTCGGCACAACSGGGTCGGGGCTCCACGGAGCTGTGCCGGCAGCTCGGAGAGCAGCCCGAGCATTCCCGTAGCCCAGCTGTGCTCTGAGCCGACAGGGATGCGCAGGATTGATGTGCAAAAGCAAAAAAGCGGCTGTGCTGGTGGCAGGGACAATTAAGGTCTGCGGTCCCCTGGCCATTAGCTGAGTGATTCGGAGATGCTGGAGAGGTTTAGTCATTCCTGTGGGGGATAAAGGACATGGATACTCTGTCTGGGGATATTGATTGAGAGGGACGCAAACAGGAGCTAGGATACTTTTGCAGTGACACAGAAGTTAATGATTTAGTGATTCATAGAAGAAAAGCTGCCTCGCCACCTTCGGTAATTGTTTGCATTGCAGATAGTGCCACGKGAAGTGACCTTGTCAAATTAGCCAAAGCCCGGAGCACTGTGCAGCAGGTAACTACAGACGGGAAGGTATCAGTAAGTGAATCTCTGCACACACWCACATCGTGTTTCATCCTGACTGAGCACAATTTCTAGGAGCTTTTCCCAGTGCAGAGCAGTTCAGAGCTGGATTTCTGTTCAGCTCATCCCAGCTTTTGGTGAAAGATCCCAAGAATCTCAACCTTTACTTTCTAGCAGATAAGAAAAATAAAATCCACTCCCCATTTTTTCCCCAACAAAGTGCAAAAGCAAAATTAAGAGACAGAACATTAGAGGACTCATTCTAAGGACCCACAGGAGAAGGGAAACTCCCTAACAGCTGGGGAACAACAGTGACTCCCCAATTTGTTTGCAAGCCACAAGCAAAGCAATGCACATCTAAATGTAAAGAAAGCTCTCAGCAAGAGYAAGAAACGGGCTCAGCTGCAGGATTACAGGCCTCGAGGGACTCCTAATGGGCTACAGAGACTGTCACCTGCAGCTACTGTTCGGCTCAAAAACACACTGGATGAAAGTTTTCACCAGATGATGACTTGCTGGTGGTCTGTCTGGAATAAACCAGTGCCTTCCTACTCTCTTAATCTTCTAATTCACCAGCTTTGCTACTGTGTCTGATTTATGCTTTCTAACCTACATCGGGATTTATTTTTTTAAACATTTCTTGCCTATCCAGTAAATTCAAAAACCATTGGTGTGAAGAGGACRCATTCTGAAGCAGTCATTTAACTTTGCTCAAAAAGCCAATGGCCTGTTTAATGCAAAAATGCAGGTCTCAATGCTGCTGCAAGAAAAGAGTATATGAARATTTTTGCTCTTCCCATTTAGAAACACCTGGGGTTTGCCACTGGATGTGGAAAGTGTTACCCATCACGTGGTAAAACTCTGTAGAGGCAAAGCAGAGCAGTTTCATGAGAATTGTGGCTGAGAATCTTCTCCCAAACTTGTCTGGGGAGTGGGGACCATAATTTAATATTAACATGGCCACAGGGATTTGTAGCTTTTCCATTACAGTGTTCAGCACGAACAATGTATTTCATGGCATCCATGTTTTTACAGACTACTGTAATGGAACCACCCTGTTCCTCTTGAAGCTAATGGAAAATTCACTGTACAGATCAATTCACTATGTCAWGAAATATATACACATATCAGACCCAAACTTACCACTGCACCTCCCTCTGAAATACCCTCATGTATGAAGATATCTAAGCAACAAGCTAGAGGGAGAGTCAAGCATTTTTCCCTAAACACTTCCAGTTGTTTGCATTTAACTCATTGGTGTGACTCCTGTTTCATTTCCATGGCACTGTACCTGTGCAAAAACACAGCATCACTGGAGGTAAATCAGGACCGAGACTTTTAATGTCCCATCCTGGTTTCATGAGGCATTAATTAAGGTACCTCAGGAGCACAGAGCACTCAATCTCTTCTTTTTTCTTAACTCACTAAAGAAAATACTGTAGCTAAAACCACTTCTTTGATGTGGGTTACTCATAACTTCCCCCCTCCCCCTGAAAACGCTCAGCATTAAGCATGTAAATCATACTGAACATTACCAACCTAAAGGGAAGTGACAGATGACTGTGACTGCCATTAAATGTTTATTGCATCCCTGCCATGTAATGCAATTAGATGGCAAGGAACATGTAATGTGTATTGCTCTAGTGGGAGAATGGAGAAATTATTGAATTTTCCCTCTTAATCTATTTATATCTTGCAGTGGGGGCATTAGGTAGATTAAGCTGGGGACAGTGGCCCCRTTCAGCACGCTAAGCAGTGTTTGTCACTCGTTGCTTTATGTGGCAGTGACAGCCACAGGAGTGCCACACATCGCAATAACACTGAATCAGAGGGAAAGTGCCTGAAGAAGCCTTCTGCTAACAAAGTGCTCTCTGAGTACCCATTCTTAAACGCTTCTCTTTCTCTCAAACGAGGGGCAAAATCCCTCCCCCAACCAAGGGAAATAAAAGAAAAAGAAATCATTGATTCTGATGAATTCTTTCTTTCTTTCTTTCTAGGGTCTGGTGCTCCATGAGGATCAACCTGCAGGATATGCTGCCTTAGCAGAACACTGCTGTGCTCCTCCAACTGTACTTTGTATGCAGGTGGTTCTGCAGCCTGTGCTGGGGCCAAAAAACTTCAAAGTTTAAAGAACTCGGCTCCACAGCAGCTTCTGGAGGCAGGAAGGTAAAAAGGATCTTCATGTGAAAGCGGGGCATGAAGCCATTAGAGGGTTCAAGCACAAAACCACAAATAAGAGCAGCATTCAACACACRGTTCCAGCTTTTCTATTGATACACTGCCCTTGGCATTCAAAAATTACATGTTATCTCTGCAGATTCCAGCTCAGACTCTGTGTTTTCCTCAAGCATTTCCAACACTGGCATCTGCAGCAGGCTTTCTTGAAGTTATATGGCTATGGATCCTGCCACACCACAGTCCCAGGATCAACATCCCGCTCTGTGGTGGTCCTAATCCTCGAGTTTCAAAGATTCAGTATGAATCCATCAGCAGGTGTTTGTCCCAAAAGTTAATTAATCCTTCCAACATTTGATCTCAAAACTGTCCTCACATTTTGCTARTTCAGGCCTCCTCAGCAGATTTCTAGTGTTTCCTGACTGGAGCATAGCAGTGGTCCTTAATGACAGGCTAAGTGGCCAGCTGTGGCTCCTCAATTCCTCACATAATTGCTGCTCTGACATCCTTCTCCTCCAAGCCTCRCATGTGTTTGTCTGAAGTAATGGCTAGATAGCCCTAGAAACCAGCAGCCTTTGTTCAGCCACAGACAGATCATACGTGGTCAGGGGCAGTTCAGGGCTTCTCTGAGATGCCCTGCTGATGCACTTCCCACTGTGGCAGCACCATTAAAAGTTAATTTTTCTCAGMGTTAACTCAGCACTTGCTCTCCGTGTCTGAGCTCTGGGCTTAGCCCAACACAGCCCCAGTCCCTACATACCCATGTCATCTCTCTTTGCTTGACACAGGCAGGAGCGAATCTGGGGTTTCTGAAGCCCTATTCCACCGCCCTCCATGCTGCAATAAGCTCTGCTGTTCTGAAGCGTTTCCTAGAAAGCTGTGGAAGGACGTAGCCATCTGCTTGGGCCCATGGCAGAAGGCACTGGAAGACTCCTCCTCCTCATGTGACAGCCTGTGTCCTTCACAGAGCCATCCTAAGGGAAATGAAACTGAATCCCTGCACAAAGCTGCGACTGCCACCCCAGCACCATGACGCAAACAGTGTAGTTTATCGTGTTAACTGCCTCAAACAGCTTTACCCTACCACTCTGTGACCCCATGTCCCCTGTGCCCCGGTGCCAGGCAGCAGTCACAGCCATGCCTAGCACCCAGCAGCCTCCAGTCTTCTCCTAGGGCCGTGTGGCTTCACTTTTGGTGATAGAGAGCCCTGCTAGCACCGACTGTGGCAGCACCTCACACCCAAAGCCTTGAGCTGCTGTTCTCGCTGATCTCTGATGCTTGGGTGACACCTGGACTGCTGTCACCTCCTTCAGAACCAAAARCCAAACAGGAGAGAAAAGTCTAGGCAGAGAAAGTTCCACCTTTGCTGGGCAGCGTGGCAACACTGATTATTGTGTCACTCCTCAGGGRGATGGAAGTCGCTCTACCTCAGGAACTTGGAAAACAGTGAGTGCTATTCTGAACTCCCCCGCTTGGTCTAAGAAACTTGAGACCTGTGACTAAACTGAGCTTCCACTCAGAATTTTCATTTATATTAAAAACCCAACAGGAGCAAAGACCTTCCTGGAAGCCTTCTTGCACCTCTCCAAGATCAAAGGATGGTTAACATGGAAAGCTTCTCTCCTGAGAGTGGGCAATTATCAGGTAAGACTGTAAGTGCCCAGCAAAACCTGAACCATTCTGCTGCTTCCCAAGGGCTTTGCAGCAGTTTGGTTTTCATGCCTTTTGCTTTGTCAGATGAAATATCTGAATTGCTCTCTCTAATGATGGGGTGTACATTCACAATGAAAATCCCAGTCCTTCTCACGGTGTTATTTTTGACATTGAGCACAGGAATGCTAAAAGTTCCTGACTGACACCTTTTCATTAAAGGGAGAAAAAGCTGCACACATCTATCAAATCTCTAGATGCAATAACATAATATGATTATTGCTAAAAATAAGATCAATTCATGGTACAAAAATCAATTCTAGCAATTTCCAGTGCTAGACATATTGCTTTTATGTCCTTTTGTGCACAATACTTCAACTAAGTGAAAACTGACACTCAAAAGATCTCATACGGAAGCTCAGCTTTTCAATAAACTAATGTAAAAAAAATCTTTTCAAGTTGTTAAAGGGGACCAAATAGAGCCCTACTGGAAAAACACGCAATATAAAGTCAGTAGAACTGCAGTTGTTGATATGTGGGCAGAAGCCTGTCCATGCAAAAAGGCTCAGCCTTCTCCTATTTCCCAGAACAATCATCTGGTGGCCAATAACTAAGTTGTAAGAAATACAAGGAAATATATAATATTTTTTTGAAAGAAGACAAAGACAATTCAGGCTGCCTCTCAAATTTGGGAGATTAATAGTACTACAAAGGGAAGGTTTTATCACCATATGTAAATCAGWCTAGGAAAACCAAAGGGTGGAATAATATTCCTGTGGAGCCAGTGAAACACCATTTTGTGAATTGGCAAGACATTGCACTTTGATATTTTTTGGCACTGCAGAGCATCTGCAAACCCGTCATGCTATCTGAAAATCTTTTGGTATTTGATAATATAGCAGCAAAGGCACAAGTGAACAAAAGGCAGCCAGGGAATTATTTGTGAATTATATGATATTGGTATTCAGTAATTAAGCCCTAGAATTAGTTGGGAGAGAAGAGCATTAGACTTCAAAATTGCTCTACTGAGTACAATATTTGTCTTCTGTGTCAAACACATTTACTCAACTGAGTCATGCAGATCTGCTTCCAAGCTTTGAGACTTAATGCCTAGTGAAGGGCTCGAAAATGACTGATTCCAGCGTTTACCATATGCTCACAGCTGAATACCCAGCCCCTTTTCATTCCCAAACTTCAGCAGGCAGGCAGGATTGTAAGAATTCTATCCTCATCCTTAATCTACAGGTATATCCTGGTTTGTGTAATCTCACGTAAAAAATACCCATTTCCCTGATTCCTTGTTTGACAGGAAGCTTCTGGRCATAAACGTTTCTTACACAGTCAATCTTGTTTTTACTGAAGCCAGTTTATGAAAATCCCACAAACTTCACACAGAGCTGTCAGACAGTAAATGTTTGTCCCAGACTGCTAAAATTGAGTGGTTCACCACTTTCTAAAGGAARTTTCTATTAGAGCATAGATTTAACTGAAAATAAGAGAAACTATAGGCAACAAAGAGGGGAATTTCATTGTGAAACTGATGCAAGGGACTATAAAACATCTGGAAGATGTTAGTGACTGCACTGGCTGAAATCACAGAGCATTCTATCTGCTCTCTGAGAGCTGATTCTCCTTGACTTAAAGGGGAAAGAAAACCTCAAGTGAGATAGTGGATGAGTTGTTACTCAGCCTGAGCTGGCACTCCTCACACAGGCACTGATAAAATACCAGAGGAGGCTCTCTCTGGCAGGAAGGAACTGCTCTCTCCTTCTGACTTACCCTCTTTCTTCACCCACCTCCCCCACCTGCAGAAAGAAAAGCTTTGTTTGAAGTCTCAAATATTTTACTGTTTTCCTTTTTTTTTTTTTTTTCCCTCCCTCAGAGAGATTTTAAATGTTCAGATATTTTTCCCTAAACAAATATTTGCAGTTATGAAAGAATACTTCTGTTCAGGTAAAATGTTTAATGGGATGATAGAGGCAGAACAAAGTGGCAAAAAGTGTTACAGCTAGACTGGGAGACTTCACTAACACACACAAGCATGTTTCAGTTTCTGTTGTCTCTACTCTCCTCCGATATTCTCCTGGGTCCTAAGCAGTACAGATTCAAACAAGCCACAAATCCACCCTTCCCATCCTGTCCGGAAAGGMAAAGAGTATTCTGCCATTGAAACAGATGTTTTGGTGGGTTTTTTTTTTAATATTAGGAGGCTGTTGTGCCAAAGTCCTGTACAGGCTGGTTCACCTGCAGCTTGCCATTGGTGTTCCCTGAAAAGGCAGCACCAAGGTGAAGTCCAGTCCCTGATGATTCCAATGCAGATCTTTCCAGAGGCTGCWCTGGAGTCAGGGTTTGACCCCCATGTGTCCTTCCTCCACTTCACACCATCCCCCCTGCTTTAGGCACCAGCMTCGCTTCACAAAACTTCTCAACTTTACAGGCCTCAGGCTACTACTGATGTTCCTTTTAACTTGTTTTCCCAAGACAAATCTGACTTTTATGGGCAGTGTAAGTCAAAGGTGGTAACAAAGCTGCTGAGATTTATGTTTCCCAAAACCCAGTAACTCAAAGGTGCACTTCAAAATAACCACAGCAATTCTGATTGGTGCTGAAAAACAGCAGCAAGAAGACAAAGTAGTGACAAAACATGAATTATCATATTCTTCTTTACGAGTTATATATGGCCTTATTTCTTTCTTAATTTTATTTACAATCCAATCTGAGTATTATCCATCTGTGTTTGCTGCTTTTGCCAGCATTCACAGAATTATTTTCATGGAAATTTTTTATCTACACTTTCCTCCCTTTGTGTTGGCAATATAACATTTCACCTGGCAAGGCATACAAAATATTAAGAGCCATTCCTGCTTCCCAGTGTTAGAAAAGAGTAAATCATGAGCATGCTGCTGACACTCCTAGATATGCAATACATCTTAAATACAAATTTTCAGACAAACGATCAATCACACCACAACCCAACGGACTTTAAAGATTCACAAACAGTTTCAAAGCTACCTCAYGCAGATGCTGAAAAATAGTGGTGAGGATAGAGGGAGGAATCACAGAAATTGAAGGTGGTGACACACCAACAAATACGCTAATCCGCATTAACACCTCTGTTTGCTCTGGGAGATAAAAAACATTACAACTAATGACAGCATCAACCTTATCAACAGCATCCAGAGGAGCAACAAAATATTTGGATAGCTGCTGGRACAGCTTCTGAAAATAGTTTGCAGAATTCAGCCAGAAACTTTTAAAAAAAGGTTTCTGGGGATTTTTTTTTTTTTTTTTTAAGATAAGCTGGTCCCCTCACATGCAGGGCTGCTGCCAGAGGTAAACCTGCTGCTGCGATTGCCCTTCAAAATGATGTGTAGAAGCAAAATATGGCAGTGAAAAGCAAGAAAATTAATGGAAGGTTTTAGAAACTTCAAAAAAAAAATCAAATTTAAACCCAGAATATTGGGAAGAAGTGAAGAGCAGAAGGAGATGGGGAGCAAGGCAGAGATAAAACCTTTGAAAATCATTTCAYATAGTCAGAGGAAAAAGAAAAAGTTGGAAGGAAATGCTGAGGTTATGCTGGAGCAAATTTAACATGCTTTAACATATTTCTGCTTTCATTTGTTTCATGCTTGGGAAATAGTGAGAACAGACAGCTACAAGGGAYGCTGTCGAAATACAAAGCAGAGAGCAAACCCTAGCAGCGTGTCTTTTAAAAAAGGAAGGAAACATGCCAGTTCTCAATTACATGCTTTCATTGGTCAAGTCCACATACAAAATAGTTTACACAACACCCCAAAGCTGCCTGTGCATATTTTTGTAGTCACAGAGCAAGCCAACAGCAGAATTATTTTCACTGGGAGACTCAAAATGCCTGGAGAGCTTTGCCTCCCAGCTCTGTTTTCCATGCCACTCTTCACTTGCCAATGAAGCCATAAGTATTAGCATGCACAAATGAAGAATTTCCTGAACTTTTAAAAAGTAGCAGGATTTTTTCTTGCATCAGGGCTGATGCCAAGGAAACTGGTAAATATTAGATCAAAGTACGTATGCAAACATAACYAACAAAACAGCTGCAAGAGATTAAGGCAGACGAATATGCTGGTAAATCCTGGTACAGCCTCTCTGTATGTTCCGGAATATGTTTTGGAGACTCAGGTTTTCTGAAACCTTCATTTAATATTCCAGCTTGTGAACCCAGTACCAAGTTCATTGTTCCCCACAACAGACAATCTGGCTGTTCTGCTGCCTCTTTTTCATACCTTTTCTTCATATGAAGTTGCACTTGTTAGGGACATTTTTAAACATTTTTCATAGAATAACAGAATGACATGGGTTGGAAGGGTCATTAAAGATTATCTASTTCCAAGGCCTCTGCCATGGGCAGTGACACCTTTCACTAGACCAGAGCCCATCCAMTCTGGCCTTGAGCCCTTCCAGGGATGGGGCATCCACAGCTTCTCKGGGCAACCTGTGCCAGTGCTTCACCACCCTCACAGTAAGACACTACTTCATAATACAAATCAGTTTAAAGTCATTACTATCGCTACATGCCCTTGTGAAAATACCCTCTTCATCTTTCTTGTAGGCTTTCAGGTACTGAAAGGCCAGTTAGGTCAGTCCTGAGCCTCATTTTTTCCAGGCTGAGCAAACCCAATTCCCTCAGCCTTTCCTCATAGAAGAGGTGCTTCATCCCCTCTGATCAACTAAGTGTCCCTCCTCTGGATTCTTTCCAACAGTTGGAACTCATTCCATGTCCTCCTTCCAGTGCTTGAGATTCGAAATGCATTGATACACAATTGAACTGAGTAATATAACACCTCAAAACTTCCACAGAAAGACAAATGGATATGTGGATATGGAAAGCAGTGTCTCTCAGCACTGCATCACCAGAAGTGGGCAGTTGTATTAGATACATGATTCCAGTCTCTCAGCTCAAGCATTTTCCCTACTGTGTATAAATTAAGTGAAGCAGATTTATTTGCAGTATAATGTATTGCAAGTCCCATATATTAAATGACTGAAGCAGATTTATTATGTGCTAGATTTGAAAACAGCCTTTTAAGAAGTATTTTCAATAATCCCAGTATCAAAGCAAGATTTAGAGTGGTAAACTATATAATAAAACTCATTTAAGTAAAGACCGAAACCTTCAAGTATTTTCTTTTTCCCTACCCAGTGCAAATGAATGGCATTTCTGAATGTAATTCACACATAGGCAAAGGACCCATGCAAAATCTCATTGATATGGCATTCCAACCAGMATGTCCTAAGAAAGGCATAAGTCGTGTGTAAGTCACTCTCCATCCATTAAAAATTACAGTAYTACACCAAAGAGAATGGAATGCCCTCAGGACAACATAAAATAACGCAACTCCATTTTCTGCTGTTTTTATCAGCAATTTAAATTCGTCATTAATCTGACCTTGAATGCAAGAGGCAAGTAAAAGGCAGTCCTGAACATTTTTATCCTAACAATATCTTGCACAGGGACAGAGTAAGGCTGTGTCTCAKTCAGGATGCTTGAAAGGCAATCAGRGGGCGGACAGCCCAAGGTGAGTGCAACTCTACCATTCTTTTTTTTGTTCTCTCCTTTCATTTTGTTCAGTACTTACTACAGCATTTGGAAGAAATAATCGAGTATCCATAGGTTATAAAGCTTTCTGATTTGGAAAATG
>NW_026623300.1:1639009-1660792 GCF_030028575.1 Malurus melanocephalus
CAGATCTTTGGTTTGTGTGACCTTCTGTAAAAGGCTCTGCTCAGCTGCAGGATGCTGATGCTCCCCCAGGAGCGCCGTGCAGCTTGCAAGAGAAAAGGTCTGCTACAGAGAAATGAGCACCTGAGGGAGYTCCTGCAGGATTGTCCACCAGAGTGTCTTGAGGACTGCAAAACTCACATCGTTACACAAAGCCTGCAAAATGCCACGTAGGGGAAAGGAAAAAGGGAGAGTGATTCATCCATGGGCAGGGGTGCTTTTGAGCAAAAGCTTAGAGTGTGAAACACAGCCGGAAAGCCAAGGATACTTTAAAAGCGACCGCAACAAAGTCACATTTTGTAGCTAATAGTGGTCTGAGGGAAGCTTGAAAGCTTGCTCCACACTTCCAAGAAGCAAGTGCGGTTTTTGTCCATTTGTCCAAAACACGTTGTGTTGCTGGCTGTAGCTGTGGGGATTCATTTTGTTTCCCAGACTAGAGAAAAGTGTGAGTGCTTAGGATATATCTTACCCAGGCTGTCACCCCTGCTGCTGAACTTGGGAGGAATGTGACTTGCCTCTTRAAGCATCTTTGGTGCAGCACTGCTGAACCCCCGTGGTGCCTCTGTGCAGGAAATCGTCATGTTTGGGACCCAAAAATCCATGTGGACTCAAAGGCATATTACAAGGCAATAACCAAGATATCCTGAAATTCAATAGCAGGCAGAAMTCTCATTTAGCCTGGAGAAGTCATCGGCTCTTCCCTGTCCGGAGAAGCCCCCAGCATCAAAGGAAAGATAAAAMCAGCCAGCCTTCTAACAAAGGTCATCACTTCTTAACTTCTGTGCAGCAATAAATGCCAAACTGCAGGTGAAAGGTTATGAATGGTAATGGATTTACAGATGAATGGGAAGTGCTGAGTGGCAGGAGCCAGTGGAGTCAGGGGGAAGGGGCAACCTGTCCAGAGACTCTGCCATGGGATTGAAGCACAATACCTGTTGGAGAAGCCACACAAACTGCTTTAAGAGAAGCACCCTTAGGTCAGTGGTTATTTTTCCCCTTTGATGGATGTTATCCTTTCTCCACAGCACAAATCCCTCAGCTGGGTGAATGGTGGAAGCCAAAGGCTGAAGGCTCAGCAGCAATGCTTGGCAAAGGTCTCATAGCAGCTCTTCTCCTCATGCCAGACACATCAGCAGCAGCTGGCACAGATGTTTGGCAGGTGTGCTCCCCTGCAGGCATGCAGAGGTTGGTGTGCACAGCTTGGGGACAAAGGAAGGAGTCACAGGGACAGCAATGCTGGCTGTGCCCGGGCAGCCCAGTGACTCTCCCTGGAACTGCTGCACATTTCTGCCTTTCAGGAGGCACTGACAGCTTTGCTTGCACTYGTGTGATCATCATGGACTGTGCAGAAGCATTTGCAGACAGCTCAGCACCGCCTCTCCTGCTCCCCAGCCTGGTCACCATCACACACTCCCAGGAGGAAAAAGTATYATTTCTGGAGCACATCCTATGTTTGCAAAGGACTGATTAATCCCAGCTTGCTCTCTTCATGTTTGTATCCATCCATKCATCTTTTCAGTCACTCTGTCAATCCAGTTCTCTCTCAGTCTTTTTTTTTCTCTGTTTCCCGTTGCAAAACTGTCAGTGTGTTTTCTTGAATATGCACTGCCTGGAAATGCAGTCGAAGATAGTGTACACAATTGTGCTTCCTCCTTGTATTATTACTGGAGCTCCKGGATCCAAATACTTCTTGGCATCCTTTATCCCTAAATCTTCTTTCAATCAACAAATGAAAGAATTCTGCAGCTCATATGAAGTGGATAGAAACTAAATATTAGCAGCTATCAAAATGTTTTTAACTTTCTGATAYATAAATCTATTCGTGTATTGACACGTGTGATCTGCAAAGAAGTTTAAACAAAATGTTCTATTAAAAGGAAAATAGCCAAACCCCTATTATTTGTGTTACACATGAAAACAAAAGGTAACATGCTTGCCTGTCCCTCTTGGATTCACTTACATCCTGCAGTGCCTTTTAGACATTTCAGTAACCATGCAGTTTTGTATGACATCTCAGAATGTTACTCCAGCTCTTTTCTGCATCCTGCTGACCACTGGTATGGATGAGTGGCAAAGATGAGTTGGACCAGCAGCTTTAAGGCTGGATACAAATCAGACTGTAGGGCAAAAGTCCAGCACCCTGTTCCTACACTCTCCAGGGCTTTTGGATGGAAACAAACACCACCCGCCATTCTCATACCACAAATTACTTCCACGTTTCTTGTGAGCCCACCAGAGGGGAATTCCTGTGYCGGCTCACTCCCCAGTCCTGCCTCCCGCTCCTCTGGTTTCCATCTAAAAATGGAGATAATTATACTCTCTCCAATATGTTTTTCCTACTGCAAATAAAAATGCACGGCATTTGTTCAAAGGCTTCTGAGCTTTCACTGAGCAAAGGCACCCTTTCTCAGGGGCATGAGCTTTGTATTCCACAGTCAAGATGGCCTTCATTAATTTAAGTGGCATAAAAAGAAAATAAGTTTAAGAAAGTAATGGAACAATACATGGAAAAGTCCTCCCGAATTTTATTATGCATAGTTTTTAGGTTAGGGGATAATTTTTTAATCCAATATATCTTATTTAATGTTCTACTGAGCCAAATCCATAGATACCCCCAGCTCTTTACATTTCTCCCTCTACTAGCTTAATATACTGGGTCAAGTGTGACTACTGTTTATTTTAACTTCGCAAAATTGATCCCAGCTTCATATTTTTGAAACAGATTGGTCCATTTTGGTCCATTTCCAGAATAAATCCTGCCTGTTCTTTTAAAGTGAGACAGACTCTTGACATACCACYGTTGTGACCGTGGAAGGCATTTCTGGCACACACAGTCAGTGAGTGACTGACTTCTCTGCATGTTTTCACAGTGATGAATATGTGGTACCATTAAGCAGGGACACAAAGTGTTCCCCCCAAAAATCTCTGCTAAGCACATTTTGTAGTGAATAGGTTAGCATAGATACATCATGCTCTCTTTTCTGTGCTAAGAGGTATTTAATTCCCCAAAATTCGCTCACACCCACATCATTTAAACCACCAAAATGGAACATTCTACTTTCCCTCTTCTGCACATGTGAAAAGAGCAGGCAATTTTGCCAAGGTTAACTATACAATCTTGTTAGGCTTCTATGGATTTCATTAATGCCTCATAAAAGAGAATCAATAAAACTCCTTGCATGCCAATATTAAAAAATGACCTTTCGATTTCCTCTTTAAGATACAAAAAAAAAAAAAAAAAAAAAAAAAAAAAAAAAAAAAAAAAAAAAAAAAAAAAAAAAAAAAAAAAAAAAAAAAGAGAAACTTAATCAATAGACATTGTCAAAACTTCTCTGATAAGAGCTCCTGCAATGGGGAGTTTAGATTAAGAAGTCTTCAGAGAAGTTATGTTCCTGGTCTGAACTCCTTCCTAAGGAACTGTTCCTGATCCTATTGGGAAGCTTTGTTGGGACTACTCATTTTAGCCTTGCAAGGCTGCATATTAGAAGTGTGGGATTATTTGCACACTGAAGCACAGATCCTTGTTTAAGTGTCATCACAACTCAAAGGTTAATAGGACTGCTCACAAGGGAAAGGATTTAGACAGAAYGATTCCTTTAATCCCACTCTTGCTTCAAATTTCCCTTTGACATTTCTCCTTGTGCATGAAAGTCCACTTTGCTTAAACTGACTTTTTTCAGCTCCTTTTATGTAGCTCACAGCTTAGCATACCCAGCAACCACACCAAAATGACATTTAGCTCAAGCATCCCAGCAGGAGAGTTGATAACAAATAGCTCTGTCCTGGCACCAGTGTTAGCACAGAAAAACAAGAGCTTGATCCATGGCCTTTTCACTGRTACTTTCCATCTATTTTGCTCCAAATTCCTCACTCAGACAACTTGTGGGATCCCACTTTACATTGCTTTTAGGTTTTATGGTTTTCTCTCACATTCAAATACAAAATGACCCACTGGTATCTTTTTAATGGCTAGATGGACCAATTCAGAAAATTGTTCTTAGCACCTGCTCCCACTTCTGCAAGTTTTCTCAGGTGGATAAGGAATAATCTCATATTAAAAAAAAACAAACAAACAATCCAAACTAAAAAACGTCATCAAGAAATAGATAACCTGGTGCAATAGTAAATATTTTCCTTCCTTTTGAAGTACCTCTGTAAGGCTGTGCCTTATAGCCACAATATAGTTCCTATAGATGATGACACATTTATTTTAAGAAGTACAACAACTTGAGTTCATGTGAATTTTCTTTTTTGTTTTCAATAAATTTTTCCTCCCTGTCTGCCTTAGCTCATCCTGAATAGCCTTCCTCAACTGAACTGAGGATCCYGAGGTCATTCCTGAAGCAGGGAAGCTCAAAGCCTCTTAGGTCAGTGCCACATTCAGTCCACTCGATTGCCAACAACTGCTGTTGTGGGATGATTGTGGGGCCACTCACAGTCATCAGGTCAGAGCAGCCCTACCAAAGTGGAGCAGCAGCTCCTTTACCCCTGGCTTCTCCTTCTTCACTCAAGTACCCAYGCACAACACGCCTGACCTTTAAGCAGACTGCCTGCATGCATCTGTGTCTGTCTCGTGGTTTTGGAGTGCCTGGTAAACACATACTRCTCTGCTTCCGCCTGTCTCCAGCCTCAGATCCCACAGGTTTGTTCCCATCCCAAGCTTGCATGCAAGGGAAGAGAATATTTAGTCTATACCTCTTATTTTGGGGAGAAGAGGRTGCTTGAACTTCTTTATACAGTGCAGTATTTGTCTTACCACACAGGAAAATAAAAATAAAGCCTGCAGTGTATTCAAAACTCTTAATTCTACAAAGAAATGTATGTTTTCCACTGTTACTAATATTATAAATCACTAATCCTAGCAGGTTCATTTCTTCTGGGTGTTTTTATTTTCCATTGCCTACTTTGATAGAAGAGCAGAAMAATCAGGTTTTATTTCTGTTTCTGTAAATACCCTCTAAGACAATCAAGAGTGACCAGTCATTGCCATAGCAAGGACGATGGTGTTGATAGTACTGAGAAAAAWTCATCTCAGGTTTTCTGAGATATTTTTTGTTCTGAGAAACTGTTCGGTTTCCTGAGAACAAAAAACTGCCGAGAGTGGGAGCAATATGAACATAGAGCCTAATTTTAATTACTAGGTCTTTGAAGATGCTTTGCATCAGTGGGATAGTGGGTGACTGCAAAAACTTCCAAAGTTTTTTTTTTTTTTCTTTTGAAATAAAAAGCCTCAAACAAGTCATAGTCATAAACCAGCATTTTAACCARTAATTGCCTTTCTAGATGCCTATCTTTTCTTTAGGCTCTCCTAAGCGAGACAAGATCTTGTAAAGATAGAAACATTTTCCTCCTCCTTTTAGTGGTAAATAATCTCTCCCTTTGTTACCATTGGGACTGCTCTCTGATATGCTTTGCAGCATCTGCTCCCTTTTCTCCCCAGCTCTTTTAAAAGTGTCTTAAGAGTCATGGAAATTTTTTCTGTCCAAACAGACCAGATAGAAATCTCTCCTCCAGGAACAGTCTTACAGAAACCCTGACTGCTAACAGCCCTCAGCTGGAGCACAACTGGGACACTGAACTCGGAAAAGCTGCGCTGGTTTACACAAAATGAGAGGCTCAGATGAAAGGATACTTTGTGGAGGCCAGCTCTTCTGCTTAGTTCACCATTCTGAGCATAATTGAAAGTTTCAAAACCCAGAGCCTGTAGGCTGAAATTGATTGGGAACAGATGGGGCTGAGTGGCACGCACAATTTACCTGTGCACCTAAATACAGTAATATGTATTTATAAGCATAAATAAAGCAGCTGGTCTCCATTTCCTCACTAACGAAAACACCCTTGGCCTTCCTGAACTCCAGAGCTACACTGCCACAACTACTTGGTTTTCATACAYCCAAGTCATATCTGTTGGCTGAGTCATGCAAACCTGGTGTTGCACAATTCTCATTAATAATTTCRTCTCTGTCCTGGTTTCGGGTGGGATAGAGTTAATTTTCTTCCCAGTGGCAGTTATTGTGGTTTATTTTGGATTTAGGATGAGGCTAATGATGGCAGCACACAGATGTTTTAGGTACTGCTAAGCAGTGTTTATACTGAATCAAGGACTTTTCAGCTTCTCACCCCACCCTGCCAGCAGGGAGGCTGGGGGTGCATTAGAARTTGGGAAGGGACGCAGCCAGGACAGCTGACCCCAAAAGGGATATTCCATACCATATCTTGTTTTGATCAATATAGAAGAAAGGGGGAAAACTGGCGAGGGCTACTGCTCAGGGACTGGCTGGGCATCACTTGGCAGGCGAAAAATTGCACTGTGTATCACTTGTTCTGTTAAATCTAATTATTTTATTGTTGCTACTAATATCATCGTTATTTTCTCCTCCTTTTCTGTCCTGTTAAACCATCTTTATCTCGATCCACAAATTTTACTTTTTTTCCCCCAATTCTCTCCCCCATCCCACAGTGCAGGGGCGGAGTGAGCCAGCGGCTGTGTGGTGTTAGCTACCTGCTGGGTTAAACCACAACAGGCTCCTGCAGGAAGACTCACGCTGTCAATTAAATTATGGCAGCARCTGAAATCTAAAGGTCACATCATCTAACACAAAACAACACAGCATTTGATAAACAACACCGAGCACAAGTCAGAAGAACTAACTTTTGAAGGTCGGGCTATTGCCAGGTAGAGCTCTGCCTTGCAGGYAAGTGCATCTTCTCAAGTAATCTTTCATGGGCAACAAGACACTTYCTTAGCAAGAGACTTGCACAAACCTTTAAGCTGGGTTTGTGGGAAGGAAACACGTAGGCTTACATAAGCTATTGGAGTCCAGGAATTCCGTGTGGTTAGTTAATTACATATACTAATAACTTCCCAATGACCATGTCTGGGTGCAGCCTGCACATGCACAGAACAAAGCAATTTAATACTCAATGTTCTCAAGCAATGACTCACAATTCAGGGTGAGTTCTCATGCTTCAGAAACCAAGAATTGGAACTTCAACTTTCCAAAATTTAAGCACTGCATTGAGGAGCCCCTGCGATCTCTCTAAAGAGAGTGACTTGCTCAACACTTTGTAGCAACACCTTTGCAAATCACAGTCATGGATCCCTAAGTGCCTCTAGGATGTTGATAGGGACACTTAATACTGATCACAAGTATCACCATGGAGTTTTACATAGACCACAATATGTTGATGAGTCTTAAAATATTCTAAAAGCAAGGCCAAGGGACTCCCTTTACACAAACAGGCTTTGTTTACCCCCTTAAGGAGGCAGGGAGAAAAACGAACAATTCCTGGGACATACCCCAGTGTTATTGCCTACCTCATAAAAATTATTAATTATGGTTTTTATTTTGGGGAATGGGATCTTAAGCTTGAGAGGTTCATAGCTCAGAGGAGGGAGCATTCATGAAGGAGCCTGGCACAGTTTTGGAGACTAATGATTTTTTTCAGAGTGCAACAGCCAAAACATCTGAAAATTTATGTCAACTTCAGCACGGGAATCCAACTGCAGAGCAAAAGTAAAAAAAATTCCCAAAGTGGGTATTTTTCAAATTTGCCTTCTTAAACAGCASTCCAGTTACTTTATTTCTTATTTTATTTTAGAGGTTTAAGAACAATTCCAAGTAAACAAAAGTTGCAAAACGTTGTCTGTCTTTGTCACAACTGCTTTCTAAGGTCTTTGCTTGGTGCAGGGGAAAATGGYTTGAGGGATGATCACAAACCTTCTCCTGAACCTTCGAGGCACTTTTCTAAGCTGGACAAACCACACACCCAGCTCAAGCTCGCAAAGATGATTTAGTAGCCTTATGCAACCCCAAATTTTGTGCAGTAGACAAACAATTGGTCCCCTTTTCTTCCTTCTATTTAAGTGTACAATATATAGACATCCAGACAGATAAAAATAGTAAAACTTAGAGAAAGACAAAGAGTATTGGCACTGGAATGCCTTTTCCAATGCAAAATATTCATTGCTGTATGGAAGCAATTGTMTTGTGCCAGCGTCATTTTGTTAGCTCCAGCATAATTTAATTACATAATTTTCCCAGCTTGGGAACATGTATATATTTACTTTTTTATAATAAAATATAATAATGATTTTTTTTAAATGACTTTCAGGCAAAGTAGTGCAATAGACTAGGAAAGAACATATGGTAAAAGTAATTTTTGACCTATGTTTTATCCTTAAAACCCAAAAGTGGATTCAGTATTAAAATCAAAGCACTCTAAGTATATTATGAAATATTTACAGCTGTTATTACTGCCTGATTTATGTKTGCCAGAGACCAGATTATTCAGGCTGATTTCACAAGCAATATGTCAGTAAACAGGATTTTGTTTGGTAATTATATTAAACATGTCCATATAAGCTTTGAATTAATTATAAACCGTATTTTACTGTACTTGATAAAAGCAYTAAGCAGCAAGAACTAACGATGGCAAAAAGGTCTCCTCTCATTTTCAATAAAGCCTTCCATGTGAAAATCTGTCAACATGAAAAAGTTACTGCTTGTAATTAAAACCAGGCTTTAGYTCAGTAATATGTTTACATGTTATGTTCCAGAAGGGGGAAAAAATGCAATTAAATTACTCTCCTTAAACCCTGTGGTTCACAAACACACAATCTGCTCTGGGCACGCTACTGATGTCAGCTCCTGCAGCAAGGAACACCAAAAAAGTCAGGAAATGACACAGTTGAGAGTTTTGCACGACTAACACAGCGTGGTAAGAGTGTAAGGGAGCCCTTGAGATGCATTCACAGAATGTTTGAAGTGGGTTTATCCACCCAAAAATCAGACATTTCAGCCGTGCTCCTGTCAGTACTCGAACAAGGCTTTGCTAATGGACAGATAATGACACAGCAGAGGCAGAGGAGGTTACAGCAATACTTCACCAGACTTGGGAGCRTGGCAGGGAGCGACTGATTACCCCTCTGCTCCAGCTCTCACATTAAAAACTTACCAAGCCACCCTTTGCCTGTCTCCACAATGACTTTGTAGCACAAAGTCTGTTTTCAAAGAAGCCTTCAAAGTGAATTCTCTGCCAAAMTGAGTGCTAAACCATGCTTTCTGTGGGTGCCAAGAGCACAGAACCGGGACCTCAGCCTGCTGGCTGTTTCTGAAGATGGACAGTAAGTTTATCAGCTGTAACACYTCTCCATGCCAAGCACACACCATTTTTTCCAACACACTTTTCAACCCCCTTTTTGATACCTGGAGATGGGTGGATGCTGTTTTCTGTGCCTCTGGTTAAGTGGAATTTCAGACCATGGGCATCTACCTTGACCCACTTAAAGGCTTCTACACTGCTGTAATGAGATGGATTTCCTAAACAGCCAGGGAACAAARTTCTTCCATGGCAACCCAGTGCTCCACATGAGAAAGCATCTCATGGACTTCAGCATAAACTTATCTCAAAGAAAGTCATATTATATTTAATGATAAAAGACCAAGCAGATAAGCAGCTCTGCGCTTATCCTGTATTACAGAAGCCTGTACACTAGATTTGTTAATCTAGCTTTAATTCAGAAACCTGACACTCCCTGCTTTTCTTGTATCCATTTTTGTTTCTCGTTAATGCAAMCAGATGGTGACTTCAGTTTGATTACAATTCTGCCTACTTTAATGTGAGCTCTTCATCTTACCACTATCAGATGACATTTGCTTTTCTTAATGTACATAGTTTTAGGAAAATTACAGAAGTGCTATTGCTGTGTTACATGAAAAATTCCAATATACATTTAGCTGACATAGCATCAGCTGGTGTTTAAACTTGGCTTAGCTAATGGACTTTTAATGTCAGTGGGGTTGTGTGCAGTTGCTGGCTATTAGCAGGAATGGGCCCTTTCTGTAAAAATCACTTTTCCTCAAGTGTGTTGTTTGAACATTCCTTCCCCTGATTTAGTGACTGTCACCAAACACAAAACAAATGCAAGGACGCTGGAATCTACTGTTATCTTTAAAACCAACTTAACCTCAGCCCGGCCTTCACAAATGAAATGTGTTCTGCATTTATACCAGTGAATACGAAACTTCAAAGACAAAAGACCAAATTTTGCTTGCCTTGCTCCAGTGAGTAAATCCCAAGCAATCCAGTGAAAATAATCAGAGAGAAAGTAAATTTGATCACAATGCTGTTATCGATTGATTTCCCTAAACAAAAAAGGCAATGAAACCAAGTACTGCTAAAATAAGCTGATCAGTAAAATAAAGCAGATTAATAGTCCACACAAAGTCCCTTTGCCAATTGAACTCATTTTCTTTGCAAATGTTTCCTATAAATGAAAATTTAAAACTTTATTCTTGAAGCCACAAATTCATAGAAWTGTTTATAAAGTAAGTGAGCAAATTAGGTGTTTTAAATTATTTTAAGATTTGGAAGGTTTTATCTAACAGCCACGTTTATTACAAAGAATTGCATATAACTTTGTGGGGTGGGGGGAAGAAAAATATTCATACAGGAATTTTTCAGGACAAGCAAAGGACAGAAGTTAGCAGCTGAACAGTTTTTGCCTTTTCCAGTGCTTGTGAAAGACATATGGCTCTTCTCATTCCATTGCCYACAGTTTTCCTGATAACAACTGCCTTTGTTATCAGCTACCAGGCTGCACTTCTAACTCAGAACTTCGAAGCCCATGCTTTTAGTWGCAGAGGTCTTTAGTTCAAAAACAATTGCTAAGACAGGAAATTGCCACACATTTGTGTKTAATAGATATTTACAGGGATATCTGCCTGCAGTTGGTGTCATTTGGCTGTCAGARTTCTTATCTGAAACACTGTAACAAAATCCAAGGGAAAAATCATCTACCTGAAAGAATCTTGCCAACTTGTTATCAAGTAAGGCACTGTGGTAATCTCTCTACAGGAGTCACATTGCTACATGGAAGGGAAATGGAAAACTTCAAAGTTATTCAAATTCTTTAGCTTAAAAAAAAAAAAAAAACCAAACCAAGCAAAAAAAGAAAAAAACCCACAAAAAAATTTGCCACTAAATGAGATCAAGGTCTGTTCATCCTAGAGACTCACTCTACTGTGTCAACATATTTTTAACACAGAAGCAGATCGGCTCTGACATGTGCTGGCTCTGAAATTAATGGAGCTCCATTTGTTGGTGGTCATAACCTGGCCTTGTACCACATAAGTTTATCCTTGGTATAAACACTAGGCATTAAAAAAAATAACAACAAAAAAAAGGAAACTGATAGTGGAACTGACAGGTCTCAGTACTGAACTTTCATGCTACAAACTTTCGAGTTACTTAGGAACTAAGAAATTAGGAACTTTCTCTTTGCTACAGTACAGCTATTTTACACRATGAAGAGAAGGAAAATCCGCACTCATATTCTTGCCAGCAGAGATCTGCTGCATAAGAAAATTCCTGCATTTTGTTTGAGTAAGAGACCAAAAAAGTTA
Organism: Malurus melanocephalus; assembly: GCF_030028575.1. Lineage (NCBI taxonomy): Eukaryota > Metazoa > Chordata > Aves > Passeriformes > Maluridae > Malurus > Malurus melanocephalus. Next base: position 1,650,454 of record NW_026623300.1, read on the forward strand.
CCCTCACCTTCAAAAACTGGTGAGGAAGCAGAAAGGAAGTCCCTCAAGCTAGGTTTGAAATGCCTGCATGAAAAGAATTTGTAATGGGGATGATGATTTGTCAAAAAATAATGCAGCTTTGGGGCCAAAACACTTTGAGCAAGGAAYAGAAGTATTTCATGAGACAATTCAGCAAGATTTTCTGTGAGCAGCACTTGTAGAAGGGCAGTCTTCCCCATTTAATTACAGATCCATTCCTTAACCAGACAGAGYTCTAGTTTCCACAATGAACCCTGATTTTCAGATCAAGTGGTCAAGTGCAACAGAGGAAGCTTTATCTCTTCCTAGTTGAAAGCACCAGACAATTTTATCCTATTAACAGAGGTTTAAGCAGCAGAGATTTCTCTGTAGTCTCATGTGAGTGTAGACAACCCAAAATTTCAGCCTGGACACCTCACTGTTTGCTGTTAGCTGAAGCTATTCGCTGTTAGCTGAAGCTATTCACTGTTAGTCACAGCCACTCACCTCTTGTGTGCATGGAGCTGCAGAGCAACCAGAGAGACACACAAAATTGTGGAAAAGGGAAAGGTAAGAGGGACACATCTGTGAGCAACTGGCAAAGCTTAGAGACGCTCTAATGAAAGTGAAAATTCATTCAGACTACGGCAGTGTGCACATCCGTACTTGGAATTACAAGTGCACTCCTAAAGTGCCCSCACTTCAGTCAGTGTAGGTAAATCCAGTGCCCATGAGAACAGAATTAGTCTCGCTCGCTATTCTGTCCCACTTCTTACTCCTTGATTTCGGTATGACTGAACTGCAATTAACCTCATTCAGTGAGCCTGTATTATTATTTTCRCTCTCTGTGTAAACTTTCCAGTATAAACACATATGCTGAGAGTGGATAAGACAAGAGATGTATTTAAACAATAGATACACCATATCATARAAGTGCAGCAATTCATATTCTGACCATTATTTTAGCAAATTTATGGCTGGAATATAGCACTCCAAGAAGCCCTGAATTACTAATAATCCTGTGGTGATCCCTTTTCRCTGTCTCATGTGAAATGCACTAAAATCAAGCAGAGAAATACCTGGGGAACARTTATGAATTCAAACAAGTTTCCAAAATGGCTGCAATAAAGTCAACCTTTTTTGACAGATCATTCAAGGCTTACTTGCACATTTCCTTGTATCTAGCTGGTGAAATTCAAGATTTCTCAAACAATCACATCCAGCACTCAGGGGACCAAGAAAAACRCAAGCTTTCCTTTTTCTCAAAGGATACACCGCTAATCCACTGAGATTAACATTTCAACCTCTCACTCAATATAAATCTAAGAAATAAAGCTACTTTACTCCTTGAAAATAACTCAAAAGGGATTGGCAGGAGCTACCTAACAAGAAAATGCTCAGCTGTTGCCAGGCCAGTGAAATCTATCTGAGCTCCTTAGCATTATTGTTGAAAATGTTACCGCAACAAGAGAAAAAATATATTGATTTAATTGCCTAGGCAACCTCACAGCTTTTATGACTCATAAGGCAACGGAGTCCTCTGGAGCGTAAGTCGCTCGTTCAGATGAATGAAATACAGTTGAATAACATAGTCCTGAACTGCAGATTAAACCCAAATCAAACAAAGCAGCCCAGGACAGTGATCCTTATTCCACTTATCAATGCTGCAGTCATGTGTTGGATCTGCTCTTCCTCCTTCCAAATTTGAGATAACACTGTGGRTTTCATTGGGCAGAGCAAATCCTTCCAAACCGCCTGCCACCAGAAAGCCAGAGCTTCTAGGAAGCATCCCTGTTCCTGAGCAACAGCATAGAYACCTCTGCCCTTTTTCTTTGCCCCAGTTCCAGCCAGGACAGAGTTGATTTTTGCAGTGGCCATGGGATGGATAGGAACTGGAGATTGTTCTACACCAGCTCACTTCATTTTCCAGGGATGAAGTGAAKGGCTCTCTCACAAGACTGGGTAGTGTGGCAGAGGGAGCAGTCAGGTATTGCCATGGTCAAGGGGTTTCTGTGTGAATCACTCAACTCTTTTTTGCACTTTCTGTCATCAGTATCTGGGTATCATTGCTGTTACTTTRTGTTTCCTTGCCTAATTGCTGYTTCCAGCAAATTGTTCATATCTCAACTCATGATCTTTACCTTCTGTGCCTCCAATTCACCATCCCACCTCAGGGGAAGGAGAAAAGGTAGGAGKGAGCAATGAGTGGCACATGGTTTGGAGGGTCCCAGGGGGAGAAACTGAATTGTGGAGTACCATTCCTAACCCATGGCATCCTTTTATACATATTTCTAGAAAACAGATMTAAGGAAAGCATCAATGAAAGTCAACAAATTCAACATGGAGAAGGTACCTGAGATGTAGCATTCCCCTCTTTGGGACTGCCAGACAAGAAGAATGGACTGCAGCACCAGTGCCTTGGATGCTCAGAAGACTTGAGCTCACATTTTGGCTTCCATTATGCACTTGCTCTGCACCYTTAGGCAATTCCCCCTAGACCACTCCATCAAATAGCAACAAATAGAGCAAACCTCCAAATCCAGAAAAAAGATTAGAGATTGAATAACTAAAGCAATGGGACAAGTAAGGACTTCCCATTGTCTCCAGCAAGGCAAACATGTGGCAAAGCTTTGCTAAAGACACAACTGCAGATATTCCCCACAGGAGGTACCACCAACTGAGATGCACATCTCTTCAAAAAAACAAAACAAAACAAAACAACAACAACAAAGAAAAACAACAAAGAAACCAAACCAACAAACAAACAACAAAAAAAAACCCCAAACAACAAAAAAACCCACCCAAAACCAAGAAAACACCAAACCCCAAAAGACAAACAAAAACCAAAAGAGCAAGCAAGTGCCATCATGAAGTCTAACCGTGAGGTTTTTCACTAGACTGGTTCAAATAGATGGAAAATCAGAAATGGAAATGAAAACTCTTGCTGTCAGAAGGCTYCACAACTTTTTAATATCTTCATTTTCACTGAACACCTGACAGATTTTCAGAGAGCATAAATACAAATAGCTTGGGCAGTAGGGTAAATATTCAGGGCTTTATTGACCTTTTCACTAAAGTAATTTAATCTTTTCTGGTTTTGATTAAGGATTCTTGCTTTTTTTCAAACCTCCCCTGAGCAAATAAACTAAAAGGGCTCTTTTTCTCTCTTTTTCTCTCTTTTCTTTCCCCCAAAATTTTCCATGTTGATAAAAAGGGTGTTTTTAAGTGAGACTGTTTTTGCATKAAGCCCTTTCTCCCCAGCCCAGACTTTTAGATAATGTGCCAGGCTATAAAGGGACTCCCCAAACCCTGGTGTTCGATGACGTGGGAGGAAGTCCCATATTTCCTGTTTAACATCCCTGCAATTTAGGATGGAGCCATAAAAACAAACAGGAAGTTGTTCCAGCGATGACTACCTAGGGAGAAAGCCATATCCAAACATTCTGAGGCTGCTGAAATCTGGGAAAACCTCTGGCAGCTCTGGCTCACTGCTCCAACTCACCACACTTTACTTGTGAGTGTTGTTTGTACCAGCAGAGCCAGCCCTGAGGAAAGCAACTGGAACACAGCTGCAGTTTGGGGATACCTTTTAGATCCTCCAGCTAGTGTGCAATGGGGTCAGTTTTAGGGTACATCCTCACCCTGGAAAGATAAATCTCACTGCAATAACCACAATGGRTGTTCTGCAAAATGTGTAACCAAACCCATCACACTCCCAACAACAATATTCAGTAAATCATCTCCCCATCACGGCAGTGTAGTTTGGGCCTGGAGTACCTACAGGTGACCCCATTAAATTAAACACAGGGGAACAAAGTATGCTCAAAATCAAGTGGAATTTTGTTTTTCCTATTTGTTCTGTGTGAAGTTCCTTATAACCATTCCCCTTTTTAGCATAATTTTAAACGCACGCTCTCTTGCAAATGATGCAAATTAAGTGTTTCTTTGAATACAGTTTGCCTCCCAGAAGACTTAATAACATTTCCGTCAGATTGCCTCTTGGATAATGTTATGACRGAAAGATCCAGGGGCGCCTGCTCCCGAGACTGGACTCCAGTGAGCACACACAATAAATCACTTCAAACACCACCATTCCTCCAGCCCTTGGAAGCAGCCGGCACTGAACTGTGCCTCTGCACAACRTTATCCTGATTCTGTGCTGATGGAGCTTGTGGCCAACTGGAAAACCACAGCTCGTCCCTTGCTGCTTGCCTTTGATTCTGGAGTTGTGCTCGCAGAGCTGTGCTGGAGGGTGAAGCAGAGCTGCCTCACGCAATGACAGACACTGCAATCGCTGCTGCGCTGGCACCGGTGCCAAGATCGCTGCCTGCTAGACTTGGATACCTCCACTGGGTGGCTAACGAGATGTGCACTCTACAAACCAGCACGGCCCTCTCCCCACCCTGAAGGGAGCAAAGACAATGCCATTTTTTTTGTTTATATGAAATAATATATTGCATAGGCAGAGCATCCACGATTACACTAACTTTTATTTCAAAGACAGCCTCCAGTAACCTGTTTTCCATGATAAACCAACAGTCTGAGACTCACAGTGAGCCCAATCCTCYTTGACTAAATCACAGCAAACTGCTCACTACTCTGAGCGATGYAAATTTACCCAGGAACTGCCCTTTGCACCAGCAATTCAAACACTTTTGTTTCTAATGGGCTGCAAAAGTAATTTTCTTGCCTTTTTGCAGAAAAAGTATTCACAACTGATTCCTTAAAAGTCCAATGATGAAAAATCCAGAAGGAACCAGATAACAAGAAATACAACCATACACTATAAAACAGGTTACTAAAACCAAGATTGTTTTAGTGGTAGCATGACATAAATGTAGCTTGGATTTTCAAAGTATAACTCTACTTTATTTTATACTTATGCACAAAGTTCTAGTCATATACTGTACAGAAATACTCAGTTGCTGTCCTGCTCATCCCAGGCTTCTCTTACCTTCCATAGGAACTGATTTGCTTTGTACCCTATCCAACTGAACTGGGTAGACTGTGCCTCAAAACACCTCTCTGCATAAAATTCAAGGTATTTACCTGAAAAAGTCTAATAAATATAACCCACATTTTCTCTTTTCCTACTGCACAGACCAGCTATGGAACTGATTTGCCTGGCCTTGGCACAGAGTTGTATTCCTGTTTTCAGATGTACTGTATTTGGAAAATTAAATTAGGAAAATCTTTCTAATTTGGTTAACGCTGTTTCCTGTTTCTGAATTTGGATGTCACACACAAAGCTAGTCCCAAAATATAGTGAATAACCAGGGTTTAAGACCATTACCAAAGAAAAATAGAGTTGTGTGATGAGTGATTCACGTAAAATGATTAAGTGCAAACATGCACAACAACTGTGGAAATGTTTAGATGTACTCTGGCATTTTTACAGTACAGAGGAATAAATGGCACTGACAGCAGTGCTGAAGAGCCATCAGGAGGAGCCTCTATGTGATCTATGTATTTTTTCCATAACTATTGCAACCAGCTGCTGGAGCCAGAAGAAGAAGAGCTCAGACTCTGCCATGTTCCCAGGGAGGAATCCCTCCTCTGTGCACAGATCCATCCATTTAACTTTAATCCTGCTTAAATTGCACCTTTGTCAGCAAAGGAAGGGCAGTGGCCAATTTGCTTTCAGCAAAGAGCACTGCAAAAGGCTACTCAGAACCAGCACAGGCCACCACATCCAGCTCAGACTGGTCCATTGAAACCTACCACATATCACTTTAAAACAGATTAATGCTCCAAAGGGCCTTACCCATTCACAACAAAATACTACTTGGCTCTCGCTTTATTAATACAAATACTACACCCACATGATCAAACACAAGAGGTCCACTGATGCATCAAGATAATTAAGTCCTTTCCCCGCCTTTTTTCCAACAAGATGTGTTTAGGTATTTAATTAGGAAATGCATCCCCAAAAGGTTAATACTCTCACATGTTATATTTCACTTTTTCCRCACTAAGCATTTTCAAACTGCTGCTGTTGCTAACACAGACTGAGCTGGGGCAAGACAAATACCCGCACATATGGCTCTTTTACAGTTTTCTTTTTAAATTATCGCTTTGATTTAATTAGGTTTGAGGGGTTAAGCATGAAAAACGCAATCTTTTATTGTAAAGCAACAAATGAAACACAACCTCATTAATAYGTAGCCCATTTAGGTTTTCTATCCATCTTTTACACCATCGTTATTAACCCCAAAAGCTGTCTGAACCACACTTGTCACTACAGATAGACAGCCTGACCCTCCCTTTCGTCCCACCTACACGACAAAAAGGTGGGAGCCGCAGGATAAGTGGATAACACTTTGTGGGGGCTGTAGGGAAGCACAACAGCTGAAACCCAGCCTCTGCTGACTGCAAAGCCGCTCTTAGGGAGATGGCACTGAAATGCCCCGCAAGGGCACCACGTTTGGGGCATTTAAATTCTCATTCTGATGTAGCTTGTCATGCAAGTACAGTAAATGCCAGACCAGAGCTGATCCCTGCTTGATAATCGCTCTGGCCCCATTCACACYGCTCTGAGAATTAAGGGCTGTCTCTACCATTGCAGCCATTTCCTGCTCTCTCCTGATAACAGCGGAAAAATACTTAGACAGCTTCAGATAAGAAGATAAGAAATACTAATAAAACAAAAAGTGTATTTAGGTTTGCTGAGAAGCTCACAGGAGGATGCCGAGATGCAGTGATAATGAATCTGCCACGGAGAGAGGGGGGTTGGTCCACCAGCCACTCACTCAATAAATTCATTTTTTGCTGGGCAATGGAAAAGGAAAAGGCAGGTATGAAAGCACAAGACCAGCAATGCATATGATTTTCTTAGCCTGCTTCAAAAGCTAAAGATAGTCAGGGAATTTAGATAAAACACAGATCTTTTTGAAATGTATAAATAAAACAGAGGGAAAACTTTGCCCAGTGCTATAAGATGAGGAAACTTCCTGAAGAGGGCACAGTTAAACTGTTGATTCATTGCCTCACTGAAGCACCATATACACAGACACACAGACATGAAGATCCCCACCGCACACACCAATCAGAAAATCCCTCAGCTCTGGGACAAATGCCAAAATCAGGTCTGCACCCAAATTCTCTGCCTGTTTCTAGCAAATGGGAAATAAAAATAAAAGTATACACTGAAAAACARGCCCAAGACAAAGAGCTATATCCCAACCACATTCCCCGGATTTTTCACTCTGCTGTGGAAGTTTATCACACATCACACATTGGGAAGCTGAAGAGCTCTCCATCCCTTTCTGGGTAGGTGAGCACACCTGTGGCGAGTCCCACACGTGGGCTGCCCTTTGCAGCACAGGAACAGAGGGCCTGGCTCCTCCACCCTCGTGGCATTTCTGTCACACGGCATTGTGTCACAGAGGGTAAGTGTGGCAAGGAGAAACCACCCGAGAGCGTGAGGTAGGAGCCCTGTGGCACCGAGACGAGCGCTCTGAACAGCCCAACGCAGCGGGTCCTCTCTTCCCTGCTCAGCCCATCTGTCATGTGAAACTCCCGTGTCCTGCCAGCAGAGCAGGCAGCCTCCTCTCCACTCCAGGTCCAACTGCCTGAGAGGAGCTTTCTCCTCCAACACCCCTTGACGTGATTTATCCATATCTACACAGACTGATACACACMCCCCGACACGCAGCTCTACATGCATCTGGTGCTATTAAAACCCCTAAACACAAAATATCAAACCTGCCCTGTCTGGAACACAAAGCCCACCAGAGAAAGGAAATGATAGGGAAGACACAGATTAAATGTGCCCCCATGCATGAGGCATTTTTGTACTCTTGTTCTCTGTTACCCCCCTTTTCATGGCCAGATTTTTGATCTTCCTGTGAGATAAATGAGCGAGGAAATGTGACACTGAGGGGATGGAGTAAGTACCAGCAGGAAATGGATTAGCACTGTTACATGTACAGACATGATGTTGAGTGCACCCAGCCCACCAGCAGCAAACCTACAGCTCCGTGCTTGGRGGAGCCCACAGAAAGCCTGACAGGGGCACCGGGATTCAGAGCAACCAGCACTGCTTTCCTGACAAAAAAAAAAGGCCACTGAGGAGTGCACTTTGTAATGGTTCGGTGACAGCACAGGGTCAGAGCTGGGCAGTTTTCACAAGTGCCTCTCCACAGAGATGATGTAGGGAAAACAGTGCATTCTCACACTTGCGTTATGCTAGCAACTCCGAATTAAAAGTTTGGTGTGTGTTATTATTTCTCAGCTACATACATGGGGAAAATAAACAAAACAAACAAAACAAACAAAACAGCTTCTAAAATTTCCTATTTCTCTTTTTAATGATATAACTGGGATTTCCAAGTGCTTTAACAAACCTGCATATCCTGGCTGTATGCAACTCTGCCCACATGAAGCAGCAACCTCTCTCTTTCTCTCTCCAGTGTTGCACAAAAGCAACACATTTCCACATTAGGTCTAACTCTTGGAAAGAAAGGAGAGAAGCACCGAGAAAGTTTGTCCAGCATCAGCGTGCAGGAGAAAAAGCCTCCTGCTGTGGCTGTCAGCCAGTGTGGGTGCCACACTGAGCCAGGGCCCTTTGTGATGCTCTCTAACATCCCTAAACATGCACTGAGAAGCAAGATATTGTCACTTGGAAAGGGGAATTTATACAAGGGCTACAGGGAACTCAGGTTCGAGATGTACTCCAGAGTCCCCGACACGGGAGGGGAAACAAAATCGCTAAACATAAACACAGAAAGACGGCGACTCCCTTCGGGTGGATCATGTTTTAGGCAGGAAGAAGGAGGGCGTGGGGGGCCATGCAGGGTTCAAGACTGACCGCCGATCGCAGAGCTCCAGGGTACGGCTGTGCCGCTGCGGAGGGCACCCGCCCCGCACCTGCCTTTCCCACGCACCTTGCCAGCTCCGGGGCGCACCGGCGCCGCTCTCCCGCCCCGGAGAGCTCCGGAGGGGCTCCTTCAGCCCCAGCTGCYCCTCCGCTCCCCGTGCCCCATTTGAGGACAGAGTGCAGGCAAACGCCTGGGCTGGCCAGGCTCAGCACCTACGGACCCGACCCGGCCGGTGCGAGCGGAGCCCCCAGACCGCCGCGGGGGTCGTGCGTGCGAGGGATTGCACTGTTTGCACACACAAACACGGGGAAAAAAATAATCACGGCATAAATTCACATTTCTAGCCCGCACCCGGAGGATGTCCCAGCCCTTCTCCATCTCTCCATCAATCCACCCGTTCATCCATCGCCTTACCTTGCGCCGCGGAGCCGGGGCGGCTGGCCCCCAGGACGGCCAGAGCGGGGAGCACCACGGTCTGCAGCAGGTATCCCAGTCCCAGCCCGCAGCGGGCCGCCGTCCCCTCCAGCCCCTTCCCCATTTTCGGGGCAGCGGGGGAGCAGAGCGGAGCCGCGGAGCTTTCCTGTGCCGCTCTCCGGCCCCGTCCCAGCTCCGGGCGCGGAGCGGAGCGGCGCGGAGCCCCCGCCGGGCGCTCAGGCTGCGCGGAGGGCGGCGGGACGAGGGGCTGCGCTCGGAGCGGGCGGGCACAGGCGCTGCATGGCCCCGCGGAGGGGCGCGGAGCCGGCGGAACGCTGCTTTCTTCCCGCGGGCGTCTCGGMGCGGCTGCCTCCACCCCGGGGGTGGGCGGGGGCCGGGGCCGGGGCTGGGGAGAGGGGGCTGCGCCGGCCGCCTGCGATAAAATGCGAGCCGGAGCGAGGAGCAGACCCAGAGGGAAGGGGGCGGGGGAGGCTGGGAGCCACCCGCTGCAGAACCGGCCCCCTTTCGCCTCCTCCGCCCGCGCCCCCTGCGCGCACAGCCACGGGCACGGGCGCAGGCAGATGTTGGTGCGCACACGTGCGCGCCCCCACAGACACCCACACCCACCCACACCCACCCAGACATGCACCCACACACGCACCCACCCAGACACGCTCGCACCCCCGCCCCAGCCGGCCGGACCCCACTGCACGAGTGGCTCTCGCGTCCCCACACTGTCCCCGTGGGCCTGACACACCTTCACACACCTCCAGGGCTCTGGCGAGCAGGACCGTATTTAGGGAACCGTCAAAGGCAGAGTCGGAGAGCCCCGTGTCGGATGGGCGATGCCTCCCACAAGCATCAGGGCAGGGAGAGAGGTCGCACAGGAGGGTTGTTTGAGAAACCACTATCCCCGGGCAACATCTCCCCATTTGGCCTCCAGGGCCTCTCTCTTAAGGCTGGGGTCACTCCCTTCCAGCCCGTACCCTTTTACCCTTCTTGCATCCCCAAAAAACTGYCCCCCACCCTCTGACTTCACCCCACACCCAGCAGATCTCACTCAGATGGATAGCAGTGCCCACACCTCGGGTTCACTGCTCAACCAGGGC
>NW_026623300.1:1661367-1712711 GCF_030028575.1 Malurus melanocephalus
TTTTTTTTTTTTTTTTTTTTTTTTTTTTTTTTTTTTTTTTGTCTATTTGTTTTTTGTACAAGCACAGAGCAAGAAAAAGGGGCAGATTTTGTTCTGGACATGCCTGGAAGGTGCCCCAAGTGCAGCTGTGTTTTGAGCCCAACAGGCTGGTTTTTACTTGATAACTCTTAGTGATATTCTCTGGAGCACACCACCTCTCCATTTCCTGGCTGTGCTACATCTTTTAAGGGGGCGAGTCCCATCTGCTTCAAACAATACAGCACAGGSTAGGAAATATTCAGGCTCCACCAAAATCTGTGAGCTAAGTTCTGATGCTACACTGTGTAAAAGGTGAAAACACTCAACTTGTAATCACGTTCAAAGGAGAACGTGAGTCCTGAACAAGAGCTTTTTTTGGTTGCAGATGCTCCCCACAGCAATCTCTGGTGTGATGCTCCCTAGCTCAGATAGCCAACAGAACAGTTCCCTGTGTGTGATATCTATTTAACTCTGTAAATTGGGACTATTTCTCTTTTGATGGGTGTTCCCTGTGTTAGGGAAAGAAGAGAGGCAAGAAGAGAGACCCCTGAAAGATGTCACACGTAGGAGCAGGATTTGTTGCAGCACCAGCTGACGGGCACAKCTCCTGCCACAAGGGAAGGGAGAGGGAGGGCTTACTTCTCCATTAATCAGAGTTAATTTATTTTTGATGTTTTGGGGCCTCCCAGGAGTAATACCTATAGTTCCAGGCTTAGTTTCTAGTTAGTAGCTCAGTGACCTCATTAAATAGGTCCATCCCAATCTCACGATGATGTCCCTGCAGCCCTGCCCAGGGTTCCCKGGTGGATCCCAACCTGTCAGCCTCTCTGCCCTGGAGTAGGTGCAAGGGGGAGCACTGCTGCTTTACAGCTGTGACAGAAGTSATGGCACAGGGACCACAAGCTCTCAGCTTGGGAAGAAAGAAAGTCCTGTTCCAGTGTACAGGTTTTGGGGACAATAGAAGAACAAAAGTACTGCAGCCTGAGGTATTCAGGAAGCATTTTTTTACTGGAAGCAGGCATACCTTGGCCGGGAGAAGATGGCTCAAGCAACAGCAACAAGTAACTAGATAGGAGTCTTATCTGGAAATCATAATTTCAAATCTTTCTATGCTCCATTATGCATAAGAAAGGGCATCCAGAGATCCCCCATGTGTCTGCATCACTGAACTTTCTCAGAAATCCAATATACTCTGAAAAATGACACTTGTGCCTGGGCCATCCCTAATGCCACCACACTGGATTTTGTCTGTTTAGGAGCAAGTCTGTCTAAGGGCTCTTTATTTTTCTCCCTAAACTGGGAGATAAACTGAATTATTATCCCAGTTTAATCAAATTTCAGATTTGACATGGAGATAAAGGATTGAGGTAATTCAGGGATTTGGGATTAGAAAGTGCAAATTGCCTGGGCTTATTCCAAAAGTCATTGGGTTTTTTTCCCAGATAGAACCTGGCTGGGAAGGTATTTTCCATCTGTCTGAAAGGTATGCAACTTAAAATTACATTTAATGTAAGTCTATCTTTTCTGTCACCTTCAATGTCCTTAAAAATCCTTGCATACCCTTTATAAACTCATCTGAAGCAAATAATAATGTCCAATTTTCGTACTTGGATAAAAATATCAAGTGTCAAAGAGTCTGCGTTGGAAAGTGGCTTTAGCAGCCTAAAAGGTGTCACCTTTGTTTTTCAGGTAAGTTCAAGAAATCTCAACCCTAAATTAGATACCCCCAACAGATGATTACAAAATCTAGGGTAGCATTTAAAAAGTTTTTGTGTAAGTTGTATAACTGGTGAGTTTGACTTYAGTGTATTTTATTGCCCAAGYATYTGGAGTTGCACTGAAAGAATCWCAGAATCAATCAGGTTGTAAAAGACCTCTCAGACCATCGAGTCTAAACCTCGGCTGGTCACCACCTTGACCAGCCATGTTCAGTCATTTCCTGGGCACCTCCAAGGATGATGATTCCACCATCKCCCTGGGCAGTCCATTCCAATATTTAACAACCCTTTCCATGAAGAAATTCTTGCTAATGTTCGTTCTGAAACTCCACTGGCACAGCTTGAGGTCTTTTCCTCTTGGTTTGTTGCTAATTCCATGGGAGAAGAAGCTGACGCCCACGAATGAAATAGTATTCTTCAATAAAGTGTTGTTATTAAAAACAACAAAGGATTGATACTAAAAGCAATTCCTGAGGGTAAAATATATTTTGGAATGCTTGGAACCAGGTAAGATCTGCATCAAACTTTTTTGAACCATTTCATCATCTGAAAGGAGAGGGGGGGGGGAAAAAAACCCGAACCCAAAACTACACATTTGCCATGTCTGAGTGAATTAGGTGTCAGCATTCCATACCTTGCAGAGGGATGAACTGGAGAACTTGGAGATGTGRGTTTTCCAATGTCACAGTGCCCAAGAGTCACAACCTTCACTTTTGTTGTCCCAGAACATTTCATTCCAAAACAGGGGCTTAAATGACAGTTGATTATAYAGAGTTTATATTAATAACTTAGGCTCAAAGGGATAACAGTTTCATAATCTATTCCTCTACATCATGTTGTACCAAACCAAATCCACTGGACAAAGCTAGTCAAAACTGGTTCCAAGTGGTACAAAGCAGTTCAAACTGGATCCAGCCGGTCGCAACCATTTCAAACCAGTTCTAAACAGTTAAAACCAGATCAAACTGATTCAAACTGTTTCAAACCTGGTTAAACTGGATCAAACCAGTTCCAGCTGCTTCACTGGTTCAAGCCAGATCAAACTGGTTCCACCTGGTTCAAACAGGTTTCCAATGGTCGAAGTGCCCCAATCCTCACTGGAAAGTTTCAAAAYTAGATTGCTGACTTTGGAGCAGAGTTACTGAGGTTCTCTGCGGGACGTGGGACTTCAGGAATGCTGGTTTGAACAAGAAGAATCTCTCCTGTGCATTGATAACTAGAAGGAAGATTTGTTAACCCGTCCTCTCGCTGAGCGTTGTGCTCCTTGGCAGGTACTGTCCCCTCTGGTCACCAGCTGACCTGAGGATTCATTTTCCCCACAAATATCAGTAAGGGATGCAGATTAAGGCTGCCTATGGGGTGACTCTGACAGCTGAGACGCTCTCAGCTACTGCGCCGCCCCTAACACAGCACGGTGGCTTCGAGAGAGGTGTTGCTGTATTTTGCACACTCCTGCACGAGCTGTTTGTGGTTCTGGGGAGCATGTGGCACACACACCTGCTTTGGGCCGTGCCATTCCCCCAGGCTCTGCCATGCTGCTCCTATTTTATGACAGAGCCCAGCACAACGCRATCCAAAGAGCAGGTGTGTGACAAACCTCTCACTTCACTGCCACGCGTGCCCCGAGCTATCGAGCAGCGCAGTTTGCTCTCACAGTTTAGATAGGCAATTACTTCCTCTGCAGGTTCTGTGTGTGATACTGGGGATCAGCAAATGAAACTACCCTTCTGATATCTTACATTTCAAGAGCAACACAGCCTCATTTCCAGTAAAAACTTCTGAGTGGTTTTTGTCACGCTGGGAATGACTGTTTGCGGTGGAATTGTGGTCCGAGGAAAATTTCTTCCATACCTACTGAAATTTAATAAAATGRCTGATTGTGTTTCATGTTCCAAAATCACTGCTTTGCCTGCTTGTTTATGGAACTGGGTTTTCCAAAGTTCATTAATACTCATGCATTATAGCAACATGCTAAATTTTCAATCTTGGCATTTATTATCAAATCCATGCATCAGCATATATGTTAATAGTGCCCACTTGAACAGYGTAAACAATGTTTCACCTCATAACAGCCAACACTACAGAACTGTGCTGCTTCACTTGGTAGAACATGTGATATCCTGCTCCTGAAACCTTTTGATTAGCACAGGTGCTATTTGTTTAATAAATTTGTGGCAATTAACAACTTAGTTGTCCTCACCATTCTTTTGAACAGCTTAGCTTTTCATAATATCTGAAGAGGACCTTMTTGAACTAAAGTAAGGCCAAGTTCTGTCCCTAAATGTGTACTGGATGCTCTGAATATTATCCTGTTGTATCCTACTGTGCATAATATCCTGTTGTCGTTTGTGCAAGAGGATACTGCTGGACCAGGCAACTTGTATGCTTAGGAAATAAAGGTAAAAAAGATGCTCAAGTCTCACTTTCAGGGACAYCATATTTTTGAATGGCAATGGGGCTTAGGCTCCTCTCCCATTTTTGAMATCTGTGTCCTCCAGCTACTGCCAAGTAATGCATGTGAGTTGTCTGTAAGCAGATCGTAATTCCCTTATTTATTTATTCTTTCTTCACATTTGTTTGGCTAATATTTTCTCTGAACAGTTCCTGAGCTGCAGCTCACTCATGAACAATTCATCACGAGCATCTGAAGCTCGCAGTTTAAACTATTTTCCTTATTCCAACTGCACGATACAGTGGCAAAACACTTCCCACCTACAAATATCCTGTAACAAAAATTTAAAAATTAAAAAAAAAAAAAAATCACTGGAAAAATACCAAGGTGAGACTACTGTCGGCTGGTATTTGTTGGGAGCCGAAGCAGCGCTGTTTGTGCCCGAGCTCGGAGCGGGGGATGCTGAGCTGAGCGATCGCGGTGCCTCCCAGCAGAGGGAGATGTGAGACACCGAGCCCGCAGCTCTCGGCCCCTGCAACAGATCGATGAGTCATGAATGTTTTAGGAGCATGTCACAGTCCCATGGCTTCTCGTTATCTAAGCATTTTATCTGAGAATAAGCCTCTTTGAGGCCCGTCTCTGATGGTGCATCCTTCTACATCAGGTTTCCTCGGTTTCTCCCTTCGACTGAAGTGAAGGACACGAATRACCCAAAGTATTTCAGTCTGTTCACAACAGCGTTACACCCCTCTGTCCCTCTCCAGTCGCTATTTATTTTTGTAGCATTGTAACTACATATGTACCTCTGAGCTGAATATTAATATGGCTGAGGGACGTCAGTCTCTGCCCCAGGATCACCAGATTCCACTTGATGTGAGTTTGTCTTTCACTTACCAAGTGAAATTTCTGATTAGTAATCTGAAATTGCTAATTTCTGATTGTCCCACTCAGGATACAGTGCCTCCAAATTTCTTTACAAGTGTCACAAGAATGT
Organism: Malurus melanocephalus; assembly: GCF_030028575.1. Lineage (NCBI taxonomy): Eukaryota > Metazoa > Chordata > Aves > Passeriformes > Maluridae > Malurus > Malurus melanocephalus. The sequence goes on from NW_026623300.1 coordinate 1,666,490, forward strand.
CTCAATACCACCTCACTGCCCACCTCTGCCATTACGGCTTTCCCTGCCTTAGGTACCATGAGAAAATAACATAATTGCTTTTAGGATCTTTGCTTCAAATACTCTCTGTAGGTGTGTATTCTGGGTTGCTCTTACTACATGCCTTTTTTATGGACTTTCTTCCCTGATGCACTTTGCAGAAAGCAAGATTAGAAAGAATTATAATTACAGTATTTATTAAACCACTTCTTAGGGGAGGAAACTGATAGCATGCAGAAAGAAATATTACAGAAAAATAATAAAACACTCTGGCAAAATATCTTTAGGAAGATTCAGGTTCTATGAAGAAATCCATTTTCCAATAAAATTAACAGTTGACTTAGTATTTTGGTGCCCTGCAATAACATCAACTTACATACAAACCTGTGTAGCATTCCTTTCTCTTCTAGATTAAAAAAGGCACAATTTTAATTGTTACAGGCTTTCTTTATAGTTCAATACATTTGCAGTTTCATGCATGAACTGTTTTGTGAAAACTGATCACATTGAGCAAACTATGGGGGTTTGAATACATGGCAATGGCCCCAGCCTCCCCATTTACATCTGCTTTGTGAGGAAAACCAGCTACAACAAGAACAAAGAGYCTCACTTTGTGTGTTCGTTTTTTGGTTTTCTTGTCTTCCTTTCTCATTTTGAATCTGGACTAACCACTCTGTTGTACAGTGGGTTCAAAATGCAGCTTTCCCCACCAGTTCCTCTACTGTACCTTCCCAGAATGCATGAATGCATTTACTCCTGCCAACGAGTAACCCAATAATCTTTATTTTTTTACCCAACAGAAAGAAGCTTTCATAGGGAAACCCTCAAATTTCTGAGCCGAGTGTGACAGTAGGAGGAAATCTGTCGAAGTTGCCTGTAATGGAAGCCCAGTTGTGTGTTTTCAGTCTTTTTTTTCACCTGGCCTCTTAGTGGCAGGGCAATTAGAGCTCAAATGTACGGGGAAAACTTATCCCAGTCCAGTAATCAAAGCAAACATTATATAGATTTTGATTGCTCCAACAAGAATGAAGTCTTTGTTAACTGAAGTAGCTTTATTGATTCGAATGAGGAAATGTATTTAATTCTGTTTTCTGAAGTGCTCCAAGCTGYGTGTGCATTTAATGCTTATGAATTCCGAGATGAAGGACTGAAAAGTTCTGTGTCAAGCTGTGGAAGAGAAACTGTATCATTTCCAGAATGTTTATTYTAATGTTCTTTTCCAAAGGCAGTTATAATAATACTTATAGTTATCATTATCATCTTAGAAAAGACCTTAATGTTTCACAAACAGCGTGATTTGTTTAAGTCTCATAATTAACAACATTCTTGACTGTTTAGCAATAATTAGTTTGTTTTCATAGAAATACTCTGTTTCATCTCTCTGTACAGAAGTTGAAAAGCGATGGAATAGCAAAAATGTTCAGTCTCACAGCTGAAGATGAAAAGTTTATGAAAATAAAATCAACCACAATGACAACATGTGATCTTGTTTTAAGTACGACCTTTAGCTCCTTAAAGCACATATAATTCAATGCTAGARAGTAACTTAAATTTGCATTACTACAGTGCTTCAAATTGACAGCCTTAAAATTTCATTGTCTGAGGACATTATGAGGAATTCAGCTGTGCATTTCCTCATGGACAACACATCAAGCAAAACATGAAAAATAAAAAGAAGAACTCTCCTTGCTTCTGAAGTCTAACCAGGATCAAGTGCATTTCTCGTGACACACTGAAAAAAAAGTTTAAGTGTTGTTCCAAGCAGATGCAGCTATTCTGGGTCTGCTTTTCTTCAAAATTAAGCTCTGCAGAGAACTTAAACTCAGGCCCTTTGGGAGTAAGTCTTCTATGTGAAAAACTTTGTGCTCTTTCACCTATAGGACTCCACTGTAAAGATAATAACARGAGCCTTATTTTGTTCAGGGACCATTGCAGGTTATCTGCAGCTGTCTGGTTTATTACCACTTCAATTCGAGACCTACATTTTTATTCATTGTTTCTCTTATGAGTAGCATTTTGAAAAGTAATATCAAATAAATGGACCTGTGGCTGTGGCCCCACACAATGCTTTCCTTTATTAGATGTCTCMGATGTTCTGTGTTTGAGGATGATTAAAGTACCTCTACCAGAGTTTCATAGTTCATTTCATTCCATGTGCATTCATAAATTAGTTGATGGTAATCTATTAATAAAAACTTAATATTCTACATTATTCTCTATTGAATGTTGCCAGGGGTTTTCTCCTTTTTCTTTCTTTTTCTTTCTTTTTTTTTTTTTTTTTTTTTTTTTTTTTTTTTTTTTTTTTTTTAACTGTAACTATTCACAGATTCCCTTCAAGAGTATGACAAGATACAGGTTACAATACTGGCTTGATAATGGACAAGAGTTTTTCTTCCTCTCCAGGTAACATGAACTCTAAGATGAGAAGCGATGGTTTACCTTCATAATTAACATATTAGTCATTATTTAATCCTGAGATTATTAAAACCTGATCTAAAATGKGGAATGAGAATTTATCACTGAAAAACAGGACATGGCAAATCCTGCTTTCTTGGTCCCAACAAATTAGTACCAGCAATCAGGTTACCTGCAAGATTAACATCCCTAAAAGTTCTTACTGGAAGAGGAAGGCCTGACTTAGAACTAAGSAAGAATAGCATCATGGAGGCTGCTGGCTGCCTTTTTATCCTTTTAATTTTTAGCAGATAAGGAAGATCTGGTTACTTTAGGAGAAAAATGAAGAACTCATCACAGTTTACAGGGATGAGCATGTGGGAGGAGGGAACTGCAGGGGAAGGAACGCTGTAAAAGTAACAGGACATAAAACATAAGCAGTGAGATCCTGTTTTTTAGAAGACTCAGATGAACAATATGATCATAACTRGGACAAGATTCACAGTTACAAGGAAAGAAAATATTTTGTAATTCTTTTTTCTCTCCACACTGCTAACATTTCAGAGATTGTCCATGTCCAAAAATCCCTCTGGGAGCACAGAACAAAGTAGCTCACCTATCTTTAGCCATTTTTCCTCCTGTTTTGTTGTTGTCTCCTTTCAAAATTTTTTTACTTTTTTTAGTTTTTGTTTTGTTTGGGTTTTTTTTGTTCATTTGTTTGCTTGGTTTCGGTTTAGGTCCTTTCCTTCCCTGAAGGAATTTATTTTTCACTTAAATTTGCTTTTATTCCACACATGTCTTCTATCTTTCTCTGCAAGAAAAATAATTGTCACCAGTGATGCCAGGACAGCACTGGTTTGCACAGCAGTATGTGCTGTAAGATGGACACCTTTGAATATGTGGTGGAAAGTAATTCTGTGACATTTTCTGGCCAGATCTTTGTGCATAGTGGAGCTCTTAAAAAAAAAAATACAAAACAAGAAGAACAGGAGTTCAGAGTGTGCAAAGGAGACACTGTGTAGTCTTACCCCATTTTGGCATGGATCCAGACCTTTTGTTACCCTTTTAAGGACATTCTGCTGCCCTTGGAGTGCCATGTGTCCTTCATGTTTACAAGARAACTAAGATTAGCAGTGATAGTGGTCTTAGGATCAAGAGGCAAGTCTACATTCAATACCGTGTTTATACTCCTAGCTGGTTTTCCCAGAATTCGTACACACATCAACAATTCCATAATGCATGAGTAAGATCTGTTTATTCCTTACCACAGCTTCAGCATTAATCATTTGTTCTGCTCCAAACCACCAGGAAAASTTTGTGCTGTGGAAAAGTACTAAACAATGTGTAGTGCCTTGGATCAGGATCAGGCTCAGACCCAGTCCAGATTTAACAATTCATTTTTGCACATGGCCATTACACTGCATTTCAGTTCTCTGCCCCCAGAAAAGAATTTATTCAGTTTTCCATTCAGCTGTGACCTGCTCTCAGGAATTTTGGAGGATAAATTTTTTAGAAACATCCAAATGTAACCAAATCCAAATTTTTGATAACAGCTAATCATTCATGTGGCTTTTTTTCTCTCTTTTTTTTTTCCCCAAAAACTATAGAGAAAAAAAAAAGCCATGAACATCCCTAACATTTTGCAGTGCTGTAGAAAGCTGCAAGCCAAACCTAATGGAGTTTGCTTGGCTATTGGATTGGTGTCACAATTAGTCTCTGCTGATGAGTGGCATAATTAAGAAACCTGTGTTAGTCTGGAGATCATGACAGAAAGAAAAAGATATTTTTAGATGTACTAGCTGCATCTAGTGGATTCATTTGGAAGCACTGATAAACAGACACAGCTGGTGGCAGAACTAGAAGCTGAGCTGTCCTTTACTTCCTGTCTCCTGTGAAGTATTAATATCAGGTGAAGTCGATTGGTATTAAGAAACAATCTGAAAGCAATTGGGAGGGAAAATAACAATGAATGGAAATCATAGTTGTCCAGAGTCACCTAAAATCCACAAAAACATGGGAAGTCTTCTCTTAGCTCTGTCTTCTGTTGTTCCTGAGAACTTCAGCAAACACCACTTGGTGTTATAGTACCTTTTAYGGCTGTGAAAGATTGAGTGTTCATTAGYAGATCRGCCGAGCAGCTACACAGCYATTGCTGCCCATCACTGGGGGTGARTKTGTTTCCTCMAACTCAGGGCCACAATTCTCAGTATGGTTTTCACCCCTCACCATAACKCTTTTCATCTGGACCACCTAAACTCCCTGTGGTTTTTAATTCAGCTGGTCTGCAAGCAGAGATGCTGTTTTCCCCACGTATGATATTTATATCCTTCCACGCTTAACCCCGATAGAATTGGTGATAAGGTGAACATGAAACCGGAGAATGATTCCTTTGATTACATCTGCTACTGACACAATTGTTCTTTATATCCAGAATCTCCTGCTAGTGCTCTTGTGAACTGCCGTGTACCTCTGGCAGGAAAGCAAGTGTTCACAGGCCTGAGGAATTCCATTTTCATTTTATTGATGGTAATTCTGTAAGTTGAGCACTCTGAAGCTGCTCCTGGAGCACGGACCGGTTTGGCTAATGGATTCTGCAAACAGAGCATACATTCAAGAGGAATTCTCCAGGGAACTGAAAAATGAGCCATTACCCTTAYATAGACATTAGGAATAAACAAACCYGAGCAAAATAGTTCTCCAAAACTTAATACAACTATATTTGTACAGTGTGGTTCAGCCTGGATGGCGGGATTTCTAGAAACCTTGATAAAATGTTTGCAACCCAGTCCAGTGACAGACAAATTTACTGAGAGTACCTAAACCATTTGTTAATACCACAGACTGAGAAACACTGACTTTCAGGACTGCTGGTAGCCGCGTCCACCCCACTGCAGAAACCAGTGCCAGCTGATGGCAAAGAAACTACCCAGCTGTGAAAATCCCAGCACAAATGAAAAACCGTGGCAATTTATTTTCATATAGATTACAGAGTAAGATCTTATGAACCCATATGAAATATATCTGGGGCAAATCCAATTTCTGTTAGAGAGGAGCTCACACAAAAATGCTTTCTACAGTTTCAACCAAAACTTTGTGGGCTGCCTCCAGAGAAAGCAAAGGSACCGAAGTTCCTGTTGTGTGTTGCAGTGTGAGTAGTCATGACACAAAGAGGACTAACAATGTCAAAAGTTTGGGAGCTTGAGGATTAACATTTTTGGTCTAAAGTCACAAGGTTTTGTGCTTCTGGGTTCTTCAGGTCGTGCTTAGTCTGGATGTGTCTTAACCAGCCATTTGAAGTGAACTCCTTTATCCCTTGAAAACACAGAAWGGTTGGAAGTTGATCTCACTGCCTGAAGGAGGGATAAGTGAGTCCRTGTCTCAAGCACATCTTAGGAATGGCAATTAAAATCTAATTCTAATTAGCAGAATTGAATGCTACTCCAAATAAACAAGAAGCAAATTTGTTTTGCAGATTTTTAGCTGCAGAAGTAGATGAGTAGCAGATAATGTGCAAGTTAATCACTGTTGCAGCAGCAAATAGACTAGACTGTAAATACATAAAAAACACATTTAGGATTTCTTTTGCCAAATGAATTATTGTCAGACCAGACATTAAGGCTGATGCTGAGGCCAGGGCAGCCTCTTTTGGCCTTACTGTCTGGTCCGATTTTTGGTTAATTACGGCTGAGAAGCTGGAAAGTTTGCAGCTCTGTTGCATATTCTTTATCTGCTCTGAGGAGCTAAATTAGGAGAAACCCCAGGCTGTCAATTCTCTAATAATCATCCAATAAGAATTACAGAGAGGCTGAAAGCCTCCAGCTGTCARCTCAGACTTATTACTGTGGGTCAGGTCATCTGGAGAGCCAAAAGCAGTGARGATCAAGGAACTTTTAGCATTAAAGGTAAACTGTCTTTCATTTAACCATTCTTATTGCAAACTTCAGATCTCCAAACTGTGTCCYGAATAAGGCAATTATAGGGCTCTTAATTTGATCCTCTTATTTTATAACCATAGTACTGGTAAATGCTTTCACTAATCTGAGCAGCACTAGCTCCTGCTCCTGTATCTGTCCCACCATGTACTCCCAGAATGTGACTAGTGCCATTATTACTCATGTGTGTACATCCTGCAAGGTACCCTAGGGCCAAGATCCTGAAAGTTYAGCATCCAAGTATCTTTTGAGATTATGGCCTGCATTAAACARAATTGAATTTGTGATACATTTCAGCATAATGCTTCCAGAAGCTACACCAATAACTGTAATCATCCCTAACCTGGCTGTTATAAGGGAGGGGAATCATGTTAGAATTACAAAAAAAGAAACACATGGTAATATTTAGAGTATGTCACCCAACATTATATATTGTGTGTTTTAATTGCAAGGAAGCTGGGACTGCAGTGCAAAACAGCAACACTTGTGAATTTGGACTGCCATTAATGTCACATTTTGTTGGGTACTGCATTTACACACATTTTAATGGTACTCAAAATAGAATGCCAAACCTCAGCTTTACTGGCTCTATAAAAAGAATCTGAAGTCAAAGCCTAGAACCAAAGGAAAGAAAAAAAAAAAAAGAGATGAAGAAAGAATGGAAAAAAGAGGAAAAACCTAGCTGATGCCTTTCCTGGAAACAATTCAGTGGATATAGTAACAATAAACCTGTTCTAGAAATAAAGATATATAATACACAGCCTCATAAAGAAAGTAGATCCTTTAACTACYGTAAAACATGTGAAGTACTACCTTTCAATGGTTAAGCATAAAACAAAGTTTTTCTCTTCCTCTTCAAAACAAGAAATCTGAAAACTGGACTAAGAAGAAATCCRGGGAGTTTCCTTAATCCAGTTCTACACGCATTTTTAAATACCTCTCTAAAACTCTTCTTGATTACTATTTACATGCAAGTTTTGTAATGGAGACCTGGGTTTTCACACAAATACATATTTCATGACTTTCTGACAGCAACTTAGTGTATTTTGAAGGAAAATAAATAGGCAAAGGAGACGATTTATCCCAAAGATGTCTGGATACCTTTTTGTTTGTAATTCCACACAGAAGTAAAATACCTGGCAAATACCTGGAAAAAATTGTCCTCTTTTTTTGCATATGTTGAATTGTGGAGCCCTTATTAACATTCATATCCTCTCCTCTGTCCCACCTTGAACAGCTCTAACTAAACCGAAAGGCTGAGTTTAGAGCTCCAGCAGAGACCTTTATCTTGGCACATGCTTAAATTCTGCTTCTCCAAAAGGGTAGGRGTAAATTTGCATGCACTGAACTTASAACAATAAAAAGATATGCTTTCTCTTCCAAAACACTACAATCTCTATTTTTGAGTTTGTTACAGCCTCATTCAACTCAGCCATGCCTGGGCCAAAGCTATAGAATGAGGTGTGCGTGCACAAGAGTGATGAACGCTGAACTGCAGACTTGGTGGATATGAATTGGAATTTGAGCCACCTTTCAACTTGTTGGCAACGTTGGGTTTTTAAATCATTCCTGTAAATGCAGCTTTTCAGCACGTGACACCTAGAAATAATTCAACAGTATTGGATATTTGTTATTAATTCAAACTTTTCTGCCACTGCTGCACCTCTGCAAGCCGTGCTGAGTTAGCCTATCCATTCAATCAGGTGCAGGCAAGCTGCATGTTTGGGAAGCACGTGGAGAAATTACCTTTGTTTTCAGAACTCATGAAAGGAGTTCCAAGGTACTGACTGCAGTGTCTTGCCTCACATCCCTGCATCAAAGACTAACATTTTGCCAGTAATGATCATCTGAACTCTTATTCTTTATTTTAATTTGAAGGCAGTGATACAGATAAAATTAAAACATAAAATTAAATAGTTCAAAGGAAAGGAATTTATCTCTCACTCATACAGCTAATGAGAGATGTGTACCRTGAAAGGTGTCCATACAAATGTCTGACTTAAAAACGTAAATTAAAGTTTTGGTCTCTGACACTGAGGCTACTTCAGGACACCACTGACTCTGTGAAAACATTCAGTGATGTTACCATCTTTGTAGGTTAACACAAGGAGAGCAAAATTGTTTGAAATTCATCAGCACAGGAGCTGGACTTGAATTTCTTTAAGCAAAAATGGATTCCTTGCTATACTGCCTTGCAACTCAGACCTCTTATGGCAATTGTGGCATGTAAAGAGCTACAGAGATTTGCACTGTAGTTGGAGACAGAATTTGTAAGGACATACAAAAATCTGTGCTTAGGTCCTATATCCATTCAGAGCAACATTGAGATTAATGGGGTTGAACTCAGCTTCAGGATCTGTCTCACACATATTTCTTTGTGGGCCTAGAATGCAGTGAACTGGGATAAAGCACTGTAGCAATTGTGAAAATATTGTCTAATGTTTTCCTTTTTTCTATGGCATGGATGTAACCGGGTCTCAAATGATCTGGAAATTATTGTTGCAATGATTTACATACTCAATTGGGAAATATACTGAATTTGCCTRGGGGAAAGAGACAGGACAAAACACTATTCTAATACAATTATTTTATATGGAATGCAACAGGTCATGTAATCACAACCTGTATTAAGCATTGCATAATTACATTTTTTCTTTTGTATCATCAAGGCAGTGCAAGAGTTGAAGTACAAGACTGCCGTGARCTGAATAAAAATACAGCCAAGTTCCAAAATATTTACAATATTACCTGAATGTATCCTGCCCTGGATACGTATCCTGCTGCTAGATCTGGATACGACTTTTGCACAGAAATTACCCATCTCCTGCCTTTGGTAGAAAAGATTCACAGTAAGAGGGTGCAGCAAGAAGCTGTCTGGTAATCCTGCTTCCCTGGAGGTCCTGCTGGCTTGTTCAACACTTAAAGTGAGTTAGATAAGTGCTGATACATCACAGTGACAGGCATTATAAATATCCTGCTCGGCTGGGTGCATATGGAGCTGCATTCCATCCAGGGCAATTTCCATGTGCATCTGGAGTGCGGTGTCACCTGTTAACCACACACGTGCTGACCCTCCCAACCACCCAGCTACAATGCCAGATGTCCAAAGATGCCCAGCTGGCTCCTCTCTGCCAGCACCTACCTGGGCAGCTCCTATGCTGAGCAGACCTGCACTGCAGAAGCAGCTGAGTGCCTGCTCACAAGGGGCATCAACAAAGACCTGATGCTGGTGGCCTTGGGGACAGCCAGGACTTCCTTGCTGTGTGTATTCCCAACAGTGGGAACTCAGAGCACTCTGAGTGTCCCAGTTCTGCACCCAGCCCAGCTGTTAACATAAGTCCTGTGCCATGCAACGTTTAAGAACCAACCACTGACTTTTGTTTCTAACATGCCCTGAGGCTGAGCCAGAGGTGAAAGAAGCTTCAGCTCTGAGTAATCACATTGTCTGCATCAACATGATTAAGCAAGCAATACATTTAGAGCTTTGCATATGAGATAAATTAAAGCTTTTTGTTCAATGGCACTGAATGCATTTGAGTTTAAAAGGGTGTATACTGTCCCTTCAGTAACCCTGCCTTGTCATCATGATACACCACCCTGTACTCCTAGGGCTCAGAAAGATTAAGAGAAGCATTTACATCTTGCATTAATGAAGCAACAGATTATGGGKCTGTGCACTCTGTTACTGTTTGCTTATTTTTATTTATTTATTTATTTAAAAACCTAAGTGAATCAAAGTTCCAGTGGGCTGAAGAGGATGATCTCAGCTGATGTCTGGAAGTAATTTTATAATTGCCCAATAAGTCAGAAATGACAAAACCTACTTTTTTTCCCCCCGTGGCACTGAGACCACCAGTTGCTGTATTTCCTGCCATGCTCCATGCTGTTTGTACTCAAGAGGTTTCTTTTCAAGGGGAAAACTGTTTACATCCATGACTAAAACAAGATATATTGTGCAGTGGAGGATATTTGGTTACAGAAGAAAAAGACRGGAGGAAGGGGAGAGAAAATAAAAACAATGAGTAGTGACTTAAGCCTTCAAACATTCTTGGTTTTTTTCTTCAATACTGCTTTGAGGTTTGTTTTGGAACAATTTCTCAGCAGAAGTCCTGGGGTTTCTCGCAGATGAGAGTTATTATTTCCCAAAACTGTTTTTACTATCTGGTTGCAGAAAGGAACACAGTTACTTTGTCAAACAAAAGGCACCTGTAACCCTGCCATCATTAGAGAGGTTCATCGCAAYTCTCAGCAATTTTTGCATGAGGTAACTTTGCTGAAATTGACATTTTCACAGCAAAACACAGTAGCAAGWGGTGCAAACCTGATCTCTCCAATTTAATCCCAAACCTTCTGTGAACCCAGCAGATAACACTGAAGTTCAGGATTACCTCCAGGTCTCTCTCCTGAGGGTGAACACGTAATTACGATAAATCCCACTTCTTCACTGCGCTGCCATAGCTAAAGGTAAACACCCTGAGTCAGATTACAAAATAAACAATTACTGAACTCYTTTCAGAGCCATTAAAGCATCTCTCTCCCTTGCCTGGCACATGCTGTCTGCTCTCTTGTGCTTGTGCAACAGATGATCGGCAGCCACCCCTGACATTTGCACAGTCATCTTCAAACTTTAACCTGTGAGTACATCCAACACAAATTCAAGCTGCCATGCAAACAGGAGGTTGGATGCAGTGGTCCAAGCAGCCAGCCCTGGGCTTGGTCACAGTGCTTTACTCCCTGCCCTCTGCTAGAGAAAGAGGTTACATATTCCATACACAAATCAGGTCAGTATTCTGTGGCTACACAGCACCAGCCTCATTTCTGTGGATTCTCTGCTTTTTGGATTGCAGAGGCTCTTTGTATACCCTATAATACAACAATGGCCTGGTCTCAGGTGGGATCTGTAGCTGATATTGCAATAAACTTAGCRGGGAAGTCATATTTTGTGTTGTCCTTTGTCTTTTTACAAGGGCATTAGGCACTCTGAGGTKGGCCAGCTAGAATTATTACTTTTTGACTGGCAGGCTCCAAATTACGTCTCATCTGATTAACTCCTTTTATAGTTTATTTGCAGGTGTCAGTGAATGCAGTGGGGCTGCYTGTAAGCAGTTCTTCACTGTGACAAACTTAGAGAGATCAAGTGGCTTGCCAAGCATTTTTTTTCCAGGATGCCTGCTGCATACAATCTGTCTTTTTGGCATCTACAAGCCTTGCGATCTGCATGCCCTCCCGTCATCTGCTATTTGGCTATTGTCTTGTTTAAAAAAGGGGTTTTGGAACTTAAATGTCAACAGGTGGGACAGTGTATGAAGGCATGCTGCACAGAAACATTACTAATTATGATCTTTTTGCTTAAATTTTTTCCCCGTTAACAATTGAAGTTAAAAATAACATGCACGCAGAGCCCTGTGACTTTAGAAAAAGTTCTCTAATTAATAGAGCTTCTAATTAATGAAGGCTTACAATCTGTGTTGGTTATAAGTCATCCCAGCTCATACACATCTTGCTGTTTACCCCCAGTCTGGTATCAGGCTGATCTGGCCTTTCTGGAGTAGGGGCAAGGGTCTGCCCAGCATCTCACCCACATAAGCGCCTTCTGAGAACAGATGGCACTGGAGACCTGGCAGCTCCAACACCCGGTCTGTTCATCGGCTGTGGGCACAGAGCATAGCCTGTCCAGACACATTTTGCACCTTCAGTTAGAATGCCTGTGGCAAAGGTGTTGCACAAGGAGATCTGTGAGCATTTTAGAGCTCTGAACCCCAAATAGCATGGATGTCAAAATGCCAAAGGGTGGAGAGTATTTGTGCCTCATTAAAGTACTCCTCAACATACACTTCTGCAGAAGAGTGTTCCACAAAGAGAGAAACAATTTTTTGGCTGTTTTGTTGCTTTGAAGGTGAAGAGCTTGCAGAGCATCTGTGAGCATGTACCTCACTATGACACAGGGCAAAAGATAGGAGGTATCTTTCCCTCTTCTTTCTTCCTTAGAGACAAAAAGGWAAAGAAAATTCATGGGTTGTGCTTCATCATGTACAGTTGCTTAGGCTGAGGGCAAAGAAAACCACATGAACTCCCATTCATACACCTCAAAAAAACTAACCAAAGGATGAAGAAATAAGCTGCCCTTCACATAAAGGACATGCTCCAGAATACCTACCTTGTATTTCAAAGTGCTGATTTATGCTTATTTTTAACCATCTGTAACTCTGTGCCCTCTGCAGCTTTTCTGGGATAAATAAGGGGAGCATATCTGAGGGCAGAAGATGGAGAGTAGCAAGGTGAAGAAATACCTACATTTTTATGATTATTTGCAGGAGATTGATTCCTCTGAATGCCTTGTCATCAGTCTTATAGTCACTAGCTACTTTGCTACACTCAGGGTCAGAGCAATCATATTTGTCTCTACTTGTTTGTTCAAGTGTGGGTGAGCTAAAGGGAAGTATGAAATGTCAGGAATACCAGCGCTGTAATTCCACCCTCATTGCTTCACATTCAGATTTTCCTGTGTTCCAGGTACTGGCTGTTTCTAATTGTGTCATTGCCTCTTTTACTCAACTTAATCCAGGCAGTGCCATAAGGTCATTGCAGAGGCTGAGCACACAATCCTTCTGCATTATGCCAAAAAAAATCACCAAAATAGGTCTGTGTAAAAAAAAAAAAAACTTCATGATGAATTTGCAAAGCCTCCTGTAAATGCCTAAGGACTTTGCACTCTATAAATATTTAAAACAAATATCTCCCAATACATAAACACACTCATTTCCTGCTGATAAACCCAGACGCATCAGCAGGGGTGGAGGGAAGGCAGTTATCTGCATTCACATGTTGTTTAACATTTCTCTAAATGCAATGAAACTTTTCTTTTGTGTTAATTCTTCGTTTTCACTTATCCTTTTCATCATCATATAGCATTTCAAAAATGCAGGAGAAGTAATCCAGCTCCTAATCTGARCTAATGGAAATGGTGTCTAATTAAAAACTCATCAGTGTAAAAATATGTTTTGTTCAGAGCAAAGGGGAAAAAAAACCTACAAAACCCAATCCTTAAAAATTCCACCCTATAATATTGCTACTTTTATTTCTTGTGCATGATCTGCACAATTAGACAGCAATTTACTTCATTATTAAACAACATCACATACATGCAAGAAAAGTCTTGTTTACACTAAACAGTTTGGGAAGATGAAAGGTGTTTTCTAGCAGGGGAGTCGGCTCATCCACCACCGAAAAGTAACAACTCGGGGGCAACGAAATAGCTCCTGACAGCTCAGTCTAATATTACACAGTAGAGAATTAATAATAATAATAAAATGGCATCAAGTACTATCTATCAAGGAAAAGCCACATGTTTCTCTGTAATGAACAATGCATCTAGGTCATGAAGGTCTTCAAACAATTAGGGCTCATTTTCCTGTCTCAGCTGTGCAGTGCCTGCTGTGATTCTGACACAGGTTGGWTTCAGGGAGCGCACGCATTCAGCGAGTGCTGCCACCATGTCTGGGCCACTTGGACTTCTCTCAGTGCTCTTCTGGGAAACTGAATCCTAGCTCTGCTCTTCCAGCCTGGCACCATCTCTGAAAGGACACAGGGACAGCAAAYGTGCTGTCAGCATTCTGAGGTCTGGCACKGTCCCMGAGCTCCAGGAGATGCTTTGCTGCYCTCTCCCCAAACCTACCAGGTGGTGGGCAAAAGCCCAGAGAGCGTGCAGACTGTTGTCTTTGCCATTTTAGAGTTTAAGTAGGTGCATTGTTTGCTTACCAGTGTTTGTGTTGCTGCATTTCTGCCATTCCTACTTGGAGAGCAGTCTTCCTCTCCCCACTTCCAGAACAATGCCTTGCAGGGAAACACTCACGAATACTCTTGGGAGAGCTCCTGCTGCCTTTGCGTGGGAATAAGCGCCGATCACATGTGGAGATAGAACCAGGTTATATTTCCGCTCTCTAAGGTCAAGTAAACTTGACTAACTTATTTAGTAATGTGGAATTAACTTTATATTTAAAATAGGTCCTGCCCCCACAAACTCAGAATAGCAGGAAACCRCTTCTTGAGTTTTAAAGGCTTTAACCCTTGCAGATCTGGAGAAGTTGCTGCTTTTCCCCTGTGCAGCAGCCAAGAATGGCACAATTGGAGATGGGTCAGGCAAACTGGATGATTACAAAGGTGTACAGACCTATGATATTTCCTGTCCGCCTTTATGGGTGCAAGAAGGTTTTGTTTTCTATTTCTGCCCTTTGCCTTGCTTCCTTTGCTCCAGAGCATGATATTCCTCTTCAAGCAGTGGTACAGATTACCTTATTTTGTTACCATATTGATCTCTACCTGTAGCAGACAGCATGCAAGAGTCACCTGGGTTTTTTGATGGAAGTTAAAAGATTGTCAATGGCGCTTTTTGCCATGAGACTCAGATGACGCCTCTGCTCAAAAGCCTGAACCTTATTTAAGCATCCAGTGACAGGGTCATGCTAATTCTGTGACTCTAGGCCAGTTTATTCCATTTAAGTTAGCACTACATCAACAAGTCCTTGGCCTCTCTGCAGTCACCAAGGCTGCCAGTTGTGATGATATTTGCAAATGAAACCTTGCCTGCTCTGAGCTGCTGGGATGGAAGGCGACTGCTAGACATTTGAATCCACTGCTAAGCAGAAATGTGATGATATTTTGGGAGTGAACTTGTAACAAGTTTCCTATTAGTCTTAATTTCTGGGATACTGCCTTAYTGCAACAGCCTGAATCACCTGTGAAGCTTGCCTTGTTTCACTTTACAGAGTAAATACATCTCCTTGCCTGGTCTATATGGTCTGGCATTTTAATCTATTTGTATTTCTCACTTCTATGTTTTTATCAGTTCTTCATCCTTTGCCCACATTTGAGTCTCTCCTCTGTTGTCAGCTTCCACAGATGCAGAAATGAAGAGAATGTATTTGGTTTCCCTTCCCCCAGGATGAACCTGGGATCACATCTTCCCATCTCTTTCAGTCACCRAACTGAGATATGTGGCTCGTTCATAAGCAGGTGACGCACTGTGATACATATGCTCAGCTACAGGAAACTGTGAAGTTATGCATGGTAAAATAATTCCCTCAATATTTTGTATGAATTGAAGCAAATTCTGTTCAAACAGAACATTATCCTGCCAATTGCATGGAGAAACAGGGGGAGGCAAGCCTAGAAAGGCACTTTTTTTTCCTTTCCTCCAARATCTTTGCATGAGGTTTCTACATTTTTGATTCAAAAGTAACAATAGGTATTAGCAATTTCATATGCAGGGCCCACCTCTGCTTTGAGCTCACTGTGGCCATTTATCCCTATCCTAAGCAACCACAGAACAGCAGCTGAAAGAGGCAGAACTCTGYCCCTGCCTCCTGGAAGGTACAATGCACACTGCAGAGGAGATGGAGGCACTCTKCTGTGCACACCGAGGTGTTTGATCCATCAAAGGGCTGGTAGGAGGAGTATTGCCAGTGCAAGGAACTGGGAGATGTGGGAGGAAAAGTGACCAAAGCATTCAGTGATTTTAAAGAAGCACTTCCATATATTTTTTTTCAATGGCAGTACGATGAGAGGGAAAAGGACTGCAGTATACAGACATTGGTGATAGTAGAAAAGTAAAAAAATGGAGATTGTGCTGTGAGTGGGCCCAAAGCAGCTGATTGGAATGGCTTTGTTTCTACTCTAAAATGAGGAGAACTTCCACACATACCTGCTAATTAATAGTGAACCCTTCACTGGCAATATCAACACAAAGTGCAAAGCCTAACCTGGTTTGTTTGGTTTCCTTAGCACAAGGTTTTAATCACTGTGTAAGGAGTAGGTAGATAAGTGTGCTGTAGAAAAAGCTATGAAAAWTGCTAAATTTTCATACCAACACAGAGCTTCTGCCTCCACTCCTTTGCTGACAAATTTTTGCTATGCAAGAAGGAGGATAATTAATGGAAGAGATTCAGGGCAGAAGATACAACATGAAGGCAGAGATTCTGCTGCTGCTGTTCTTGAACTTCTCTCAGGAATGCTTCTGCTTTTTTCTGAAGATACATCTTACCAAATTAATATTAATTTGCAGATGTTTACATCTGCTCCCCAGAGTAGGTGGCAAAAGTCATGGTCATTTTTAAGAGCCTGTATACAAAGGCAAGTTCATCTGCTCCAGTGCAGTCATGGGTACCTGGAATTATGTAAACAGGGAAATTCTGTTTTTATTAAAATCTGTGGGAATTCTAAACTAGGCAGCAGTGGAGCTGAGCTCTGCTCAATCTAAATGATTTCCTTATCCTACAGAACATGCCTGACAACGTTACTTGAAGCTGGGTTGGTGGAAATGTTGGCTGTGATCAGCTGATCTCAGAACCAACCCAGCGAGGAGAGGTGGAAATTCCTCTGTGTGACCACCTAGACTGTCCCTTGAATTGCAAAAGGTGATAACAATATTTAAGAAATGGTGCATAAAAAGATGAGAGGGAAATATCCATATTTCAAATATTTGAGGTTTTTCCTTTCTGATTGCTGACAAAGTCAGTTTGAAAAATTCAACCTATTTTCAAATCTCCTAAGAGAAAAGGGACACATATTTCCCTGCATCTTTGTTTGTCTTTGTGCGACTTCAAAACAGAACTTTCTCCTATATCTGGGAAGAAGGAAGGTTCTGATTTGGAACAGCATTGTGAGTAACACACGGGAGCAGAAGCAGGCACGGGTCTTTGGGACTTGGACAGAAAGATCAGTCACTTTTGGATCAGAAGKGCTGGCAAAACAGTGAAACAATCTGTTGAGGCAAAGAACAAAAGGACTGCTCAGTGGATATCAGAACTGTGTACTGCCTGTGACACGATACTGCCTGTTCAAGGTTACAAGCATAATGTAGACGAAATAAGGTCAATCACAGCAGCATCTGAAGCTGTGATGTGTATGACTTCTCAATTTCACACCTGCGCAGCAGGGCTTGATTCCCATGTTGCAATTGYTCCTGACTCAGTAGGCATTGCAAAYAATCAGTGCTYCTTGATTTCTCCACCTCTCTTCCTCAGAAATCTGTTACCTACATTTGGTTTCATGCCAGATCAAAAGCAACTAATTCCATTTTTAACCCTGAAGCTGTTTAATCACTTCTCTCCTCTTCTACCCTTTTCCCTCACTGTGAGAGGGTAATGGCTCATTTTTGAAAGGGGCTGTACCAAASCCCCTTCACTGCACAATTTGGCAGTTTATAATGTTCCAAAAGGTCTATTGGACTGAAAGAGAGAAAATAGCCTTAAAAACAGGCCTTAGAATAGCAAGAACAGTCAGCTGACTTTGCTGCCATGTTAATCATAATTTTCTTAAATAATAATTATATTTATAATCATTTATAATTTATAAATATTTATAATTTATAATCAATAATTTTCTTAAATTTCATGCATTCGGGGACTGAAAAAGGAGGTCTCTGCTATATTTCTTTAGGCAACACATAACACACCGAAGATATTTCAGTTCTGCCCAACCATGTTCATGTACAGACTGCAGAGCACTCCTGCACAGCTCAGTGAAAGTGCTTCCCTGCAGAATTATCCCCTCTTCCTGGTCACTGAGGGAGCTGCCAGGAACCCTGCCTTGTAGAAGAGGGAGTCCATTTGCACATTGGCATAATGAGGTAAGACTGGTGTGGGTTTAGACAGTGTGCTCAGGTATAACATATTGTCCAGAAATTCTCTTGTCCTTCACTGATCCAAACTACTTGCTCTCAGTGTTCCCAAAGCCAGAGACATGGATTAAACAGATCACTGAGTTCATGTGAAACTCTTTGTATAAACAGGCTCGATGGAGTTATAAAATATTGTCTCGTGGCTTTCAGGATGGAGACGTTTATAGAGATGCTCCAAATATTGTGACTGATATACAGAGAACAAAGCGAACATTGGTGGTGTTGAGTCACAAATTTCACATTATGAGTGACAAACATGTATTTACCAAGGACTCTATGTGTCAAAATTAGTCACGCTTTCCAATTTCATCTGATCTCTGCATTCTCCTTGCTAAGAAAGGTCATAGTTATTTCAGGAACAGRCGACTAGATACCTGGCCAAATATTACAGTCTTATTTCTACTCTGACTCTAATTCACAATTCATTTTTTTTTCCCATCACAACTGTACTTCACTTCACAACTGTGCTTCCTCTGCTTACAAAGCTTGAGTCCTTTTTAGGCTGTCAGTAAAAGGAGCTCAAGGAATTGAAGAACACTCTCAATAGTCTGCAGGAGCTTTGACCGTGTTTGTAGCAGGTGCTAGTTTATACATATCACACCCTCTTTCAAGGTACTTCCTAAATTAATAAAATGAAAACACTTGAAGTATTATAAGTGGTATATAAAATAGACAGRAAACATGCAAATGTTTCTCATAAAGTTCTTTAAAATGGATTTTAAGTGTTTCATTTTATTAATAAGGGTTCCAARCTAGAGCTGACAAACACTCCAGGGAAAGAGAAATAAATTGATCAACCCTTCCCCTTTATAAAGATCAAAACAAACCATGTGTTTAGACAGAAAAAAAGGATGATTTTTTTGAAGTGGTTACTAAAGGATATCCACCCACCCCTGTCATAGGTTTTGCAAGTGGAAGGAGCCCAGGTGCCTCAAACAATGTTTATCAATCCTGCCTTGATGGAGTGACAACCCATTCCTGAGCTGCTGTGGGCGCCTTTGAGCAGATCCATTGTGCTCGGTCAAGGTGATGGTGTTCATTCTGCAGCACCTCCTTGACCTGCAGGAGATTTCATTTTTCTGCAATGCGCTGCAACCACTGCTTGGGTAAGACATGTCTCTTTGGCTCGCCGTTCGTCTGGCAAGCTTATGTTTCCACAGGCATGTCAACACCTCCTCGGATATTAGCAGGACTATAAATGTTAGTTTATGCTAATCAGTAATACATTGAAAAACAAAGAAAAGGTCAGAAACTGTAGTTTTGTATTAAGTGTGATTTCCCAAGACAAAATAAACTCGATTCAAGGCACATGATTACAGTTTTCCAAGAGATGTATTTATAGCTGTGAATATGTACTTTGGCTAGCCCTATTGTAAGCACAGAGAAGGGAGGAGAGGAGGGTTTTTTTTTTTTCACTTTTAAAGTAAAGGAGGGAGGTTAATTGGTTCTGCTAGCTGAAGGGCTATGTGCCAGGCAGTGGGAGCATGCATTGTAATAGAAGAGCTACAGAGACAAATGAGCCAGTCCATGGGATGAAAAAASCCACCTAATGCCTTGGGTGAAAGGGGAAAAAGCCACCAAGGCACAAATAAAACAAAATAAAGTAAAATGAAATAAAATAAAATCAAGAAATCTCTGCCTACTTCAGGAATAGCGACATTAACCAGCAACTCATGCAAATATAAATAACTATTTGCTTAGAAGTGTAGAGAACATTGTTTCTGTGCTGTAATTGCTAGAAGAGGTGGTCAAGTCAGGACTGAARTATTGCATGGTTGTCACCATGATATTTACCCTTTCTGGCCCAGTGACTCTAGAGACCAGCCTAGCTAAAGGCATTCCATCTGTAAAGAATTTCATCATGATCACAAATCTCACTTATTATTCCCCCTGAAATCAGRGCTGAATGATTTGTGTGAGCTAAGGAACAGTGCAGCAAAAGCAAGCAGGAACAGATCTCATAGGCCTTGAAGGAAAATCACTGAAGAAAGGGATAGTGACTCCATGGCAATGTTTCAGAGACCCTGGCCAAGACAAACACGTACATACACTTATCACAAAATATTTACAAAATTAGARGGAAGGTCTTGATAAAAAGGAGAACCTCTACTTGATTTTCTTGTTTATCCAACTGCAAGGAGGAAAATTATCTTTAATTTTCTTATTTCTTCATATTCTGTGTAGTTTGCTGTCCCTCTATCCTTTCTTTCTTCCTTCCTTTGGCAGAAACTACAATTTTTCTTGAACAGAGACCTGCTTTGGAGAATGTYTTGGTGTACTCTTCACTTGAGGTCACACATCATTTCCAACACGGATTGATGACAGTACCTTGTATCATCCCAAGCTGCACAAAATCCTGAAGCTGCAGTAGCCCATCCTCAGGGAAAGTGTTGGATACCACTTACTGCACTGASAAAACTTCTGTTGAAATACTGATAGTACCACTTCCTGAGCTTTTATAATGCTGTGAATAGAAATGAGCACCTGAGAGAAACTATCTCTGTGGTACAGATGGAATTTTGTGAAAACTTACAGAAGGAACGACATGACCTGGCACTGGTGTGTGACAGCAATCTCCTCCAGACCTGGCTGGAGCCAGAATGCCCAAAGGTGTTTCATTCAATAGGAATTAAGACTCAGAATRTCTCTCAGGATCTGTAAGAAGCAAGATTGAGATGGATGTCTGGAAGATATTTTGGTCTGGCTTTGCACACACCTAAGTTTTAAGTCCCACTTTCAAACATGACCTTAATGGAATTGCTTAGGATTACACCTTCTCCATGATTTTCATAGGAATATCCACTTGGATGATTAAGAATTTGCAATTTGGACCAGATATAGTATTTTTCTTCTAATGGGTCTTTTACTTTATTGGATATCATAGCTCATGAACTTAATATTCTTTCCTGTAAATGTTAAAATTGTAAAGATTTTGCTTTCTGCCCTACAAAGTCTGAAACAGTTTAAATATGYATATCACTAATGCTAATGGCAGATTTGGAAACTGCTGTGCAAATTCCACTGTGCACTGCTGAGGTCAGTCTTCTTTTCTTGTGCCTCTTTTTAAATGGACTTGGGGAAGTAAGTCTACATTTCCTTTGGTAGGTCAGCTGTAAAATTGAACTTAATAACTAAAATAAAGTTATGACATTGTTTCCACTGGGATTGAACAGACATGTAACTGAGAGAAACTCAGAGAAGGAGATTAGCACGGAGTTCTTTTTCTTTAATTTCTTATTAAAAGAACACCAAACCATGAAGAACTGAAATTTCTGAAGTGAAATTTCTGTTGTATTTCACAGGATGTGAATGCATTTTTTCATGTGCTTGGCTCACAAAAGAATTCTTTTTTTTTTTTTAGGTTCATATATTAAAAGAAAAATCTTAGAAATTGTCCATGTGATCAAGCTCAGTACACTGCTATGTGACTTTCTAGTTTTTGCAAAAAAGTTGGACACTATGTAGATTAGATGCTTTTTTTTTGTCACAGAAACTATTGTGCATTAATATACATAATACTCTCACACACATAATATTAATAAAATCATAACTTAGTAGCCATGTGCAARAAGTATCTTCTGTGGAATTAAGCATTAACCTTGGAATTATTTTGCTTCCAACATACCATCTTTATTCCCCTGGGAAGGGTGATTTTTGTACAAAATTTTTTTTTTCTCCAGTAAAAGTCCACATTAACATATGTTGAATGACCTAGTTTCCAAATTTTCTACTTTCCCCCTCTCACCTCAATAATGATCATTCTGCTGTGTTTGTATTTATGCTAACATAATCATTTCTGTTTCTCACTTTTGCTACATAGCAGAGAGGTTATTTATGGGGAAGCTTKCAAGGTGGGGATTTCTGGTTAGTTTGCTTTTTAATTTTCCAATCAAAACTGGAATAGTTTCATTTCTTTACATATTGTTGTTGATTTGAGGTCTTTTACAGAGGGACATGAAGAATGAGCATGAAACAAAATAGTTCAAAATGAACTAAGCAGGACAATGGAAAAACACCATGACTCTAACAGTAAAAAAAAAAAAAAAAAAAAAAAAAAAAAAAAAAAAAAAAAAAAWAAMMAAAAMARWWAAAAAAAAAAAAAAAGTGGAACAAGTGGAGAAATTTAAAATCTAGATATTTTTGAATGAAAACTTAAAGCATTTTCATTAAAAAAAATCTTTTGAAAAGTTCCAAGTAAAATATTCACACTTTTTCTTTCGACTTAGTTCCCTTCATGGAACAATTCAGTAAAGCTTAATGGACTACACATCCCCTCAATTTACATTTTTCACCAAAAGAATTGCTTCAGCTACAAACTGACACGGCTCTGAACAAAAGAAATTGAATACGGATTATTTTGTCCTTACTGTGATTTATTTGCTTCCCTGAAAAGGAAAGTCTTTCGGAGTCTTACCATTTGCCCAGGTGAATTCAGGATAGTTAAAATAGAAAAAATCAAAAAAAAAAAAAAAAAAATTAAAAAAAAAAAAAAAAAACAAACAAGGGGAAAAGCCCACCAATATCTGCTTTAATCATCTGAGAATACTATTGTATGCATGGTTGAAAAAGTGTTTATTTTTATTAGCCTAACTACTGGACTGACCAAAAAACTGTAACTCCTCATTCACTTTTATGGGAACATAAAAGATAACGATAATACTTCATAGAAACCTAGCTTCATTGATTTGGTCTGTTCTTTCACCAAATGAAATATAAGCCATAAAATGGGATTCCACAACCCCTTTTCAAGAAATCTTTCAAATTTTGTTTTTATTTATATGACTTAGATGGAGAAAAAAAAAAAAGAAATAAGAAGAGAAATTTTATTATATTTAGATTTTTTTTCATTAGGAAAATCTTTGAAATATCCACTGAGACTTTCTGTTAGTATAAATAATTAAATCATTTCAGCAGATWTTTTTTTTAAGAATTCTTACAGTTCTGTCTCATAACTTGAAGTTTTTGAGCTTTTATTTTTGGATAGAAATCGCTCATTTTCATTTTAACTTCAATAACATGAATTGTTTGAAGTTTTAAAAGCTCTGTCTAATRAAACATTTAACTAAAGCCTGTTTAGTACATACAGAGAGTAAAAATTCATTAAAATGCCATTAGAGTGTCAGAACCAGACTCTAGATTTGGGCATTTCTCAGAATGCAAATAAAAATATTTGCTTGTGTGCATGTATGCTTGTGCATATTMCTTAGAAGAGAAAATGGATTTTACYCATTTTATGGAGTACATTYACCTTGCACTACAGAAATCCTCCAGTGCACAGTGGGGCTGAGGAAATGAGCAGTACCCATAGATGAGAAATGTCAACTAGAAATATCAGACTTYGCATTTTTTTATTATTTCCAGGCAAGACGGAGAAGAAACTGCACCATCCTCTATGCTAAAATTGGGCTAATCAAAGACATCAATCAACTTCACTGTGTGGAAGAGGTGCTGTGAAAAACCTGTTATAGTACASTGAGTTGTCGATTTTAGTATTCAGCCGTGCACTACTGGCATCAAGGGCTGGAATATCATAGAGTGTATGTTAAATGCAGTTCCACTCCATGCAACACTCACACATCAAAATGAAAGTRAGAGCTCCATTTAGGACAGGGCGAGCAGTGTAATTTCAGTTCAGTGAATTCCCACAACTTGCACCTTGTGGGAGAAGCGAGGCGGACTGACAGAAGGCTAGGAAATTAGTTCTGATGTGGTTTTGCTTTCGCATCAGAAAATATTGAAATAAGCACTCCAGACAAAYAGTTACCCTTTTCAAAGCTGCCCAACCTTTCTCCTTCATTGCAGACTCTCAGGATGAGAATGGGAGATACATCATTTTGCAAACAGAGGTCAGACTGGAAAGAACAGTGSCATGCATGACTAATGAAGTGCTCTGATTCATGAGGAAATTTTGATTTACATTTCAAATCAATAGTGATCTCTACCCAAAACAGGTTTTGAGCAAAGAAGATAGTGAACTCTGCATTTCTGTGGAGGTAGTTTGTGAAGCATAACACACAATGGCTAATCTTTCATATGTCATTTCTTACCACCAAGGTACGTCCTACTCCTTGCTAAAAGAACACAGCAATTAATGGAAGTTATCTGTGTTTTCCTTTGGTTACATATATATCTAAAAAATTGTTTATTTTCCAGTTACTGGAGTTACTTTACATARTATTCTCTCTTACATATAATTGACATAGATTGTCGACCTAAATACAGGATGGTTTCCATAATAAATTGTAAGGAGAAAAGCAAGGAAATGCTATCAATAACAAAACTTGGTCATCAACATAGTATTACTTAAAATACCCTTGCTTTTATCTGTGAAATGCTTGGTTACCTTGCCACCTCCATTGAGGTTTGACTTTTGTTTTCTGTGAAGGGTATAAAGCTGACAGTCTCAGTTATGGTTCATGAAAAAAACAATTTTGTCCTTTTTGCTTTCTTTTTTGCCTATAGTCTTTGCCAAGAATAGGTCCTTAGTGCTCAGCACGGCTGAAGGGATGAGCTTAAGTAGCAGGGAATTCAAAATAGATGCAAACCCATGTGGCCCTCACCTCTTTTGTTTACATAAAGGACAACACTCTGAAACAGCAGCAGCAACACTTTGGGAGTGGTTCAAAGCATTTTCCCTGCTCTGGCAAAAAWCCTGAAAGCAATCCCATGCTCAAACCAATGTCCAATTTCCCAACAACGGAGCAGGTACCCAAAGTGTATTCCTCCATCAAGTTTTGGAAGTGGATGCATTTTGAACCATGAATTAGTGACAAGAATGTGTCTTAAGTTCTACCTTATTTTGGCTACTCCTGCCGATCTGGCAGATTGTGCCTGAGCTGGGTTCTGCTGGGTTCTCGTTCACAACAAACCCATKAACAGCTGCAGCTGCCAGTCCAGATGTGACTCCATAGACTCTGCGAAGCTCCACCATTTACTTCCTTCTGGGGATAGCCAGGGGAAAAAAAACTGATGGGAACTGGGGCATCTAATGGCAATGAAGTTGCAGAAACGGTAAAGTAGGGAAGTTTTTGCCCTCCCAAAATGTTTGTTACAGATGAAGTTATTCGTGCCAGACAGAACAAAGATGGATTTTCAGGTGCTAATACTGGCAGTAGATGAAAGCAGTGGCCATTAGGAAGTTCCTGGCACATTTTGCCTCTGACCTTTGTGAGCAGCTACCCCAAACCCTCACAATGTTGCCTTCACAGGTACAAGTTTCAAATTGTAATTGTGATTTAAAGCTGGAAGCGTGCACGCTGCTGACTGCSTGAGAGGTGCCTTTTGCTGGCTGCCTGCACTTCAGAGCTTTTCGTTTGCCCAGTGGGGTGCACTCTCCAGGTACAAGCATCACATCAAACCCTAGCAGAAGATTATATGGATGACAGAAAGTACTAAATTACTGAGGAATGTKCTATGTAGAAAGAGGAAAAATGGGAAGAAAAACAGCACCAAAAATATCACATAAAATTTCTCAAACAATAAGAACTGCCTCAAACTCTGTAGTTATTCTTTCCAAAGATTGAAAGGTGCTTTGACCTTGTCTTCAAAGGTAAAACCCAGAGCACCTCATAGCAAACCACTGTGTTTCCCTCTCTCCATAAATTTTTGTCTGGAGAGCAAAAAAACATGAAAGCTGCCACTCTGGCCTAACACGCCTTTAGAATAGTCATGGGTGCAGAATAAGGATGTGAAAGGTATTAAACAGAATTCTGTGATTAGATACAGAAACAAAGAGAGTAAAGCAAGTAGATAAAGCATTAGATCGACTCCTGTGCTTAAAAAAAAAAGTGGAAAAGACAAAGGAAGAGCCAAGCCACCTTTCTTTGACAGCAACTCCACACAGCTGGTTATTTTTTTGAAGGGAAGGAGAGGAAGGATAGGAGTTTGTTTGGGTATTTTCTTCCCAAGTGAAACTGCAAGTGGAAATTTGAGATAAAGATAACCTAATTATATAAGTGGATTTTAGCTCTGACAGAAAGGTTAATGATCCRGCACTTGGAAGTATGCCAGGACACATTAGTGACCATAAGTAGTCATAAATTTGGTTTTATATTAAAGTGAAAGAAGTCCTGCAGTACAACATCTCTTGTCATCCTGGTGAAACACGGGCCRTATGATGAGTTGGGAAAAATACAACCTTTTCATTCAGTAACATCCTTTCTGGTGAGACCTGAGCTGTATCTGGAGGTCACCCATTTGAATCCAAATAGCAATCCTATTTCAGTTCCAATATTGTGCCATTATTATAATTTTCCTCTTGTTTTTATTCCTTGTGCTCTGAAAAACAACAGAGGACAGTAAAGGGCCTCCTGTTATGCCCCAAGCTGTGTAAAATTCAATAGTACCTGAACTCACTTGTGAAGGGGACAGAGAAAAGAGAAAAGGGGTCAGTTTCCATATTTCAAGATACACACTGCAGCATTAGCTGGAWACTTTGCAGATGGGAAACTCTACCAGATTTATTTTTTTTTTGATTAGGAGGAAATTAAGGTCAACTATTCAAAGAGAAGTTAGTGGGAGGAGAAGGGAGGAAGCAAACGCTGTCATCCCATCTCTAGCTGATATGGCTGTTYACCAAAAAAAAGGGTAGAGAGATGACAAATGCCAAGGGAACAAACATTAGGTCTACAGCAAGTAAGGGGAGAATAAACAATAAKCTGACAGACCAGACAGGATAAATTAATGAGTCAGTCACAGAAATTAAAAGAAGAGCAAAACCCAAAGAGCTCTGTCACTTCAACATAGTTTTTAAAGTGTCTGGTTTGACAGAAACTTATGAGAAAAAGATTATTTTGGTAAGAACCTTCCTGCTGTACAAGGAATTCTACAAGGAGACCTTGGCAGGCTGGAGCCGGGAGGGAGCTCTGAACTGGCCTGGGAATGACATAAAGAAAGGAGCAGGCTTAGATGAAAAACTTGCCTAGTACTAGCCTGAAAATCCCAAACCAGGCCTTTACATTACAGAGAGAAAAACAGATGGATCTGAAGCTRAAGATAAACAGGAACTGATTTCATTAAATAAGCACTCAGGCCATGATAAGCAGGACATTGCCTGGGCTAACAGCGTACAGGCAAAATCTTTTCAAGAACAACTGCATTCAACAGTTATCTCTGTTTATAGTCACTGTAAATATATTTTCCTGATGTGTGTCACAGTAATAGCTCCTAATTTTTTGTTTTCACTGGATTTACACTTTTGTAAGTGCATTGGCTTCATCAGTGGGCCTCCCAAATTGCCTCAGGCTACATGAGAGCAGCGCTTGCCAGCCCAGTGTAAAGGAATATTTTTCAAATACAACCACTGCAAACACAATTACATTCCACTCCTACTTGCAAATTCCTTGAGTCCTTTGTGTCATTTTTGATTTCTGAACCCCTCCAAATTTACTTTCAGTCCTTCTCATAATTTCATTTGAATCCCTCAGTGCTTTTAGCACAAAAACATGTATTTTCTGAGCCATGAGAAACACAACCACCTCATAACCTTATACAAGCCCTGAGCAGTCCATCCCAGCTCCCTGAAAATCACTTAGTTTAATTTTGTCCAGTTGGTTTCAGGTAATGGAACCGAATCCCAGTGATTCTGTCTATCAGTAAACCAGAACTTTGGTTTCCTGAACACCTTTTTTCTTATCTTGGTAACTACTTGCTTTCCAGTCCCATTTTAAGCTCACACATGAGTGCCCTTTGGGATCATAAATACCAGCACCTGCCCATGATGCCCTATGAGGCACAAGCAGGGATCAGGCGGGCACAGGGACCACAGATAAGGGGTCCTGGGGTGCAGCAGTACCTGAGCACAGTGAGGTAACTTCCCCCTAACTCTCATCATCTTCCACAAGTTCCCAGAGCTGTGGTTGCTCTACTCCCTGCCTGGTGGCTGAATGTTACAGCTGCCTGTCAGTATCAGCACAAGGTYAATGGTTACACTGGCAGCATCAGCCTTTTTCTCAGTTCACGTCAAAACTTAAGAAAGTCAAGTTTTAAATCCACCCTGACTTCACTGGGCAATGTGACTGAACGAGCATCGCAACACAAAAGTTTCAGCATCAGCTTCAAGAGTCAAGGACATTGAAGAAAATGCTGATTCATTTTAGTGGCCCTTAGACAGTAAACTTATAATTATTTCTATGATTGTATCGTGTAGGTTTTTATAGCTTACAAGCAAGAGCCATTTATGTTGGGAAGGACCAAACACTTTTTGTGTTTCTCTTCGTGTATCTAGCCCTACAACAATGACAGTTGCTATGCTCTGCCTCTGAAATAAACTGAATATTTAAACAATATAATTTTAGTCTTAATTTTTGACTCAGTTCCAGTTAATTAATCTCCTTCCATTCCCCATCGCTTCTTGGCACTGAGAAAGCCTTTGCACAACAGTATTTGTATTTCAAAGATAYAGGAAGCTGTGAAAGGAAGGACTACACCACAAAGATTTCACTGTTTCTTGAGAAAAGGAGGCTCAGGGTTGACCTTACCATTCTCTGCAACTGCCTCAGAGGAGGATGCAGCCAGGTTTGTTCTCTTCTCCCACACAGGCAGCAAGATGAGAGGACACAGCCTCCAT
Source organism: Malurus melanocephalus (assembly GCF_030028575.1). Classification (NCBI taxonomy): domain Eukaryota; kingdom Metazoa; phylum Chordata; class Aves; order Passeriformes; family Maluridae; genus Malurus; species Malurus melanocephalus. The sequence goes on from NW_026623300.1 coordinate 1,695,078, forward strand.
TTGTGCCAGGGGATGTTCAGGYTGGGCATTMRGAGGAATTTCTTCACRAAAGGGGTGATTAGGCATTGGAATGGATGCACAGAGAGGTGGTGAAGTCACCATCCTTGGAGGGGTTTAAGGAATGACTGGATGTGGCACTCAGTGCCATGGTCCAACGGCATGGTGGTTTTTGGTCATAGGATGGAGCTGATGATCTCAAAGGTCTTTTCCAAAAGTAATTGAGTCTGTGATTCTGTAAAAGGATGGTCACATGCTTGTGCACARATACAGGAGGAGATCTTTATTTGCTATTATGATGCAGAGAATAAACAAGCGGTATTTAAATAAAGTACCAGGGAAAAAAAAAGTCGTTATATTAATACAATAAATTTATGCTTAGTTATAAAATAAATGTTGTTTTGTGGAGAAGGAAGAAAGCTGAGTTCATGGTAAAGGCATGAAAACTATGAGCTTTTACTCGATGAGATGGCAACTATTGGTCTTCTGAATTATCTGTGCTGTCATGGCCATACCTCTCTGGGTCTGTATTGGTTGGGCCAGCACTACGCTGGATACCCACTAGCCCAGGTCATGCCTTCTAAATTACCCTACTGAAGTGGGTGCTAGCAGAAAACAAGCAGGAGCTGCAGTCTTTCCTCTTATTTCTGAATGGCAGAAGCAACAGGAAATAACAAATGCCCATTCCTTTCTCGAAGAAACACCAAACAGAGGAGATGCCAGGCACTCTGGAGAAGTATGTGAAAAAAACTGCAGAGGAAAAGCTGCTTTCTCACTGCCAGGGCAAGGTGGAAGGTCTTTGTATAACTCCTTTTTAAAATGGTTATGCACATAAATTATGAATGAATTAGGAATAATTTGCAACAAACAAACCAGGAGAGACTTTGTTTTGTTTAAAAGACCTTGTTTTAAAAGCCCATGAATATGGCACTTAAAAAACAAAAAATCCATTGTTGTCACTTTCTTTCTGACAATCCTGCTTCAGTACAGTCCTAAATATAAGTGCTTATTGTTAACTTGAAAAAGCCAAACCCAAACACAAGCTGAATGAGAATAGGAGAGGATTTGAGAGCACAGTTCTCACTCGTACTACCCCATCTGGCTGGCTGGATGGAGATGTCATATGGAAAGATTCAAGGTGCAAACAGGAAGGGACATTTTCCAGAAGCTGCAAGTGACAGTGGCACTTAATCTGTAGGCATTAAGTACACACAAAAGAGTTAATGTATGCTTTTTATGAGGTCTGAAAACTGAAAAGCTGGAACTTCTAAGGGGCAGGGGTAGCTCTTTAGCATCTGAGCTGTTATTTGTTTCAGGCTGAGCATGCAGAAACTGAGCCCTCCTAAATCTGTGTGCAATCCTGAAAACGCTGACTTTTACTTTTTAACCCTCTGCTAATTTGCCAAAGTAATTTTTTATTTCCCAGCTCACTGCACCTGCAGAATGTACCCTGCTAGATGTCTGCAGCATCTCTAGAGGAAATACATTTTCCATCTACAGAAACAAATGCTCTCTGGCTGGCAGATTGAATGGAAAGAGTTCACTCTTAGCCCAGACACACCTGCCTCAGGCACCACGTCCCTGACATTCAGCTTTCACTGCCTGTGGCTTTGCCCTTCCCAGGCTCTTATCAGCCCCCCTGTGCTCTCATAATCCATATATCTGCCAACAGATGTAGCAAAATTAAACCACATCTGTTGGGTAATGTTTAAAGTTTCCACGCTATTTAGGACTCTTTGGCCTACAGTCTCTAAAGACAGATTTAAACTTCTGATTTGCCTACGGCTTCGAGCAGTGCAACACGTGTGTGTGTGTGTGTGTGTGAGAGAGAGAGAGAGAGAGAGAGAGAGCCTTCCCCTGAAGTAATTTTCCTTTTTCCCTGTTTACAACAGCCAGGCACTTCAGCACAAACTGTTTTTGACAGGGGAATAATGTGTGTACTGCGCAGGAATATTTAGCACAAAAGATGTTCACTTCACTGGAATTTGCAGAGGAAAACTCTGGCCAAGAGTCCTGCCAGACTGGGGAGCCTCCTCTGATCGGCAGCAAGTGCAAATGGACAAACAAATTATTTCCTTTCCCCGAGACACTGTGCAGAATGTGTWCAATTTCAAAGCTAGACAGGAGGAGGAGTTTTACAAAGCCTCRAGGTACTCAGAGGTGCTGTGAAATGCCAAAAGGATTTCTCAGTGGGCAAAATAAAGGTTATGTTTTAATAGTGGAGAAAGATCTCAGATAATCCAGAGAGATCTAAAGGTTTCATTTCATTGCTCACCACTTGATGCTACCAAACATATGTTTTGTTACCTCTCTGGAGGCATGAATTAACTAACTATATTTAGCTGTCAGTGGGTTTCTATTGTTTTTCTACTCTTCAGCAATCACTGTCGCAGAGATGTCTCAATTCTCACACAGGAAAGAATGTTTTTACTGATAAAAATCCCCCAGGAGCTACACCAAGTAGCATTCAATTTAGCCAAAAATTATGCAGGCATATTACCAAATTATTAGCTCTTTAGACAATTATGAATCTGCATATAATCAGGTTTGTTTGCTTGTTGGGCTTTCGTTTTTCTTTTTCATTTTATTTTGGATTTCAAGAACCAAATACCATTTCCCTTTAGGCTTCTCTGCAGGGCATAAGAAGATCTCTCCTCTGCCTCTACCCCACAGCACACTCATCCCTCTCCTGGAAGCTGTCACTCTGCTGGCCTGTGAGACAGCAGCCATGCTGGGCTGGGAACAGAGAATGTTTTCTACTTGTATCAGAGGTGCTAAGTAAATGTTAGTGTTTTTGTGATAAGGGAAGTTCTCAGTAATGAAAGAAATCATGTGGCAGGCATGAACATTGGCGTGCCATAATCCATTAAATGGGCAAACTGAAGACACAGCTCAGGGTCCTCATTATTCCTTGCACTGCCAGAGCAGATTTCTCTTCTATTTGAAAGAAATTATATCTGTTCCAAAAGTTAATGCAATTGCTTGTTTKTCTGTCTCCCTGTGCCCCAGCTTGAAATTCATAAAGAAAAGATTCCCTGAAGTTATTTAATGTAAGGGGTTCTGAGAAAGCTGGAAATCAAATACGATAGATATTTTCTGGTACCAAGATGTTTCTGTGGATGTGGAAAAGGATTAGATGATCTTGTTATCTCCCTGCCAGATCATCTCCAAGKATTGTATGCCATTAAAAAAACCCTAATCACTCATCCAATCCTTCTCCYAAATATTCCATGTTTCCCTTTTTTCCCTTATGTACTACTTGTGATGGCAGAGAGGGGTGATTTGTTTGTTTTTATGAGCCAAAAGACAGGASATGGTTTTCATTTAACCCAAGCAGTTTTACCAGCTCTTTGTGGTTTCACTTTTGTAAATTGTGGGCCACTGAGTTGTCAGCTCTCTTGCTCTTTGGGGTGATTTCATCTTTACTCTTCAGAAGTTTACCTGTGGGTTATTTGACCCTTAGTTCCAGCCGCAGCCCTGAATTCCTCTACAGACATTAGCATATCTCTAAGGGTTCCCATCTCTGCTACCATTGTCCCTAAATAGCCACTCCCATTTGTTTATTCATTCATTATGTGTTATTCCTCTGCTGTTCACTGCTGGCCAGATGTGAATYTCTGTTCCTAGGCCACTAAACTTTGGTTTCTACGGAGAAACRTAATTCATAGGCTTGTATCTATCTATGGATCCACATACTAATCCCTCTTCCATAGCATAATTCAGATTTAATTTAATATATCACAATTTGTTTTACCTTCTTAAGCAGAACACCAATTTTCCCAATAGTACCTGTTCCCTTCCCTTTGTCCTACACTGTCTTTCCACCCTAGGGACCCAATTGTATGCCCAAATTTTCCTTCTCCACTTCCAGAAACCAAAATCTCAGGCCACAGTTTGGGGCCTCGATAAGTAATAAAATATGAATCTCAATTTTACTCTCCTTTAGATTAGTCGCCAGTTTAATTGTGAAATCACTTYGGTGAAACCTGTCACGCTATTTTGAAGCTGGTGTAATGAAGATGAGAGCTAAGTAAATTGTTATCAAAAGACATCTGCATGCTGACATGTGTGAAGAGAGGGAGTGCTCCCAGCTCACCTTGATTTGGCACTTGCAGGCGGCTCCTGCCTGCTGCTGCTGCTGCTGCTCACTTTCCCTCCCTTCAACTCTGTTTTTGTAGGTTCAGTCCCCCAGTTAAATTAGAAACTTATCGTAGTTCTGCAGACAAATCTTAAGATCAAATGAAGGCTGGCAAATGCTGCTCTGTCCACCCTTCTTTCCATTTTCCTGTAGTAACTTTGGCACCCTTGCTTTGGATGGTAAAAAGCCAGGCAGACCTCAAGTGGACATTTTAGTTCCTGATTTCTTTATTTGTCCTAATTAAACCATTACTTTTCAAAACCTTACAAGTATACCCAGGAAAATATAGTTATTCAAAAATCTTCCAGTATTTCCTGGAAGCCTGAAAAAAGGTAGATTGAAGTCTTACAAACCCTGATCCCTGTGGGTTATTTTTCTTTTTGTTCTTCTAAAAGAGACAAAAAGTCGATAGAAGAAATAAAAATACTGAAATCTTAAGAAATGGAAATGAAGTCAAAAGCCATTCTGATGACTGCTTAGCTCTGGTCCTTAAAAAATTATGTGCAATTCAAACAAACTGAATTTTAATCTATTTTTTTAACTATAAAAGGCATGCTTTATAGGTTTTGCTCAACAGGKCTGGATCACATGTACACCATATCTACAACTGGTCATTCTTTCTCTTCTGACTTCCAGGACAAAGGCACTTTCCCCCMAAAAAGTGGCTGGTTTGTAGGTCACCTGCTTTGCTTCCCCTTTGACTCTTCTATACAGTTCTCCTCAGTTTTCTCTGAACTTCCTCCCCCTTGTGCCCTTTCTCCATCCTCAGTTTCGAGAGAGCATTACCTTATTGTTCCTGCTCGCTTTTCAGCTATTGAGAGACGAGTATTTTTAGCAGACATCTCTTCTCTCATCTACTTGGAGGCAAGTGATCATGGTGGTGGGAGGGCAGCACAGACAGACTGGATTATCCCTCTTCCTGACGGCAGCCTTTGTGTCCTTAGCCCTGGGATGGGTGGCAGAACAGAGATCTTCCTGTCACCCAYCCAGAGAAACCTTCTGCCAGCACCAAAACCAGCTTTCAATCAAATCAGACTGTGTGCTCAATCTAAAAGCAGGGAGATTTTAAATTCATGGCACAACTGCTGTTCATTTTGTTCTTTTCAGAGTCTTATCAGATGTCCAGATAACAAATWCAATTTTTTTTTTCCTGCAGGTGTGAGGAATAGAGACCTTTTTGTTTCCTTTTGTGATAAAAAATTTCTGATCTCACATGAATGTAGAACATGAAGCATTAAGTAAAATATACAATAAAATTTTTAAAAAGACTATTGTCAAAATTAAATTTTAAAAAGGGTTATTGTTAACACTCAACCTGACTGAAATATGAAGATTTAGAGGCAGTGAACTGGTACTTGCACTCTACATAGCTGAAATGAAAATAGGATGCTTAAAAGTGAATTTAAAAGGTATGGAAACAAAGACTATTTTTCCACCTCGTAGAATTGTAATGTCAACATTACAACTATTAATTTAATATGTATGGGCTGTTTATCATGAAAAAAATTATCATTTTGTTCAAACAGGGAAATGACCATGATTCAGTAGGTGGGACAGACTGGCTTTTGCACAGCACCTGGCTCAGATGTCACCTACTCTAGATGTCAGATTACATGAATGGGCAGTTAAAGGGGCCATAATCATAGTGCAAATTCATTTCTTGCTTAAAAAGGGGGCTTTGCAATATGGGAGAATAATGGAGTGGACATGAAGAAGATAATATTCAAATTAAGTTGAAATAACTATAATGAATCAAGACGTCAAAACCCAAGCTTAATAGTGACTTATTACTTCCTTAAACCAGAGCATCAGGGTTTGAAATATTTTGTATTTTATTCTTTTTGTGTCCTTATGTAGAAAGTGGACTCAATCTTGTATTTTTTCCTCATAAATACATGAAAGGTTAATGGGTTTAACTACATACAGGCCTTGTTTTATATAACTTGAGGGATTTAGTTATACAATTAGTAGATATGAAATGGATAACCCAAAAGGAGTTATAGTATAGTTTCTACTATAACATTTYAGTTTTTATAGTTTTTTATAGTTTTATAATACTACTATAGTTTTTATTACATACAGGTTTAGTTAGTTTAATATCAAGAATCTGACATACTGACAACTAAAATCGGACTATTTAAGTCAAAAACAATAATTAAGAAAGCAGAATAGCATGATTTCTAGAGAACAAAAGTTCATCTTTGGTTCTGCTCCATTATACTGTCATGAAGCAGAAGTGGCTCCCACAAAACAAGATTGGGGGAGCAAACATTTGCTGCTGAACTGTGCAAGTCCTTAAAAGAGAACTTCAGTGCTTTTGTTACTTATATTTGAATTTTAATGGCATCCTTTGGATTTTCACGTTTGGATTTTCCTGKTTTTTTCATGTTTCTATACAGATTTAACCGAGCTCCCTGGCAAAAATACATAATTATGAAGTTTTCTGGAAATTGTATTAATTCACTGACCATCTGTTGGATAAATAGCTAATTAACAGTCTTTGTTATTTTTAGAAAATATCACTTTATGTTCCAAAAAGAGCTGTTTCAGTCTTTTGAGCAAATACTGAATAGATCTGAACAAAAATGTTTAGGTATTTTTAAAATATAGATAAATAAACACTTCTATAATGCAGTAAAGGCATAAAACCACTTTTTTTTTTTTTCCTGATTGGATTCTTGCTTGCCATTTGTTGCTCTTTTACACRTGCAAGACATAGCTCAGACTCCAAAATTCTCTGTGAAGGGGCTGTGGCAAGCGTTGTTGTCCCAAGTCAGAAGCACAAAGTTGATTCCTCTCTGCCTAACTCCTCCATGGCAAACACATGCTGTRCATAAAATGGGAAAGACCAAGATTACAGAATGGAGCCTCACAAGGAATAACATTATTGCCACCCATATTTACCCATGGAGAACCCCTCATGAACTGTGTCACATCCCATAAAGAGGGTCCCAATCCAAATAGGAGGCTTCTGGAATGGCAAAAGAGTAAAAACACTCTCCATTTTCACTGTATCCACAAAGGGAATCGGTACTTGCAGGCCAGAGTGCTTGGCCCTGCTCTCAAGGTGTCTACCTGCTTAATTCTGGGCTAAAGCATCCCAGGCAGCAGAGAATGCCCCCTCACTCATGCCAGCTTAACCAGCCAAACTGGCTGGGCACAAGCCATGCAGGAGATTTTTCAGTCTGTTGCTCCTAGAGCTGATTTCAACCTTTCACTGAAATGTACAAAGAGAATAAGGGGGATAATTTAGGCAAAACAGAGTTTATTGRGTTGGATGTGGACTGAATGAGAGAAGTGTTTTTCTTCTCATTGCCATCTTAGGCAAGTTATACCATAAATCTCTTATTCTAACCTTTTAATAAGGTTAATAATACATGAGATCTTGCAGATTGGTGTTTTCAGTTAACCTGTACAGGCCTTCCAGCAAACATCAAAACCCTCTAAAGGCAAAGATGCTCCCTGCCTGCYAAACAGATATATTTCTGATGAACAGCGTCTGCTTGTGTGCACAGGGGCATTTTGTACGTTACATTTTATACAATATTTGCACAGATCTGGAAGGCACAGTGCCATTTTGTCTTACTGGGTTACAGCTGTTTCTCCATGGTTTCTGATCTGAATACTCATTAACCCATTCTTATCAACAAATTAATATGTGTGATTTTTTTTTAAAGAATCCACTCAGAATGCTAATTTTAGGAGGATATTTGAATGAGAAGCAAATTTTCTATATATGCAATTTATATATCCATTTGAAAATATGGTTTTGTAATGAAATGCTGAGAGATCCTTAATTATTGCAGCTTTAGTGGCACTATTATGATACTAAAAAGAGASCATCTAAAGGATAATTCCCTTCAGCAGAGATTTGCTGACTACACACCTGCTTTAGCAAATGAACACAGAATACAGTGTCAAAGCATGCTTTTGACTTAGCRCTGCCTTCCCACTCTCATGGTCTCGGTATATCTCACACATGACTGACAAGTATATCTGCAAAATAATAAATTGTGTGAGAAAAGAATGTCTGCTAGTTAGTGTTTCTGCTGATCTATTAATTCATTTCACTTCTTGTGTGATATCACCATTATGTCTAAGCACGTTTTATGACAAGGCTCACTGATGTGAAAATCAAGCCCATGGAYTGTTTAATATGARCTAATGAAAACCAGATATAAAAGGCTTTCACAACAGGTTTGAAGCTTTAATTGTCAAGCTGATATAAATTCAGAGTAACACAATGCAGAAAACAGGATCACTTTGTGATAATTGGTTTTAATTAAATGGTCATATAAACACCTCTGTCCTGCAAGATATCGAGTGAAATGAAGTTTCCAAGGTGAAAGTTGGAATTGCTAAAGTGAAAATGACAAGTGTATTATCATTTTTCCTTCTGCCTTGTACTCCAGCTATTAGGTGCTGATAAATGTATCTTGCTAYAAATGAAATAATCAGTCTTGTTACAGTGGCATTTATTTTGGCTTGATTGACAAATGCTTCTTCACTACACAACCTGAAACCCAAACTGTGTATGACTGACTTCGTGTTTGAGCCTCTCCCATTGCCATACCCCGTAATCCCTGTAGTGCCCAAGGCTTGGGGTGCTCATCCCTTGACTTGTCACACTCCTGCTGGGGTGGATAATAATAAGCCCACAGAAAAATACCAGTATCATTTCTGTGAGACACTTTGAGTTCCCACACTGATGGCACTTAAGAAATAAAAAGCCAAGAAAAAGTGTGTAACACTATTCCCCCTAGCCATGTTCCAGAAATGCTGAAGATTTGAGATAAATATTTTGCATTTTGTCTCTATCTACATCTACGACTTCGCATCTTACATAACAATCCTGGAAAGGAGTGGCTGTAATGCCCTTTGTAGAGTTTGTTCATCATTAGTTTTTTTTTTCTTATATGGCTGTCATATGCCTCAGCAGGGATTTAATATTCAGATTCAATAAGGCTTCCCACCCACCTCGCTCTCATTTTGAATTGGTGGAACCAGTCAACCTTTGGATGCTGTTARGGAGGATCAACCCCTATATTCCTAAAAGCACCATGCTGAATGGCACCTGTTTTKAAGATATTTAAATTCCATGCAGCCTACAAGAATTGCATGACATATTTAACCAGAATTCAGTGTTATGTAATAAAAGTCATGCAGACAGGATGAAAAAAAGTATCTCATCACACTGAAAGAATTATCAAAGCTTCATATTACGGAATTTAAGTTTTTATTATATGCAGACTTAACTTGCCTCCAAGATAATGGTCCAGAACAGAATAAGTTCTGTTCCAGTAATCACCTAATTTTGGCAATCTTTCATGTTTTAACATACACTTTTAGCTAAAGTAATTTTTAGATTTCTAAGCTAAAGGATAGTTATTTTGTGTTAAAGAAACTTTAAAAACCATGGTCATCCAAATTCTCCATCTAAACCAGTGCCACAATGGAATTCAAGAAGAGAAGGGATTCTTCAGTGTACAAGAGGGAAAAGCTACACATTGGTAGACCTGGGCAGCCTTTACACATTTATCCAAATGGAAGAGGCAGAAAGGCTGCTCTGGACTGTATTTTTCTTTCCATGAGACCATTGCACCACTCTGACAAAACTTAAGTGAAGACTTGTTTTGCTGGGTCCTTGTCCTTTTCTATCTACTGCCAGGTCAGTTGGTGCTCAACCTATCTAAACCACTCTGATAAAACCTAAAATTAAGTCTTCTCTTGCTGGGTTCTTGTCCTTTTCTATCCACTGCCAGAACAATTGGTGCTCAGCCTGTGTGAACTACAGGAGTCAGAGGAAGGTGTTTCAAGCACCACAGAGATTCCTGCAGAAGGAGCCTTGCTAACACAGACATTCAGCTGCTTCCCACACCGTGGTGTCTCCATATCTCTTCCTTTCAGTTTCTCATGCTCCTGATTTTCCCTGAGCTGAGTTAAAGTTGTAGGAGTCCAGTCTTTACTTTCAGAAGCCCAACAGATCTTTTGCTTCAGGAAGCCAACACGTTAAATGCCACAGAGCTGAAACAATGCATGGTAAAAATGCACCATGTCATTAATCTCCCTTAAGGGACAAAACCCTAAAATGAGTCATGTAAACTGTGGAAAGTCCAAGGGTTCTATCTGGTGCTGATAGAACATGGTACCAGCTGGTGCTGGCAGAAGAGTGTGGGTAGATTTTGGTGTCACACCATCTCACCATGGGCCAAAAGATTGCTTAGGCTGTTGCTGTCTGGGCTGCATCATGATGTTGATAAAAGGGGTCATCACAAACTGTGAGAGGAAAGTTGACCCACACTCCATTTTTGCTGTGTTCAGAAATTTCATTTTTCTGAAGCTGGAGAACTTTTATACCAGTGTTTATACCATTCTTTTAATGCAACCCTCCAGCTTTGAAGGACACTGCTGTTCCCCATGCAGGATGTCCTTTGGCAGCACACAACTCCTTATTGCTTTCGGTCTGACAAGAAACTGAATTGCAGACCCCAGTATCTTATTGTGGAATGTTGAATTCCATTCTCTTGGAGAAATGTGTGGTTTAAAATGAGTGAGGAGTAATGTTTGATAGGTTCTATTCAGCATACACATTCATGGATCTCTGGGGACCTGGCAGTAGAAGGGCCCATGAGGAAGGTAACAATCCATAAAAATCAAATGTAACTGTGTGCCTAACACTTTGTGGCAGGATCAATATGGGAAGGAATTTCTGTTTTGATTCCTTTGAACGATGCTACAGAACCTTTCCTGCTGCWAGGTTTATGAATGGATTCAGCAGAGATGAACTGACAAATGGGTGAAAATGAAGTCAGAATCTGGCCTCCCTGAACATTGTTACATTCATGGAGATAAAGTAACTACAGGGAACCTTTCATCTGGGGCACTCCTGTTTCAATTGACGCATCTTGTCGCATACTGGAAATACACTTTAGYTCACACACATCAACATTTTCTTTGGAAAGTTTTCACTTAACTAGCTGAATTTGTCTGGAGATGCAAAAAGTTGCAACCAATTAGCAGCCACTTCTGAAATGGCAAAACATTCTGCACAACATGGACCTCTCTGCTCCTGCTAGCTTCATTCTCACTTTTGTCTTGTGTGTGTGCTGGAGTAAAAAAAAAACAACCTAAAACCCACACCAGAATTCTTTTTTTTTTTTCAAGAGAAATTGTGGGCTTTCCTCATATATCTTCATCTTGCTGGACATAATTATCAGGCCAAGCAAAGAAACTCTTTGTGTAACACATCTCGAAGTACAAGTGCATGTGCTCTGTCTCATTATTTCTCCATTTTTTACTGGAAATATTAAAGAGGAGAACAAGCTACAGGATACAGATGARTGTATGAAGAGCCCAGTCTCTGGAATTTGTTTCCCCATATGTCTCTGTAATCGTGCATTATTTTTTTAACTACTCAGCACTTATACTTAATCATGACTGGCTTTTGCTGTCTATCCATCACATACTGCATTTGCTCTCAGCCCAGCACAGTCTCCTTGGTACAGTGGATCACCCTGGGGGCTCAATCCGTGCTCTTGGCAGGCAGCAGCAATTCTGGTGTCAATACCTGGTGGTTCCCACCTCAGCTCTTCCTGGGTAACTTTCCTGGGACAGCACACGCTGTGAAAGCCTGTCACCTTTCCCCACCAGATGGCAATGCGACAGCAAGAGGCCTTCTTCACCAGGTGGGAGGGGAGCAAGCAGAACTTTCCCTGCTGCMAGTCATTTCCGTGTGGAAATTTGCTCTGCTGCAAGTCATTTCTGAGTMATTTCCATCTCTTGGAAGATGGATGTGCTTGGAAGARYGTTTTTGCCYACTTCTTTCCTCACSATCTCTTTTAATTCCTTYTATGCAGTCTTTTGAATTTTTTTCSTATTCATGTTTACAGCTAGAATGTTTTTTTTCTGTATGAAAGCAGGCTTTATTCTCCCCTTCACATTGCAATCATCCAYAGCAAAGAATAATAACAATACTTATCGTGTACATGAGGATTAGCATCTTCAAAGCACTGTGAAAAGCATCCCCACTTCTGTGAGGTCGGTAAACAGAGTTAGGGATGTTTTACTGACAAGGCAAGTGAATCAGCTGGGCAAGTAATGCCACTCAGGACAGGCCAAATTAGCAGCAACCATGACTCAGAAGTTCTTCCCAATCTTAGGTGTTGACCATCAGACTACACAATTCTGCGGCTGTATTTACAGCTGTTCCCCTCTGTTCCCTCTCAAAGGCCCAAACCCAGGTTTTGTCTTTGTTTTGCAAGTGCATTTCTTACTTCAATTCATCTCAGAATATGACAGAATTTTTCTCCCTACTTGTATTTCAAAGCAGAATTCTTTTGCTGCTCAACTAAAGCAAGGTTTTTCTTACTAGTACCTCTTTTTGTAGTTCAAAGAAGGTTTTTTGACTTCTTGTAGTTCAAAGCAGTGGTCTTTCTCTTGTAGTCTAAAACTAGGGTTCTTTTTAGCTCAACCCTAGATAATTTGCTCATCTCAGTGCATTAGACATGCTATACATAAGTATTCCAGACATTAACTCTTTCCTTCAACACCAAGACAAATCACAGTCAGCTTCAAAATCTTACTGCTTTCCATCATCTCCTTTGGCTGTCCATTTCTCTCATGATCCCTGGTGTTCCCAATTTCATATTTGAGAGAGATGATGTATTCAATGCAGATGTAAAAATGAACACTGCTCAGACCATGGTCCCAAATAGAATTTCTGTATTTGATTTGGGGGGGAAATTCTTGTTTTAAAACACTGACGTGACCAGAAATATTTCACACAGCCACCGTATTTCCAAAAGAAAAAAATATTCATGGCTTTTTTTCCTGCTTTCTGAAGTGCAGAGGAGTTACTTGTTTCTTTTCCCCCTGTCCTGACACTTCAGAGCACCAAGATAATGGCGCTGGCTCATAACTGGACAAGCAATGCAGTGAATTCAGTTACCCAGCACACAGGACACTGCCTAATTCATGCTTTACTTTGACAAGCAGGCTTTTTCCTCTCACTCTTCCATGCTGTCAGCCTTTTTCTGTATATAACAYGTATGTTATAAAATCTTCTGATCCAGACAAACATCATTTTTTAATGAAAACATTTTCATGAAACATCCCTCACTAGATATTTTGGGACAACATAAAATTATCAATTGCAATTTGGAGGCACTAGCTTGTTTCACTGGTCAGTTTTTAACCCTTACTTATCCCAYATTTCAGAAGTCTCTCTGTGGTATGTCACTGGAAAAGATCTGCGCTGACAGAGTTCCATAATACATTATAATGCTGTAYTGAAAAGGAAACAGAAATAACTGGRAAATGTATTTTTAAAACKATACAGCTCTTAGGAGAGAGGAATGAAACTATAAAGATTGCACAATGGGGTCTCTTGAAGAGATTTTCAGCTCTGGGCTACCTCCTTGTGTGCCTGTTTCACCTACCAGTTGCAGAAACTTCTTATCTCAGTAAGTCAGCCTATCAAATGCTGTAAATGTGGTGTGGCTCCATCTCACATGAACCTATTGTCTCCTTTAACAGAMCACAGTCTTTGATTAATAATACATGAAGCAGAATCATTTTAAGCATGGAAGATTAAAAAATCTAGAATTCTTCAAAGTGATTTACAGCTCTGGCAATTGAAAACTTTTACTACCTCACTGTGTGTGCTGTAGCCCGAAAGAGCAAATGCTCATCTGGTCCCAAATGCCACCACACCATTAGAAACAAGWGGCCTTAGGATTCCCCATGGTGTGACTGGGGCTTTAACTTCTCACATAATTGTCCACTGCATTCTGCTTCTGTGCTGAAATTCTGGTCTCAACAAAGTTAATTTTTTCACCTAGTACTCCCTCTGCTCCATTCTGAGGAAATAAAAGTGTATTTCCTGTGAATTGCTAGAAGCTGTGTTAGCTTTCCTCTCTCTCTGGAGGAACGCATTATAGTCATGGGAATGCAGCTGATAATGGCTGTAGAAATAACACTTCAGCTCCAAGTTTCTTTGAGCAGTACTTTGTCTGTCACCTGAGTATTCTCAGAACTGGAAACTGTTATTCTACCTGCACTGAAAAATGTGTGTGTTTTTGAAAGCATTTCTCTATCACCCACAAATATGCACACACAATACCTGCCTCCGCTGAGCTAAAAGCACTTACATGTAGTATACTCCAGTAAAAGTCCTCTCCACAGGTTTCTCCTATTTCTTCTTGCTTTATAAGTAAAACTTTTATTATTTTCTAGACAGAACATCCCTGAAATTTTGTATGTGRGAATACAAAGTCCATCTTCTAAGACTTATCTAACAGTAAAAGGGATGATCAGGTTCCCAGAGAGACAGAAAAATAAAAGCAGAATTACTCCATCAAGTAAGTACTAATGATTCAACAGTTTTATCCCCCAGTCTTAGTATGTTCATTCAGTGGGAAGATAAGAAATGGCATAAAATAATTTTGCATTTGATTCTCTTTGAGTCAGTGTATTCCCAGCTCCTAAAAGAGTAGCTGGATTCATAGCAGCTGCCCACAGGAAAGCCACCACTGCACACAATTGTGCATGGCAGCTGAACAGCCYCCATCTGCTGCTGTGATCTTCACCCCTCCTGTGAAATATCAGGCTCTTTCACAGGTAGAGGACACATGGGTCCAAGATCACTACTAAGGAATCTAGTTTGCTCCTCTGCAACTTATCTCATAGTTGTATTCTACATAAAACAAACCAACTTTCTTTCACATATCCACAATCTGTCTTTTCCCAATGTAGGTGTGTCTTGGCAAACACTGCAAAACCCAAGATAAATACAATGTAAAACAAGACTAGAACTGCACTAGGAGTAGAGCTAGATCTAGTGAGTTCACAGGGAGTTTAATTTGCTGTAACATACTTGCTAATGAGACTGGAATTTCCCACTGACATTTACAGTTCTGTCCTGAGGGTACGTATGTCAAAGGCTGAGGACAACCACACTGACAATGTCCAAAATTCACAGACCTAACAGCTCACCAGGAAAGAACTGGGGCCTTGTTTTCTGACAGCTCTCTGCGAGGTGACCTGAGCATCGGTGTTAACCACAGCTCTCACAGTGATACCCTCTGGTCACTGTGGAAACTTTTTTTTCCAGCAGCAAGGTATCAGTGCCTCAGCAACTGGGAGGTAGTGGGAGCTGCCTGGGAACCAGCATTACATGGATTCCAGGCAGGGTAGGGTGGAACAMGTGGACTACAAACAGGAAATAGTTCTGTTCTCCTCCCTGACTGCTCCAGATAGCTCTCAACGAAATGCTTGCAAAAGTATGTCTGAATTACTCATTTGCAAGGAGCAATTTATCAAATTGATTTAGTCTCATTTCCTGTTTGTGGGACTGTCCACATGCAAGTCATGATTTCCTCAAATTTATTCATTGTCTAAAGTTAATTTTGTTTAAGCATGTGGACTGAATATGAACTGTTTTCTGTATTTGATCTCCCTGGCTCCAGAAAGATTGGCAAATAATTGTAGGAGAGCAAATCCATCACGTGTCCTACTTCTGTTTCTTGACCGTGTGAAAGCAATGCTGGATGTGAAAGGTGCATACAGGGAGTTCAGGAGGTGACTTGCACCTTTGCCCACGAGTGAGAACAGGATGGCTTCAGCCCTCCTATCCTCTGTGAATGACCACAGGATGTCATRCATCCCAGTCGGGAATCCCAGTCAACAGCATCACTAGAAAAAATTGCTGCCCTGTGCTCATTTCAGGGACTGATGTGTCTGAGCAGATCTTTCATCAGCGTACATCGAGGCTGAGCCACTTAGTCTGACTTGTTCATCTCCTTGCTGAGACTTATAAAATTATTTTTTGTCACAGGAAACTATGGAGAATCTTTTTAAAATACCATTATATAACTTTTTTCTGTGGCTGACTCATCTCTCCATTATGTCACTGTTATATTAGTAAATGCACAGAAGATGTTCCTGATTTAAACAAACAAGCAAAAGGGCAATCAGTCCCTACATACTCAGGCAAACAATCTAGAAACTGAATTATAGATAGGCCTAAAGTAAATGTATGAGTGTGTTCAAGCTGATTTGTTGACTCAGTTCTATAAACACCTCTTGGATTTTAATCCACACTTTACTGTTTTCTGGTTTTATGCATCATTCTCTTTTTTTACAATTCATCTTTTGTGTTAGACTTCTTCATGCATTTTGTCATTCAGAGGCTTATGAATACAGCATATTTCAAGATGAGGATGTGATATATATCTGTTTTTCTCAGGAAAAAATAAATAAGCATAAAAAAATGCATAAAGAGTGAAGAATATRTAAACCCCAGCATGTAACAGCAGCCTCTGCAATAACAAAAACAACAACATTTGCTATTCATATCTGAACCAACCCCACATTTCCCATCTTACTTTATTGAGGCATCTGATTGTATCTGGGCACAATCTGTCCCTTTTGTTCTCCTGCACTATCTTTGGTGTACATTTTCACCGTGGGATTGGTCTGATGAGACTTCTTGCCTCTTCCATCCTCACTACAATCAAGTTAATCTTGCCAGTGAGAGTCTATCAATGGATTTAAACGGCTCATGTAATTGCTTCCTTTACTTCACAATCTTCCTAACCTTCAAAACATTTTTGTTTTCAGTGGAAAATGGGACACACAGGCTTTTAAAAATGGTGAACAGCATCTGAGCCCATGCTACTCAGCTCCTAAGATTATCAACCCCAAATACAGACCAGGGAAAAAGAAAAAAAAGGAACACAAATAGAAAAGAAAGCAGTTTCAGTGTGGTACCTTAAAAAGAAACAGATGGCTATTCGTAGCAAAAAGAAAAGTAAATTGTATTTCTACCAGGCACAACTKTGATAGGTACACAAATGTGAAAATCACTTTAGATGAAGTGTTTACATATTTTTCCTTTAGTTTGCATTTTCTTCCCCTAATAAATAATCCCTCAGACCTTCCTTCCTCTTTCTCTGTATGTCAATGTCCATCCTAACAAACCAACAAATATTTAAACTAGCAAACAAATATTAGYAAATTGTTGCTGCTCTCCAGGACGCAAGGTATACACCACTGCACCCAAAGTCAAAGCAAATCTGATCTGAATAAAAAACACATAGCAAGCCACTGGATCAGAATTTAGCCTTTTTCATATTGCTTAGGACCAGCACACCAGAAAAATAAGGTCTCTTATCTGTACAGCATACCTAACTTTATTGGATTGGTGACTAACCCAATTGCTTTTGTATGCACTGGATTTTCATGCATATAGATATTTTCTGCCCTGATCATAATTACTTCATTTAGTTCCACAAATCAATTTTTTCTATAGATTATTTGATCTAAAATGTTCTGGATACAGAAGCAGATACATTTTGTATCACTAATTGTTTAACCAAATTCCTAGATATAGCATCACAAATTTATAACTGCAAATTGAAGTTTGGCTCTTTAGGTCTTCTTTCTCACTTCTTTTTCTTTTCTTTTCTTTTCTTTTCTTTTCTTTTCTTTTCTTTTCTTTT
>NW_026623300.1:1712952-1823342 GCF_030028575.1 Malurus melanocephalus
TTCCTTTCCTTTCCTTTCCTTTCCTTTCCTTTCCTTTCCTTTCCTTTCCTTTCCTTTCCTTTCCTTTCCTTTCCTTCCTTCCTCCCTCCCTCCTTTTTAACTTTCCTGAAGTAAGTTTGGAAGCCAGGCATCATTAAACCCCAGAAACAAGTGCCTCTGACAAAATCTCAACTGATTCTTCTGTCTCCTGGACCTTTTCTTGGAAGAGTGGAACACAGTGCCTGTGTGTCTCATACTTAAACTCTTCTCTTCTTCTTCTTTTTTTTTTTTTTCTTTTTAATCCGTGTCACTTTTATCTAGCACCCATCCTACATGTGTGACAGGCAGCTGAAGCTAGGCTGTTGTTGGTTTCCAAATATATATCACTGTGTTAACACTTTCAAATAAGCACTGATCTCTTCCTTCCACCAAGGCAAGCTTGCCTCTTACACTTCACTTCCACTGCTTCTCAGTAATCTCAAGCAATGGGTCTTTTAGCACATTCTGAGGGAAACTCTTYCCTTCTAATGGGTAGTGATATTTAGTTTAATTTTTCTTAATATTAAGTGTAAATTCTTTTCCATCTAGTGTCACTCTAAYAAACCTGCCCCCTCTCTCTTGTCARTGTTCAGGATCAGAATCTTGAGGCTGTTTGGAAGTTCATTAGGAAACATCTCTTACTGAGCTAGGAAATGCCAGAGCCCCACTTGAYTGTATAATAAAAATTGTCTCCTTCCTGGCACATCACAAGGAAAAGGCTAATATAGGAGCAGACATGCAAATATCATTCATAGTTGTTTTTCCTGAAGACTGTGAGAAACTCAGGCATGTCCTTTCAGACCACATGCAGTCATCTCACAGTCTCTGATGTACTGACACACTTTGCAGTGGCATTGAAGCAAAACAGCAACACCCTTCCTGAAACCAATGGCYCTACAAGAGAAAGGGATTCAAAACCTCCAAGAGAAGAGGACGTCATAACAAAGGAAATACATAAGGTGCAAATGAAAACAGAATTCAGGTGAAGATTTTTTAGCTTTCTTTCCTAGTTTCAATTTCATTTTGCAATTTCTTGTTCATAGTTCTACTCTCTGCTTTCCTTATTTCTCTTCTCAGTGGTGTTTGAAACTCCTTCCAAGCCAGGGTATTTTCAGCTGGGTTTCAGTCCTTTTGACTGCACTCACATCCAAATCAATTTGAATTATTGCTATTTTTTCTATTCAAGAAAGGTTATGCATGGCTGGTCTGCAGTTTCTAGGACAAAAGTCAAGCCAACTCTCCACGGACTTTTCATATGTTTGTATTTGAAATCTCACAGAAAAGGAAAATTATTTTTTTTCCCAGTGCATCTGGGAACAATTGATAGAGTTTATGAGACCAACAGAAACTTGAGGTGTATTTAAGCAGGTTTTGGAACTTRGTAACAAACTCCTGACCCAAGGGCTACAGAAGTAAATGGAAGAAAAATCCCACTGATTCCTGTGGTCTCYTTGGATCAGTCCCTTAGTTACTTCAGCCAAAGGACACAGTAAGGCACTTCTGTAATTAGCAATGCCTGACTTCTTCGCCAGTGACACAATCTCTGGGGGCACCACATGTATTCTGTTTTTTGACTCAGCCTCAGAGCAGGAGCATGAAAAACTCATTTGATGTCAGTAACTTAAAGTTATTTCAAAGCCTTACWGCAGCTCTGCTGGGCCCATGGCTTTGGAGGTTCTATACATATCTAAAGTGATAAAGGATGCAAGATAAGCACAGGCTACYGCTCCTTCTATGCATATGAGATTAGTAGTGTTTTTTACCAATAAGCTGCAGAGAATGAAATATCAGGGGCTAAAAGAGGATTATTTCTTGAGGAMAATAACTAAAATTCTAAATTTGTGCCCCAGGTTTGTGCCACAGAAGCCCTCACCTGGTATGTTTCTTATAATAAGACTTTCTTTTCCCTACCATGTGGATTTCCTGGCCCTGAACCACAGGTTCACACAGCTTGCTGCTCATCTAAAGCAGCCACAATGCAGGTGAGCAGCTTCTGGTGCATGCCACAGTACCTAGGATGGCTGTCAAGTCTTATAAAATACTGTGTCCTCCTCGCTTTCACTGTCTCCAGAGTGTACTTGTGTAACTTTGTGGAAATTTACAGATTTTTTTTTTTTTCCAGTTGATGCTAATAAGAAGAATCTGGCCAACAAAATTAAGCCTTATTTTCTATAACATTTTAAAAATACCTTAGGTATTCCTAAATAATATATGCACTTYGATGCAAAATTGATGGGTTTCTAACAAAAAAAAAAATACTATGAGAAAATAAGAGATACAGTCCGGTGCTAGAAGTTGGACCTTCAGCTGAGATTTGGAAGAGAACTGAGASTTCATGAGTCCAAGAACTCCCCCGAATCAGTTTCAGATGTCAGGAACTGTGCAAAAAAAGTGCATCAGGAACCACAAGTGGTGAGTTGTACAGACACAGAATGCAAATTCAGATATGAGAGAAGTATRGAAAATAAGGATGATGATTGGAAAAGAAAATACCCAGTAAAATATCCCAGGGCACATTCTGTGTAGCATTCAAGTAAATAAATAAAATAGGGAGCTCATAAGAGAGGCAAGGTGGGTGAAGGTGAGTGAGGCCCCAGGGATGTGCTGTTTGGGAATGCCATGGAGGAGAAAACTGAGCTAGCCAAGGCAGGTGTGAACTAAAACCATGGCAGAGGAACCCAGCAGACATAAAATCAAGTGCTGGCAGGCTTGAGCAGTGCTCTGTAATCGCTGTGTCAATAAGGTGCCTGCTGTTTTCCCCAGGAAGAGATTGCTTTGGAGCACCTATCTCTTTACAGATATGTTTGTAGCCCCAGTCTGTTATCACAGCACCTCACAAGTTTAAAGACYATTATTTGTCCCTAAATATTATGTTCCTAAGGTACAGCTGTAGAAGCAGAGGGACAGGAACAGTTTGTTGCATTGTTTATGTGCTTACTGGCAGTGGGATGGAGTAGCAATGCTTGTGCATTGATTACAATTGCTGCCTGTCTTCAGACTTGCCATTCAAACAGGTGAGCTGTCTCTCTCCGTCCATGGTGCTGGGTATGACCAAAATGTCCAATAAAAGTAGTATTTGAACACAATTTTTGGTTTAGTATTGCCCCTGTGTCTGATCAGAAGGATTGAAAATGCTGGGCTCTTTCTATCAGCAGTAAGGGTACTTAGGAAGTGAGAGYTCTTCTTTCCTTCAAACAGGCAAGAAACCATGGTGGTAGATCTAAAATTATCCCTGGCTGTCCCTTTTCAATTAAAGCTGGTCATAGCTGACCTATTCTTTATTAAATGTTAATCCGTAGCCGCTTCTGAGACACCGAYGATTCGCGGTCTGGACTTGAATCCCAACCAGCTCCACACTAYTGGGCAATGATGCAGAAAAAATGCTGTTTACCCCCATGCTAGGTCTGCTTCTCTAATTATTACCCTGTAATGTGAAAGTTCACAATTAAAAGAGAATGGAGTTTWAAAAAGGGCTGCTGGGTGTTTCTAACCACTGTTTTTACCAATAATATTAAGTATAAGCTGTATCCAGTGATTTTCTGTGACTTTTTTTTTTTTCTTTCAGGAAGCAGTCCAGTCAGGGAAGAATTAGCATTGAAATATATGAATATTTTATGTCTAAAGCATGATAGGCACATATTTATTCACACAGAGTTTCTCACAGCTCAGCATTTATGTTGTTTGCTCTGCATTTGACATCATCTGARTAATATGAAGCTCCCAGGCATATTAAACTTGACAAAACTAATTCTTTCCTACTCAATTGTGCCACAAAATTCTCAGGCTTATATCCTTCAGTTATTTCAGCTTAGCAGATTAAAAGAATTAAATATCCTATCAGTATTTCCTACTTTTCATTCCAAGAACCTAATTTTGTCTTCTTTATGCCTTCATATTTATGTGAGGGCTTCTGGTCCACTCACATAATGTGCTGAGAGGTGTGCACAGTATTTTCTTTCCACAGTCCAAGTCCAAACTAATTTTTTATACAGGTATTGCCTATCAAAATAAACAGCATTCTTCATGAAAATGTAATGAAATACGGTTCAGGGATGTAAACCACGGCTTTAACTTTTGCTGAACTGTTACAGGAACCAGAGTTCCTTCACATCTTTCTTCTATTGCCTGGGCTAACAAAAGCTTTTCCTACATATCTTTCTCCTATTCCAGTCTCATTCTCTTTGCAACATTATCCAAGAGTAAATGCCTACCTGAAAAAAAAAAAAAAAAAAAGTCTTGCCCTTGTAACATTTGAAGTTTTTTCTACTCAATTTCCCCATATCCCTACCTTATTTCCTCATGACTTTTTTCATGAGGCAATGCTATTTCAAATGTAAAAGTTCCCTCCGAAGTCAAGGACTGTCAGGGTTCCCAGGCATCAGTGCTGCTCAAAAGAGGGACCAAGAGATGATCCCTGCAGAGTAGTTGCTACTTCCTGTARCCAGCAGCAATCCATTTGAGGTGATTTCTTTAGCTCTGAGGTTTTCCATAATGGACTGAGTGTAGAAGAGCTGGTGCCTTGATCAAATTTTTTCAGTTTTTCTAGYGTATCAGACATGAGCTGTCCAAAGACTTTCTGAGGCCTTGATGATGAGACCATATAATATAATATACAACATGAATTGTGGGGGAGCATAACTGTGCCTTATTTACCTGGCAGATCTAGTTAAAAAATAACACAATTTGGCTACAGTTTCCTTATCTCGTAGACATATTTATCCATGCAACTTCACAGCAGATGAAGGTCACATTCTGATAATCCTCCTTCTTGTATTAATGTGAAAAAATGGAGCTCTTATCTGGGACTTGTTAGAAAGTGCTTCTGTGTGCATTAATCTAATGGGTGGCTGAAGCAGAACAGCCAAAGACAAACATCAGTGAGGAGACTCACTGTGATTTCCTCTAGTACTTAACCTTTTTGTGGATCTAGTAAAAGTCWSARAAATGTTTTWAAAWGACATGGAATCTGAAACTGTTGTTTTCACATGCGTTGCTGCCAGAAGTTACTTCCTCTGTCTCAGAGATTTGACAGACTGACCAAGGAAGACAATTTTTTTGAAAGCTAAGCCACAATCTCACATTTGTGACTGTCAGCCCAGATGTTATTCAAGAGTCCAAATCCAACTGCACTGAATTGTACTAATTTTAACCCCTCTCTGTCATTCAAAATTCTTTATTTCATGCATCTGTTTGATTTGCTCCATTATCTAATTCAAGAACACTTAACTTAAAAACAAAAAGAAAAGGAGTGTAGGTTTTGTATGTATTCTTGCCAAATATATACTTCATGAGGAATGTACTTTACAAGGTACCTACTTCTGTTAATGTGTACACCAGCATATCACTGTTATCACAGCAACACTGAATAGTTATTTAGTTACTTAAGCACCAGCTGAATGGTTGACATTATCATTTAGGCAGCAGTTACTGCTTTCTAATTGAAAATACAAACAACACAGTAGAGGAGTGTGTAGGATTTCTACAGTAATTTTACATGCTAAATTTACAGAAAAGCAGTGGCTAAGCATCACCTGCAATATAGCCACAATGGTCTGCAAACTGGCAGTTTGAGATGCAACTACATGCACATAATAGTAGAGTCAGATGTAATATTAATCTAACTCACTTCTTATTTATATATGCATGCATATATTGTGAAGAAAAACATTGGGTCTCAGTTGTCAGGTTTTTGCTGATTTTGTTTTTTATCTTTATTTTTGGGGGAGGAGAGGTGGAGAGAATGGCATTTGAAATTTAAGAATCTAAAATAGCTCCGTGCAAGAATCATGTTTTTAATGACTTTTCAGTCTTTTAAAAAACTTGGGTGCAGGATATTTCTGACATACAAATAATACATATAACAAAAGAAATGCAGGAACTAAGAGAAGGCAGGGATGGATGGTGGATGGATGGATGGATGGATGGATGGATGGATGGATGGATGGATGGATGGATGGATGGATGGATGGATGGCATATTTTCTGTACAGTGCAATTTGTGCTTTGAGATCAAAGTATCAAATATAGCTATTGTTCATATTTTTACTAAAGAAGGGATTTAATTTTTATTGTCATGGCTCTAAGAAATAGATTGGAAACTGTACTTTCCRTAATCAACTTTTGAATCAACTACCAGAGCTCTCTACCTGATGCAAACATTGTTTACTGGAATATTTACAAATCATTTAACAGGAATGTAATTGTCTAGGAATATATTAGGTAATTCCCTGCTCACTTTCTCCTCCTTCACAAATGCAAAAAACTAAAACGATACGCCAACAAGCTTTCATGAAAAAAAAACAGAAGTATGAAAGAGACACCTTGGATGTAATTTTCAGATAAATTCTAATCTTATTTTCTGTCTCAGCTCACAGAGGCTATTTTGTAAATCCTAAGAGTGAACTTCTGAGAACAAAATTGTTCTCCTATCAGTCTTGCCACCGTCACCTTGTACACCTTTCTATAGTTCCACAAATGATCATGTTTGTTTGAGGGGTGTTATCATTTATAGAACTACACAACACAATTCATCATGATGGTTTTATCAGATGGAAAATAGGCAGAAACAGTCTGCAGGATGCACCAGAGCTAGCCAGTAGTACAACAAAATGGAAGATTTCTTCTGCCTTTTGTCTGAAGAGCTTTTAAAACTCAGTAGCATTTGTACAGTAAATACAGTTACTGTATTTTTTTAAAACAGGTTTTCACAGTGGTGATTTTTTTTTTTTTTTTTTTTGCTGTTGATCAGACAGCCTGGAAGATTTGGAGACCTACTTCTTGCTCAGAGAATGAACAAGCTTTAGGATTACTCCTGTTTTTCTCGTTATTTTCTTGCTCAACGTGAAGGAAAGCTATAAGTGATTCTGAGTTTTATAAATTGTTATTTTTATAATGAGATATTATTGTACCTCTTTATTATTGTACCTCTAGTCAACTAGAGGATGTATATCTCATTGTCAGTTCAGTTATGGCAGATTCACACCCTATATAATCCTATATCTCACCAGGGATGATCTCAACACAAACAGGACCCCATGAAACTACTGTGTGTAAATCTCTGCTGTAACCCCATGAGTTATCCTGAGATGCTTTTGAACCTGATCTTTACCCTTCCCTTGCAATCTCTCTCTTTTCATTACTTCATACAGATCATTTGCCATTAAAAGCACTTTCCAGTTATAACGTTCCTGCACTTTTAACATCTTGGATCCAAACAGCTCCCAGAGCATATTAACAACTGGCTTTATTGTACAAATGAACTACTCATAACTCCTTTCTCTTGGAGGACAGCCACGTTCAAAGGAAAATGCTTCCGCTGCTTAACACTGCACTGCTATTTAAGCAAAACCTTCAAATCTGGCTGCTTACAGTAGGCACAGCTCTGAGGAAGAGGTGAGGGTAAACATCCCAGAAATAGCCCCACTAGGCAATGAGCTCATCGGTGCATTTTCATGCCACAATTTCTGCACAGGGAAGGATTTTATAATGGTGTCTTCTGAGGACACATTCATTCTCCTTTTACTCGCCTATGCACTGCCTTGGTAGCAAATAAAAAATCCCAAGAGATAACGAGGAACATGACATGGCAGCATTAAAAGCAGGCTGGATTCATGGATGCCCCATTGAATATCAGCACTCTATATGAAGTCGGTAGAAGATACTTCAGCAAGAAGATGGAGGTGATCACTGGGGAGAGAATTTTAAATTTCCTTTCATTCCAAGTTCATTCCCTTAGCACCAAGTTTGAGGCTTCTAAAGTTGACCCTGAATTATCAGTAGCAATTAGCCCGTGTTTGGGACTGGAGAAGGTCTATGCAGAAGCTCCCAGTGCAGAACTGCAGTAAGATAGGTCTGGCTTTTGGAAGTACCACAATGATGTGCGTTGCTGTCATGGCAATTCTTCCAATTCAGAGCATATATAAACCAGATATAGAGACTAAAGTCTTCTGGTTTTGTTCTTCACTGAACTAACCACAAAAACACAAACCCCACCCACAGGGAGATGCAGATTCAGAAGCAAGAATTGCAATCTAATGCTCATAGAGTAGATTTTCTCTGGAAGTAAGATTCAATTATGCTCCTACTTAAGAAGAATACTGTAAAGTAAGCTTTATTTTGAGCAGGTTTCCTTATTAAATAGGAAGCAAATCACCACGTATTACTTCTAAGGAGACTGCCTGCAAAGTCAGTTTTTAGTGTGCTGAAGTTCAGGAGTTTTTAATTACATGTTCCCACTCTACTGTAAATACTTTTTTTATTCAGTAAATAGAAACAGGTTAGAGAAAACTTTAGGTTTGCTCAAGTACATATTCTTATGCCACTATTATTTAACAGTTTTCGTGAACTAAAAATAAAGAAACTGTTACAGCCATAGGTCCAAATTTAACTGACATGGTCCCTCGAGACTGCAGTACAGATTCAAAGCAAAGACCTCAAAGAACTGCCTCAGCAAAACTGTTTTCCTTGCAAAAATTACAAATAGGATCCTTCAAGGAGGAATGACTGGTCACACTCCTGCACCAAAGGAAGGATGACAGCTTGCATGCAGATAGAGGAGCAGGAAGTAACTCTGTTCCTTAAGCAATTTCAGTAAAGGGGAAACCTCATTTTCCCATGAAGATCATTACAGCAGTGGCTGAAAGTTAGCTGCAGTCTGACATGAACTGTTGATGAACAAAGAACTAAAAGTTTAAAAGTGGAACATGTTACGCATAATTAAATATGGATCCTTACTAATCAATAGTGAGTGTATAATTACATTTCTCAAGGTTATTTAGTCAAAGTCTTGTGAGGAGACAGAGTGAAGAAAGTCAAGCAGGTAAACTAGAGAATCAAAAATGTGCTCTGCAGCACTAGTGAGGTTGTTTGCAGTCAGTCTTGTCATACTTGAACGGCTCACACTGAAATTTTTACCAGTAGTCTCATTAAGGAGACATGAAGCAAGGTTAAGGAGGCCTCAAAGAATAGACAAATCTACTTAAGCAATTCTACAAAACCACTCCAGCAGTGTTGTCTGTTTCTGTCTTATTCCAGGGTTTTCTCTGCATTTCTGCTCTCTGAGCAGTAGTAAACAGAATCAGATCAAATTCTTTCAGGCAGTTAACATGGCTTAGAACAGGTTTGATAAAAACATCCCTAAAATGGCAGCATGAGAAATCTTCAACATTTAAGAATAAAATGCTGATTTCCCTCACAGAGGGTTCTCCTGCAATACAATGTATGTCATATATATGCACAATACCCATACTGAATGTGTTTAAGAGAATAAGAGAAAAAAACAAGAAATGCAAAGAACCTTCATGTGAAGATTTCACTTCTACCCCTCTGCAATAGTTCTTCCCTTAGCTCTAAGGTATCTCTTGCTGTCGTGAATTCTCACAGGAGAAACACACCAGATCCTGGATGCTGGAAAAAAGAAGAGGGGAAAAATTCTTATCAAGAATTTTGTCTTAAAAAGCACTTGAAAGTTTTAAATGCTGCTGCACAGACAACTTTCTGCCTGAACTGAGGCTTAAAAAACCTTTTCTTTATTTTTCAAARATTCATCTGAGCAGCTAGACATGATTTCAACAAAAAATAATATTTAGAAATACTTTAAAGAAAATGACTTATCACTGTGATAATTTGAAGATGTCAGGTGTGTTTACCAGCACCATTCTGCCCATCAGACAGATATAACAGGCAATGTGAGTATTTTTGCTAACTTTGGCGTTAAAAAATCAATGCCTGAAAAACTCTCCTCCCACAAATTACATTTATTTAAAAGAGAATTCATGTGAAGCGGCTTTGAAACTTCTAATTTCATCATCTTTTGCCCAGCCATTTGGATCCTATTAATTCGAAAAGATTGCTACATCCAAATGCCACCTCTGAAGGGCAAGGGCTCAAAGGCTCTGTGCAGCACCCTGAGCATGCACAAACTTCCCATCCAGGCCTGGATGGATTTTTTTTTTTTTTTTTTCATGAAACCTTGATTATCTTCGTATTCATACAGACATACTCTACTCATACTGGTTAAACTTGACAGGAAACCAAAAAGCACACAAACAATGTATGTGCTATACTGAACTTATTAAAGAGAATAAGAGGAAAAATATCAAATGCAAACAACTTCAGATGAATATTTCACTTTTATGCCTCTGCAACAGTACAGCCTGAGCAAACTTTCTCTCACTTATTCCCTTAAAAGCAAAACCATTACTTGTGCTCTTTGTGTAGCATTTTGGGATTTCCTGATGAGAAAGCTTTAATCTCTGTAGACACTGAAGGTTACTGCAGATTTCCATTAGATTTTTATCAAAAAGAATTTAAACCACCAGGAAGCCAAATAGTAAATATTTTCTCACACAAAAAATTTTATTTACCTAACCCATAACAGTGTTTTCAGCACAATTGCTGAAGTAAATGAAAGCCACTTAGAAACCAGATTGCTTCAGTTACAATTCTTTTGCTTCTTTTCTTTTGAATACTTTCTATAAATTTTTGTATGCTGTTTGGCTTTAATGACACATCTTCGTATCAGCACTAGAACTGTATTTGTCCATCATAATATTTTCCAAACTCTACTCTTCATGAATTCTGATAAGACTGGATGGGCAATAAGTAGCCTGTAAGGAGAAAAGTACAGGCATAACGTTACCAGTAAATACATTAAATTTGACAAAGCACAGACTTTGCAATGAACTGTTAAGGCTTTCCTTTGCATGCACATTCTCTCCTCATTGGACTTGGCTTTACTGGGTGAAGTACAAACACTCCAGTCCAAGAATGCTGGTGCTGGGTATTCCTCAGCTGGCAGCTGCTTATGTACTGAAAGAGAGCTGTGTGTAGCCAGTGTAAACAGCTTCTAGGCCCACATTCTTTTGAGAAGCTGTTAAGGAACAATAAACCAGAAGCTATGAGGTGAAGGAAAATTCCTCATAAATATGAACGCGACATCTCTTTATTTAATTTCTCTTACAATGAAGATACAGAGTTTGATTCAGAAGTGATTAATAAAATTTCCTAAATTAGATTCTGTCATTCTTAATCTAAGCATATATAAGGGAGTGTAAATGGATATAAATTGGATATTACAGAGATGAAAATTGTTTTTGTTTAAGTAGACTGCTAGGACCCTGACCACTGGGCTAGCTCTCAGTGTCCAAGTCAAATCTGATCTCATGGACTGTAAGCAAAACTTCTTCCAGTCCATGAAGGACACAAAGGACAAGAGCCAATGGATTTCACTCATTAGTTCACCAAGAGACCTCAGTGCAGAATTTTATTATTTAATTTGTCAGCCAATATGGGATCACTGTTCAAAGGTCATAGCTTGTTTTGCAGTGCAGTTTAATTTCTATATAGCTGAATATTCGCCTTCACCTGCTCACCAAAACCAGGTCTGCTTTTTGCTGTAAAATCTGAGCATGTCAACAACAAGGAGGGCAAACCCTTTTCTCACAGCTCTTACCGCATCTCTAAGGTATCTCTTGCTGTCATGAATTCTCACAGGAGAAACACACCATGCTGGAAAAAAGAAGAGAGGGGGAAAAAATCTTATCAAGAATTTTGTTCTAAAAAGCACTTGAAAGTTTTAAATGCTGCTTCACAGGCTCTTCTCTTCCTGGACAGAGCCTTAAAAACCTTTTCTTTATTTTTCAGAGTTTCAAATTAGACAACCAAGTGTGTTGCAATTGCTTCTGAGCTGCTTGTAAGTGCATAGTAATAGCAAGGCCAGTCCTCCAATGCTGCTTGGCTGATGAAAGTGAGCATCACTCTCATTTGCCCTCATTCAGTGGAAGTCTAAATGGGAAGCAGAGCTCGAAAGAAATTGTCACTTTGAGAAAAATGGCTATGTGGGGAAGAGCACTTTTGTTAATAGTAATTGGAGGACATACTGCAACATCTTTTCCAATTGTCTGAAATTCTGTGGACAATCCAGAGCCCCATTTACCCCCATCTTCTACCAGAGTAATTCCACTGACTGTATTTTAATGATCCCTCCTTTGCACCAGTGTTAGCAAGAACAGAGTTGCACTCCTGAGTTGAAGTCTCTAGTTAAGGTGCAAATATCTAAAATCCAGTGAGAGCAGATGGCTAATTCAATGCCCACATTAGGCCTAGAGGTCAAGGTTCTGATGATGAGGACAAAAACTAAAAAGACAAAAGAAATGTAAGTTTGACTCAGTGTCTCACGGTAAAATACCAGAAGCATAAAGACATAATGTTAGCTCTAGCAAAGAATACAGAAGGTGACAAGGTTATTTCTTTTTATCAGCTGAGATATCTTCTGTGACAAAACTACTGTTCTGCAGTGCAGCCTACTTCATCCCCATACAAATGCAGAACAAAGAGGACAAAACCAGAGCTTTTCTCTCCCATTTTTTTTCCCATGGTGTTATTCAGAGGTAGATTTCAGCCAAACTGATGGCTTTTTGGGAAACATTTCACACAGCAATTTCATAAGTACATTGTTAGACAAGATTATTTGCAGGCATATAGTTGAACAGTAAAATATCTTCATGCCTAAAGTGTGTCATCCTTCAAGCAGGGAAAGGTGAAATTTTGGGCAGTTCAGCTGTGCCCCTACCTTCCTTGCCATTTGCCCATATCGATTCTGCAGTTCCGATGTATTCTAAACTTATGAGCTAATAACTAAATATTGAAGAGTATTCTTTAACTTAGATACAGGTCTAAGAGATGAGTGATGGTTACTTAATACCAGTCTTTAATTAGTTTGCAGAGATTTCTAACCTTAGGAGCCTGAATCCCCAAGCCATCATTCTGTTGTTCGTTCCTCCCTGTAATGGAGTTTGGGTGAGGAACAGCCATATTATTGCCATAAATTACACTTGCTTCTCCAAAGAGGAAATGAGAACTGAGAACCAGAGGGGACCAGCTGGGAACCATTTTAAGAGAACTCTGTCCCTGCAGTGCTCTGTGCTCCTTATTCTTGCTATTGCCATTGCCATTCCCTCAGTCCTACTGATTCAACTGTTCTTGTGTCTGCTCTAATAATGAGACACAAGAAAAAAAACATTAAAAATAATTGAGAAGGGAAAGCTGTGCTGGAATAGATGTTCTGCTGGTGTGAGTGACAGAACTGAAGCCCTTTATGGAACGGAAAAGGGGGGAACAAGTTCAAGACACCAAGTCTGGCTGGGAGAACTAGTGGAATAGCCAAGATGTACTGCTAAATAGCCCTGTGATGGCAACAATTCGGGTTTTCTTATTTCAGGAATTTTTTTTTAAGCCCTGATACTTCTTATACAACAGTATGAGACCTGTCCATAGGTAATCTAGTGTACATAGCAAAAGAAAACACTCTAGAAATCAATCTCTGAAAAAAGAAGTTGTGAACCATGAAGAACTAGACTTGAGTAATTATATCTGTAGCCAGAGTTTCTGACTACACATGATTTACATCCCTCYTTTGTATTAGTACAAAGAGCACCACTGGAGAGAGACAAAAGGATGAATCCACACATTATTTCTGTTCCAAACACCATAATTTAAAAACACAGCACATTTATCAAGAACTAAAGAATGTGAGTTTGTATAGGTACAGAGCATCTGTGAAGGTGCTATCCTTGCTAGAGAAAAACATTTGACTTTCCAGGGTTTCTTTCACCTCAGGGCTTGATAATAAAGATAGGCTTGAAGATATTTTCCTTACATAATGGTTAGAAAAAGTAGTGCATGGTAAAGCAGTTTTTCACAAGGTGTTTATCCTCTCCTCAGCAGATGCTGTGAGTTTCTTCATTTATTTAACTAACCAAACTTATAAAGCCAATCAATAATCACAGAAAGCGTTCAAGTCCTTTCATTTTGGACACGTTTTCAAGATGTGTCGTTTTTCTTATAAAGCTAATCAGCTATAATATATGCTTCTTTTACTGTCAAAGTCAAATCCAGTACAGAATTAAATATGCAAGCAAAACATGTCTCCCTAGTTTTAAGATTTGGCATGAATTTAGTTTATTTGTTTGGATATCCTCTCCATAATTATTCTGTTGAATAATATTTAGTTAAGGTATATACAGTATTTTGTATGCAGAAATTTTAATTCAGTCACTGAAAGAGTAATCTGTTTTTAGTGGATAAAATTACTTCTCTCTGATCGCTGAGCAAAAGACCTCAGAAATTACAAATTTCAAGATCTGTTCCTAATGGTGTTGGGCAATGTGTCAGGGATTGTGACATGGAGAAGATGAGAAATRCACTTAATTTGCATTCCTGTATTTTTTTGTCTATGTATCTCCTTTTGATTTGTAACATCCTACCTGTTTCTTGTTCCACAAGGGAATAGACAATCCAACCTTAATAGCAKGGCAAGAGAATCAACCTGTCTTGTAAGTGAGCTTCTGGGTATATTGTGTATGGGATGTGCTTAGTAATTTTTGCTTATTCTCATTTTATGTTTTAGGAATTTTGGAGTTTTCTCATACTCATGTTCTTAAAATGACTGGGGGAAGATAACAAAACATTTACATGTTAAGATTCTTGTCCTTGGGAGTGTGACACAGTGATAACAAAAGAAATTATTAGGAAAACACACRCAGTTAAATACAAAGCATACCATAAAATTCTTGCAAGTTGTTAGTTTCTCATACTTGATGTTTTGTTAAATGTACTTGAGGGAAAATTCCAATTAAGTAACGAGTACTAATGTCCATAGGCTCTTAAAGATCAAAACGATAACAGGAGTGGGTTGAATATTTGACCTTATGYCAATAACACCAGCTAATAAACAAAACCAATTGATTTGGGAACTAYGTATTTTACGTATTGGAGTATGGAAACTATGGATTTTGTTAGGTTTTCTAAGGATTTTTTCACGTTCAACCAATTTCAGCTGGGAAGAGCTCAATAATCTGATGACATCACCAGTACAATGTGCATAAATAACATATAAATGCTATAGCTGAAAGTTTACCCTATGGATGCAAGCAGGCCCATAGGCTGTAGGCAGCCCTATTCATATTGTTTCATTCCTTGCTTTTTCACCTGATCCATTGTGTAGATTTTTGAWATAATGGATATAATTTCCTAGAAGAACTGAATCACTGCTCTGCCTCTCTTTGTTCCTTACGTTCTGGTATTCAGTAATGTGCTCATCGATTTTCATATGCGCGATATGATTGCTTTGTCAATCTCACTTTGAATTCCTATAGCTGCTCACACACAACCTCCTTCACAGCTTTGCCTTGGTGTCATTGCACTGCAATCTTGGCTAATGCAGCCCTTAAAAAGCATCCTACTCATATTTCCCAGAAACAAAATATTTTGTTAGAGTCAAACTAATTTACCAGAAGCCTTACTGTTCTTGCGACATTTAGTTGTGAATATGTCCAAAATTACATCAATCACTCATGTGTTCTTGTGCTCTCCTTGGTGTGAGGCACTGCAATATTTGTACAGTATTCTGATACCTGGCASTATGTGAAAATAACAGACAGCTCAAAGGACATGGGGAATAAAACCAAATGCACAGGAGAGGATGAACAAGGGATCAAATTCTTCCAATTTACTGCACATCAGTATTCTCTACAGGACCTGAGTTGATCTTTGTGTGTGTGTGTGTGTGTGTGTGTTTGTTTTTCTTCAAACTCCAATTACATTTATACTGTGTGTGTGGTTTCTCAGGAGTGAACAGTGAATAACATCCTACAGTTCTACCCTAAAACATCAAAGCTCTCTGTACAGTAACCACAGATAGGATCCACTCCCTTTATAACCGGAATAAAGGTCTCTTTCCCTTTCTCTTAGACTCTGAAATCAAAATCACCATGACAGCTTTCTGCAGCACTGAGCTTAACCTAAAGAGGGATTGTTTAAAAGGTGTTTTACTGCTTTCCAGTTGTAAAAAAATAATAGAGAGGTTGTAGCTATTATACAAGGAATATCACTTTGGGGAGGCATTTGCAACATGCWTTCAGCAAGTGACCAGTCCCTCCAGAGGTGACATACAAAATATCAGAACGGTATTTTTAACAGCAAAAGCTGGTATTTTGACAAACTGTATTTCTCTCATGGAAAATACATAGCCTGTGGTCAATGTRGGGTAAAAGTTATGGTGARTGACTGCGGTGTTAATAGAGTGGATGACAGGTTGGCTGCTATTGCCAGTGAGTGATCTATGTCCATCAGCTCACCCTTCTTCTCCCCCTGTGACAGACAGCTGGCTCTTTATCAYTCCTCCTGTGGTCGACCTAGATGAGCTTAGGTTTAGCCATTTCTCCCTTTGGAAAGGGAAATGGGAGCACAAGGTTAGGAACRGCTCTTGACATTCGCTTGAACAGACCACAAATCCCTTTTGCMAGAAAATCTGATGCAGTAAATCTGTGAGGATCATTTTGGAAGCTCTGTCTTTAAAGAGAGGATGGTGCATCGCACAAGTCTCTCATCACTGTGTATGGAACACAAGGTGAAAGTATTAAGCACTAGTGTYATATTAAGCCAGAGACAACAGAGAACTTGGAAAATTTTGCAGGAGTTAGTGGGTCTGCATGTTCCTGTGCCTTTTTCTACTGTCCTAGCAGTATTGCAGAAGTTTTTAYAATATCATAGTAAATTTTCAGAAATTATTTAGGAGACCTTTACATTCTTGATGGAGGACTTGTGGGCCTGAGAGTAGCAGTATGAGGTGTTCTGGTAAAACACATTAGCTCTTTCAAGAAAATTTGCCTCATCATTAGGCATGTGGCTATGCCTTTATCTATACAGTGCACCCTTCCCTTCACCCTTGAAGAGTGGAACCTGGCAGCTTAAAGGAATTCTCTGAAACAGCATCTAATATTGTAAGTGATACTGCTGGATAAACATGTTCCCTCTTAGGCAAATTGYGCTTTGCTTTTTGGGCAGTAGTTAGCTTCAGCAAAAGCAGAAGGGATCAAAACCAGTGGGAAAGGTGGTAGGACACAAAACTGCAAGATCAAAGCCTCKCTCTAAGGCCCTTTGATTTTGTCGTGTTAATTCTCAAGTCTTTGAAATCCTTTTGACAAGTATTCCCTTAAGAAGTTTCTAGAAGCTGTTATATAGGGTTTAAGAGAAATTGAAGGGCAAGTCTATGAATGACAACAATAAATAAAATAAAAGCACAAAGGTTACTGTAGTGGTAAATTCATATAATGAAGTATAGCTTAACGTGYAATAATTAAGTAATCAAGATAAACAGTGTAACACCATAAGGAGAAAATACATGAGGACAATGAGCAGTAAATACAAACCCCAAACCACCATTTGGTAGAAATCACACTACACTTACAGCTATTATGGTGTTCTAAGGCAAAATATAACTTCTTTTTCCAGCATTTTACCCATGTCTGGATGCAAATGACATACTGACAATTAAAGATTTGTTTGTTCGAAGCATGTGCAATGCATTTATTTGTGTCTTACCATTTGCTGTGTTGGTTCTCAGTCCCATAATGACCTCTTTTGCATGCACTACCAATTCTACTCCTTATATTGTCTCTCCTCGTTTTCTGCTATTACTGACCTTCTCCACAGCCTCTCATCTTGCCACTCCTTTCTTTTATGGCTTCCTTATGCACACACACCCCACTCACTACTTCCCTGCTTTTAACCATTCACCCTCATTGACAGACTGCCATTTGTGACATTTTTTTCCAAAAATCCTGGACTTTTTTTTGCGCCTGTTTTAAGGAGAAAGAATGATCCTGTGGTTAAGACACCAGATTGGAATTGTAGAGTTCAGATTGTGTTCTCTGGCCTCCTGCCCAGTTAATGTAACATGGTTTTAGTGTAATTGAGAGTAAGGAATGCTATGTATGTAGAACTTTTAGCAAATCACTTAAACAAAGTGCTTGGATGTCTGAAAGCTTTCTCTAAGGTATTCATTGCTCTGCAATTCCAATGGGAATTGAGGGCATGCAACACTATGTAGGACACGTTCATCATGTTGAAGGATTTGGCTTAGTTCACCACCTGCAAAAGGGGCTAATTCTTAGCTCACATAAGGGCTTATGATGATGAAAACATTCTATTAATGTTCATTATGTGTTCCTTTGCTACAGTAATGAATGCCAAGAAATAATTCTCTCAGTAAGATGAATGCCAGCTAAAATAATGCTGTTCTAACAGATTAAATTCAATGCAAGGTCACCAGTCACCTTTCTACAGCATCCTTTGTCTTTGATATGTTCCTAAGATGGAGTAAGACTTCGGAGGAAAAGTTTAACTTTAAAGTCCTCCCCTGCAGGAGGAACACATATCAAAGAGCTTAAGCAGAGAAGTGTGCTCCTGTGCCCATGGTCACAGTTCCCAGTTAGGCAGTGTGCTCTTTCTTATGTCTTGTAATTGTTAGATTTTGCATTCCAAGCATCTGCAAGGCAACAGCAAGGCTACTTCTGTCGATGCCACATTGAGTTCAGAACCACAGACTCCAATTCACACTACGTAAATTAACTCTGGCTTAAAATACACAATTTTCATTACTAATGTACTGTCTCTCCTAATCCCACAATTGCAGCCATCTTATTCTTTTTCCCTATCTCTATTATTTTTTTTAGTATCCTCTTCATTTCCTATTTCTTTCCTATCATTTGACTCGCWGCAATTATTCTATATAATGGCTATTTCATATTTTTCATCTTTTACTTTCACTTACATCTTTAATAGATAGCTTAGCTGATGCAGGCTTTCCCCCTCGGTGCAATTTTTCATGAGTTTATTTTGAACCCTCTGTATTTTGTAATTTTCTTACTTGTGMACAGATCATAACTTCTATTTTATAAGCTTTTTTGTTTCTCCATTTTGAATGCAAGAAAAGGAGTTTGTGCACATTTATGTTTTGCTGCATGTGCCTGAATACCTCACAGATGTGACGTGCTATTTTTACAGATTCAGGGTGTACTTCTCAAGGGCATTCAGAAGAGAGAATGGCAAAACTCCTTTCTTTTAGGAAAATGGTGACATGAAATATACTGAAATAATATGATATTGTTGTTTTCCTTTTCTTGAGTGGCAGAGCAAAGAAGTGGAGAATTTTGGAATAACCTAATCTTGAATTTGTTCTCTGAGAACTAAATGAGTTTCCTTCAACAGATTGGTGCACAGACTTYTGCTCCAGTCAGGAGGATCTGGAGAGCTCACCAAGYGTAAGGAAGAGCARGTGACAGAAGTCATGAGGAACAGCSTTGCCATGGGCTGTGGGCAGAAAAATCTCTGTAAATGTTACTCCACAGTCCTGCCTTTCAGAGCCTACAAATGATCATATTAGCACCTGTAGGGAGCCTGGATCCTTGTATGCCACCTATTTGGAGAAGGAAAAGGCTAGGATAAGAGCAACAGATACAACATAATTCCCTAAGAACAGGAGGTATCAAGGCCTGGAGGTTTATCTCAAAGCTCTTCCATTTTGCTACTGGCTTTTATTTTTGAAGCTTGTCACTGCCAGATTGTTCATGCACAAAGCCTAATGATGCCMTTGGACAGCCTGGCTCCCAGTCAGGGCAGGGAGAAGCTACAGTGATGCAATTTGAGGTAGATTACTTATGTAAAAAGTCTTTGGCCTTTTATTTYATTTTTTCTCCCCAGAATATACAGCCCATCAGTATTTTGTAGCTCCACACAACTTGGTGCTTCATATTCATTTCAGGAATCTGTACTTTCTGAAACAAACAAGTGTTGAAGTTCGGAGCTGAACAAACCCAAAGCAGCTCCCACAGTAGTTCTGACCCAGCAATCAGTGTTCATCTCACAGCCAGTGTTCACCTCACAGCCAGGGTGTGTCTCACAGCCAGGAGTGSAYTCACCTGAGCAGGCGCAGGRCTMTGCTGTGCTGCACACCCAGCGTGGTCTGCAGGCTGCTTGTGCTGCACACATCTGTCGGCTGCAGGAGAAACTCAGTCAGCTCCTTGTAATAAAGGGGCTCACAGGCTCCTGACACCTTGATTCCATTGATCACACTGCAGGTGTGCCCTTGCCTTTATCCAGAACTGCAGCAATAAGCTCCTGTGTGAACCTCTTTGCTGTTAGGCAGTAAAACTGATGGGTAGCATTGTTTTCTTGTAAGAAAATTCTACAGTAGCTCGAATGACCAAAGTAAGAGAACCTCTTCCATAGATAGGATCTGCYTGGTGCATGGATCGGGGGTTATTTTGATGCAGTAACAACTGGAGTTTCCAACATGTAAAAGAATACCAAAATTACCTATGTTATTCTTTTCCTATGGTCTTAGCTCTAATAACCAGCATTTTGAATGGTAACTTCCTGGGACTGGGTAACTTTCTGGGATCATTATGGACCAGTAACTCCTGGTACAATGCAGCTCCTGCTTTTAYACCTATTGAAAAGTGAGCTCACATCTCACAGAGTTCAGTTTCTTCATTCCCCAGATAACGACCCTGACTTAGATTTTTGTATCAGCAAAACAAGACACTGCAGTTTGATCCAGCACAAACCCCAGCGATGTGAGTTTTAGCAGACATTATATTTATAGGGAATGGACCATGCTGTCCTCTGATATATTGGCTTGGAGGCATTGCAGCACAATAGGTTACACCATGCTTGTAACTCAGCTGCTCAAAGGCTGAGGATCAGTAAAATTGCATTTCCTGGTAGGCTCTGAGCAGCAGAAGTTGGTRCAATCTCCAGTGTCCTTGGCTGTGTGCACACCACTCAACACTTTGGCTCAACTTCTTCTTGCATTATCTTGGCAGAATACAGCCTTCAGGAATCCTAATCTTTTATTTAATCACTTTATCTTTTCCATTTCATCCCTTTTCTATCCTAATTCTTTATTTTTCATTAAAGCCAGTACACRAAGATCAAACCGGTAGAATATGTTCTGTAGCTGTCAATCAGTGGGCACAAAAAATACAAAATGTGAATAGTTAAAGCAGCAGCCTTGCCTGCTGAAGTTATCTGCATGGCAGAGATGTCAGAGTATTGTTTCCAAGCCTGACTTCTACATGCAGGGAGTAGCAGAGCATGTCCTGGCCTCTTTTATCTTCCTCAGGAGAGCAGCCAAGTGGCATAATCAATTCTTCCAGGCTTTTGTCTTTCACCTGATGTTTACTTTGCTCACTGCCTAAGACTCTGCTGTTCTTTTGCCCCTTAAAATGTATTTGCTTTTGGACTGCACGAAAAATAACTGCAACTTTTGCATGGTGTTACATATATGTATATATATACTAAAATATGGAATACATATATGTATATATATACTAAAATATGGAATGTATCGATTAAGAAGCAGGATATTTTTCTTTTTCTCTAATTACTACAACAGCAAACTCCCTTAATTGTTGAAAGAGAGTCAAGCAAACAGAAATTTACAGCCAAAATGTAGGAATAATCTTCTTTGTGCAAGCTGAAGAGGGAATTTTAGTAATCCAGACAGTTTTGATAAGTCTGTGGTATATATTATTGCAGCTMACAGAGGTCAAACGCTAGAGATGTGACTCTTCTTGCAACTCCTGATATTAAAAAAAAAATAAAATATATGGCTGAGAAAACRTGAAAAGCATTTGAATAAAGTCAAGGTGTTTTAGCTGGCACACAGTCAATTCATAAGGAAGAATTAAAGTTGGAAGGGAGACCAAGCTACATTTTACTTTGTTTTGTTTTCTCACRGATTTTAATTCATAAGGCTGAATTTAAATTCATAACAGGATAATAGTGACATTTAAGATAAGAAAGTATTTTCTTTAATTCACATCAGTTTTCTTCTAAAGTCAATGTCACAAATTCAGGTTAACAGTGACAGAACATTTCTCTAAAAGCAATATTTTTGCAAAATATATCTGCAGTATAATCTTCCTGAAAAGAACAAGTATTGCTAGTGAAATAAAAGGTGAAATTGGTAACTGACAAGTGATTAACGAGTTGATCAGGTAGGGAAGATAAAATAGCAAATGTAGTGAAGCAAGGTTTTGGCTATTATTGAATGTCAGATTTTTTTTTTTAATTTATTTATTTTTTTTTACTCCGGTTTGGATGTGCTCCGTGTTTTGTATATGCAAGTTACTCCAAAGTGAGCTTCAGCTGTAGAATGGAGTCAGAGAAAGGTTCACACCATAACTGAAAATACCTCGGTTTTATGCAGTTACAGAGGTGCCAGTTACTGAACAGAAACAAATAATCGTATTTTAAGTTCATTTCTAAAGTAAGAGTCCAAAGAGACTTTTCAGGTTGGTCACTTCTAGGGGATTGTTTATTTTATTTTTCTTCCATTGTATCAAAATTTTTAGATTAGATATCTGCACAGGGATCTTCAAGTGAAAGAGGATCCTTAAAAAGCAATACTTCCTTAAAAAGCAATACTTTTCCAATACTTTCCCTGGAAAACTTTAGATGAGAAGGGTGAAAATGWGAATTTGGCCTCATTTGCTGGTTGACTGAACTGAAAATTTGTTTTTAGGAGTAATTTTGGATAGACTTGTTTCTGAAAAAGGGGAATGGGCACAGATAAAGAGTCAAGATTAGAAATACAGTATATAATAAGAAAAGTTTGGAACAGCTGGAAGTACCACAACAATGCAATGATTTCCCTGTAGTTATGCTTATTTTAGAAATCCCCATATTTGGTCTTAACTTTGAATTTCCTCATTTTCATGGGTGTTATACACTTTGCAAATGTAGATTTTTCTAATATCCTATTTCTTGGCATACTAGTGCTGTATACTAGTGTTATTGTAATGAAAGTTCTTTCATTGTCAGCTATGTCTGTTGTCAACCATGAAAAGCTGTTGCAAGATAATAAAATGTGGTGGATACCACATGAATGATCAGTCAAAGAATTTATTATTCATGAAGTTTTAAAGAAAGTTCTTCTTTTAAAACCAACAACCCCACTGAATTCTTGAATGTTGCATGTCTAAAGCTGGAAACAAATATAAACATGGATTCAACTTCCAAATATGAAATAAAATAACCAATTCTTTTATAACTTTTAAAATCTAACCAAAGACTAAAATAATACTCTTCTAGAATTCAAGTGTCAAGGAAGGACCAGGAAATAGCAAACAAATATGCTCAAGAGAAATCAAAAAAGGAAATGAAGATAAAAAATATTTACCCTTACTTGCCAGTTCCTCAAAGACTGCAAGAATAATTTAAGTCTCCAAGAAGTTATGAGCAGCTGGATGTCAGGAATTCTGTGTCATGAATGCATGCAACTGTCCTTCATGTTACCACTTCTTTATGCAAAATGGTGATATTGGCTACTGTTGACACAAACCAGTCTTTACATTTTGGAACATTATATTCAAGTATTCACCCAAAAATAAAGTCAATGAGCCGTAAGTATTGCTACACCCATTCTTCCAACAATGAGGAAAGAAAAAATACAATCTCTAAAATATTAAGAAGAAAATTCCTCTCTTGGCTTTTTTCTCATTTTAAGAGATGATAAAGCTGAAAACCCCTTGAAAACTCACACAGAATAGACAGATTTCCAAAACCCACTTCTAAGGCCTTCCACTAACCTCACAATTGCCCTGGAAAGCCATCATGACCAGGGTGTGTTGGCTTCAACACACTCCATCGAAARACCTCCAGTAGTCTCCATTATAACTCCATTATAACTTTCTCTTTTTTGGCTTCACCAAGAAGCTGCCTGCTTATTTCTCA
Source organism: Malurus melanocephalus (assembly GCF_030028575.1). Taxonomy (NCBI): domain Eukaryota; kingdom Metazoa; phylum Chordata; class Aves; order Passeriformes; family Maluridae; genus Malurus; species Malurus melanocephalus. Next base: position 1,736,550 of record NW_026623300.1, read on the forward strand.
GGTTTAGGTGAAAAATAGGCTATCTGGACCAAGCTAAGACTGCTTAAAGACCCAGCTGACAGGCATTGAAACTTCTAATTCCTCCAAAGAAAGGAAATTCTGAAGAAAGGGGAAGCACAAAAAAAAAAAGAATCAAGATTTTCATAGCCTGCAGTTGCTCTTCTTTCCGCAGACTAAATATCATAATATTGAAATCTAAGATTTTTATCATAAAAAATTAGGTTAATATTATTTTTTTCAATTTTAGCTTTGAAATTCAAACCCAACTAGAAACACAGATGGAGAATTCAAATATTTACATCCTCTAGCTTTCCCTGTCTCACTACAGTCCCTTGAACAGGGACCACAGATGTACAATTTGGGAATTTATGAAGGGCTTTATTGCCACCAGAAAGGCATCACTGGCAATTTAGTGGCTGTGCAATCAGTAAACCAGCTCTTGACCAAAACCTAAACCCAAGGTTGTTTTGGTGTCCTAAACCCAAAGAAGAGCAATTCTACCCCGGGAGAGGAAACTACATTAATGCATCCAACAACACAGAATTAAGACTATGACCTGGCAGCACGCTCTGCATCCTATCAGCAACTAACTTGCACGTCATGCTTTTGAAATGCACTCAGAGCCAGGCATTTTATCTTAGTCATAAAGTACACRGGTCCTTTCCTAGAAGCAGTTACTCACTGCAGCAACTCACTGGATAGGTTTCAGTAGCTCCCTTGTGCACTGAGAAAAGGTATTGTTATACATATTAATGCTTTTAAAGGGCTTTTTAAAGGAATTAAGACACTGCACAAGTGCTGTCTCAACAACTGAGATGAAGGAGCTCTTATATTTAAAGGTGCAATATGGAGAAAAGCAGTATAACCTTTCCAGGGAAACTCTGTGGCTACAAAATCTCACTTTTAATTACCGGACACAATAGTTTTTCTGATAAAAAAAGACATTCTGAACTTGAAACTGAGACAGTAGCTTAGTTAGCTTCCTCATCGTATCACCAAGCTTCAGCCCAACATGACAAGCTTAGTAAAGCCAGCCTTTACACTGCATGTTCTGGCTCGTATCCCTTTTTCATCACCTTAAGGTTACCCAAAATTCCATTTTAATTAACAAGATCATCCTTGTTTTCCTTCTGATAAAAAAATATTACAATGAAATGGAAGTGGTAACAAACCTAAAAATAAAATAGAAGACAGCAGCTGTGCTGTCCTGGTTTCAAGGGCTCTGAAAAAAAGGCATAAATAATGGATGCCAGAGATTGCCCTGTGGGAAAGARCAAAATTATGGGTGTGAAAGAATACTCAAAGGAGGTGAAGAGAAAGTGAAATGGCATTTGAGGTGAAAACCTTCAGCATAACCTTCATGATAAGAACTGYCATTCAAATAAACCTGAAAAATCTTGTGGATACACTGAATTCTAACTTCAGAAAAAGACAAAAATAGTTTGGTGATGGAGGTTGTTTCAGTATTATTTGTAAAGTGTTTCCTTTTCTGGAGACACTTCTCATAACCAGCCACTCTSAGTTCAGCCAGGGAGGATCCCAATGGAAAACACTGATTTAAAATGCCTGGGATAAAGACAGTCAAAGACTGGATAAACATGTCCATCCTGAACAGAACCCCTCGCTGGCTCTCCAGATCTGAACTGCACTCAAACCTGGAAACCAATAAGCAATAGGTCTTTTTTTTAAAAAAAATGCCTGGTTAAAGAGCCTACGTTTACTTCTCCACTCTGAACACAGGCAGCTGCAGGCCACAGTCATGTAAATATACTTTAAAAACTGTGCCAGAATGACTCGGCTGCTTTAAAGGTTTTGCAGGCCTCTTTTTCTCTCAGCCACTTGCATTTTAGTAGCTGGCAAGTAGCTTCTCTGAAGCTTTTTGAATACAGACTTTGGACTCCGCTAATAGGAATGGTACAAGAGGTTAATCTGTTAGAAAGATTAAATGGCTTCATTTAAGTACAAGAGAAGTATTTAAAACTATCTGAAACATAGTTTATATCTGCTTCTCACACAAAACCAGGATAGGATGCACTGGCACATTTACAAATTTTATTCAGAAAGAAGAATCACAATGGACACAGTTGCAGGGTGGGACAATTTACTACTATTCGTGAAATAAATAMATTTTTTTAAGTTCACAAAAATATTTTTATTGCTCTACATGGTCTGTTAATAATTTGTTTCCTAACTGCTCCTAATTTAAGGAAATGGATAATTGCTAATCCAATGATGCCATGATGCTGMCTACCGAATCAGTCTATATTTCATAAAAGAGGATATTAAAGCTTATTTAGAAACTTGTTAAAGACAAGTGCCAGAATATATTGCATTGCTCTAATAAAATGCTCTGCTGACTCAGGGAATTTCTTTAGTTCTTGTGATTTCAGCTACTCTGGTCACTACATATAGGCACCTCTTCCCTTTTCAAAGCATTTATGTACTTCCTTAATGAAGTGGACAAAAATGTGGAAAAAAGATACAGGTACACTTTTGATGACTTTCATCCTTCAAGATTTACTTTTGCGGTGATCTAGGATATGTCTAYGAATAAGGCCCCCCAAATAAACCARAGAACAAAATAACCCTGGGCAGAAGGCATAGCAACTGGGAAAAAGAATAAATTTACTAGATGTAAAGAAAGAATCATAGCGACAGTAGGTTTGAATTTCCCTTTTTTAACCATGAATTTGTATCTGTGATATAGATTTATGCATGTAGCTTCTCATAAAATAATTTAATCTGAAATCCATTTTTGACACCAGATGAGGCTCTTCATAATTAGTAGGTTTGTAGAAGTAGAGAACTGGATGTCCCGTCTTGTACAACAATGGAAATGAGATGAGAGATTTTGTAGACTATACAATAAAAATCAGACAAGAGTCAAGTGAACACAATGAAACCCCACTGACAATCAAGATTGAAAGTCTTTTAGTTCCATTAAGTGTGTTTGCTAAGAATCTGGGAAAATATTTTCTTTAAAAATTAATTAATATGCTATAGATTTGATAAAAGAAACCCAAACCTCACTTCTTGTTCTATACCATTTTCTTTTCTAGAATCTTAAATTTCTGAAAGTATACTCACGGAAAATATATTTTTTTTTCCAAACAAAATTGAAAGGTAAGAATTATAAAATCCAAATGCTTAGACTCAGAAAATCCATTTTTTGTTAGTCAATTAAATAAAGAAAATAAAAAAAAAAAAGTAATTCATTTCCAAAGATTCCAGTAAGACCAGAAAACAAGCCATGAACTTAGTGACATTTATAGTGAAATATCTTCTGATATTTCTGATAAATTTTGCAAAATTTTGTAAAGTATTTGGAGAACTTATTAATATTAGATACACTTCRTGAAATCATGTCATGATATGAAAAAGTCACAAACATCCTCTCCCCCATTAAGATTAAAAGTAAGTAAAGTAAGATAATTACCTAAGTACAAGGAGAAAGTCCTGTGCCTAAACCTCTGCCTAGAAAAGGCTCAGATATTTATATTAGCATATGGTAAATGTCCCAATTCAGCTCATGCCTATTTAGCAAATTATTTTAAGTGTCAATTATTTTTATGCCAGCAATATTGATATTTCCTAATCGTCTTAAAGCACACACTTAAGCAGCCTGCTAAACAGGGTGGATGTGTGGAATGCTGTGGTAACCACCAGAGACCTCAAAATTCAGTTTATGAGAATTTCTCTCAAGTGCAGATACAAATKTGTTGGCCCCTGAATGAAGACACAGAGAAAAGAGTTTAATAGGATTTTCTATGAACAGTTGTTTCTGTGGATTTTTCAGAGGTGCTGTTTTACACTTGTCTAAAGGACAATGATAAAACCTGTCAGAATGAAAGTTTAAATTCACACCAAAATCTTTGTTGGCTTTGTTTTTCATCAACCTTGATGCATTAGTTTATTTTCTGYTTGAAATGACTTGTGTTCACAGAACTATTTTTTTCAGTATGAATGCTTATTTATCAACAGCTCTTGTTACAGGGCATTAGTATGGAAGTGCAGAGATAAACCTAGCTATTACTTCATTATATATTAATTAGCTGAAAAACTTCATCAGCATAACCACTGTCATCCAGGTCGTAAAACTCCAGACTGAAAAATGAAAACCAATAGAAGATTATAATAAAATACGTACAGCAGATATAGTGGGAATATTTATATTTATTGTCCTTGTGGCATAAAATGTTTGTGAAAATCTCCTGAAAACAAAATGACAACATTACATTTCAGTCTCATGGAATATTAATCATTTTAATTTTAGTGAACAAAGCAAAGCTGCATTTTCTGGGAAACACTGTGGCAGCATATTACTGGCATTTCATATGGACCTGAACAATAAATTATCAATGTTCTCATAAATTAGGTGAGCTGGGAAATAATACACAAGAATAAAAATATAAAGATCTTTCATTATTGCACACAATCAAAAGGTGTATAGTTAAAGCTGCTCTGTCAAATGGAATATATGACTGYCATCCTTTTCCATTTAAATGAGGCTTTTCCTTTTTAAAATATTCCTGGCATGCACCATAATACCTCTAAAATTCCTCTTAAGTAGGGCAGTAGGGTATTTAAAACTTGGAATTCTGCACTAAAGGGTCAGATTTGCATTCCAAGGTAAGCAGCCAGAAAAGACCTGGCATACAACAAAATATATGGAAAGTTCCTTGCACTTCCCTTCTTTMCAGAGTGCCTATCATGTGTCCATGCTGAGCAGTATTTATTGCAACTGATATGAAAGAGAAAAGAAGCGATTTTTCATTCTGCATCAACTCAGGCCCAGAAATTACAAAGAAATATTTCCACGGTATGCATGCTTACAAATCCCCAGCCACCATAGTGAAGTGGATTTTAAATCAAAGTAAATGTAAATTTTCCACTAAAAAAAAATATTTAAAGTGAGGAAAAAGGAATTTTGCTTGAGTAGGGGTTATATAAGCACTTTCAAAAACTGTATTAGAACACTGCAAAATAATTTGCACTTTTTACCTTCATTTTGATCAGCTTCAATTTCCCTGTGTGGGTTTTTTCCCCATTTAACACATTGGCACTGTTTCTTACTTCAAATAATGTACTGAAATTGGAACAAGAATTACAATAATTAGAAGTTATGACACTTATCTTCTCTGAGTATCAGATAGAATCAGTTCCTGCCTACTGTTAAAATTCACCTGTCAAAAATATTAACTGAATAGAACTGTGGGGCCTGATAACACATATTTATATTTACATTTTTGTCTTTCAGTTTGAACTTTGACTACATTAAATGCCTTATTGTTTTTTGTATTAAATATTTTCTTGATTTATCAGTAATGATGTCCAGTCCAGAAATTTGCTGGCAGTTAACAACTATCTAGAACAGAAAATTCTTCACATGGGGTTCGCTAGTACTTAGATATTTTTAGGAGACTTCCAAGGTRTTTTTGTATTTCCAGATTTTTCTGACCCTGGCATGTTTTACTTCATGAGTAYAGTGGCCTGTGGATGGCTGGATAACTTGAGAACTTTTGGTGAATATTCTCAGGAGCTGGACTTGATAATCTTTGTGGGACCCTTCCAACCAATTTATTCTACAATTCTAATTATTATTTTCCTTTTTTTTTTCTGAATTACAATTAAGGAAAAATAGGTGTGTTCATGCCTCTGTTACTCATTTACGTCCCTCTGAATCATTTGTGTAGTTCYAAACCTGAGAGTATCCCTTGCAGTGGGCTGGAGCAGAATCCTGGCAGGTCTGACGAGCTGGCTTTATGGAAAAGGAGTATCACATCCCTGAGTGGCAGAGAAAGGGGCACKTTAACAGCTGCTACTGAGGCAATAAAACTAAACTATTGGATTCAAGACAACAGTTAGACCCACACTTTGCCTTTATTGGGATTGATGATGAACCATTTAGAGAGGCAATCCAATCATATTGCAATGAGAGTGTGTGATGCTGTAATTTTGTCGTTTGCATGGCCTCATTCAAATTACTAATATTTTATAGGTACAGTAGGAAATTGGAGCTGTATCTTCATTATCATTTCTGTGTTCATTAGAAGTAATGAATAGATGTTATGGAATAACATTACACCAATGTACTTAGCAAAAAGGAAACCACAGAATACACTGCCAGGTTCCAAAAGAGCCGCATGTGTTTTTGCCTGGAAGCACACCACTATGTTACTGTTCTCTTAGAAACCAGAACTACCCCATTGTTAGGTAACAATGCTGAAGGACAYTTTTCATGGCTAATCCAGGATGTATTTCAYTGAATCATWGAACCATTACAGCTGGAAAAGAGCCCTAAGATCATTGAGTAAACCATTAACCCAGCAYTGCCAGGTTCATCACTAAGCCCTCTCTCTAAGCACCACATCCACATGATCTTTGAGCGCTTCCAGGAATGGTGATTCCGCCGGTTTCCTGGTCAGTCTATTCCAATGCTTACTTACCGTTTCAGTGAAGAAATTCTGCCTAATATCCAATGTACACCTCTCCTGGTGAAACTCAAGGCTGTTTCYTGTTGTGCAATTGCTTGTTACCTGGGAGGAGAGACTGAGCCCCACCTTGCTCTTTACACACAATGGTAGAGAGAGATAAGGTCCCCMTGAGCCTCCTTTTCTCCAGGCTAAACACCCCCAAYTCCCTCAGTTTCTCTTCATCAGACTTGTGCTCCAGACTCTTCCCCAGTTTCTTTGCTCTTCTTTGGAGATGCCAAGCAAYTTACACATCTTGCCTGAAGACTCAGCACAGGCCTAGTCACTTGAATTCACATTGTGTAGCTTTCTGGAACATGCCTTGCTGCACCCTTGTCTAATGAGCACTGACTGCCATGTACTCATCTGCCATATATTGCCTGTGCTGTCTGATGAGGACAAGTGCTTGAAAAGAGCATCTCTCCTCCATCTGCTGATTGTGCGGGACTGACCTGCTGGAAGGGTCTGCCTGGCACTCTACCTGCATGGCAAAACACAATCACTGTGTTCTGCTTTGAGAAGGATTCTCATCCTTGATAATTATAACTTGATTTATTGTAACACATTCCCATCTCCCAGATATGCTGAGTCCAGTTAAGACCTGTAAGCTACAATTCACAGGCAGGAAAACTAAAGCCAAGACTAAATTAAAGKGTCTGCCCAAAGTCAGATGAGAAGAAATAGACAGTTCTACTACTGCTGTGAGTTGTCTTAAGAAGCRAGATATGAAGACTTTAAGGGTCATATAAAGCCTAGGTCCAGGACATAAAAGCTGGACTGGGATAAGTTACCTTAGGCATGGGTGAAGATAATATAACCTGAGCAGCCTGGCTATTTGGGTTCCCTSCTGTGGACTCCTAGCTCTTATTTCCCATTGATAGGGCAATGAATGACTTTTATTTGATTAGAGGAAAAGGAAACAAGTTGCATAATTACCTTTCTCTCATCCCAGTATTTTTCTTTCCTTGTATTATACCTTACTGATTTTTTAAGTCTGTGCTTCCATTCTATAAAAAAGATACTTTCAATGTAAAGGAGATGTAAAAGTCTTCCTAGAGAAGCTATTATATAAGYCATTATTGGAACAGTAGCTAGCTAAATAAGGAAGAAAAAACTAGCAACTCAAAATGGCAATTCATCATCAAGTGTCTGCTGCTTTTTGTGCTAACAGCCTTTCTCAGCTTCCTTTAAGCCATCTGCTTGTTTCAGCTATCTCTCCATACCACCAGGCTCTTCCACTGCACCCCTCTCCATCTCACACATTTGCCAACAGACATCTCATCAGTACTCAGACTGGTAAGACTTTGTGTTTTACCTTACAGACACTCTTGCCTTTTCCTACAGACATATTTGTTTTACCAGGTAGAAGTATCAGCAGATGCTGCTTATGCAGGAGAAAACCACTTGAATTAGTTCCTTTCTGTGTCAGGAAGTGCCTCCAAGAAACTCCATTAAAATAAGCATCTCCACTAAAATAAGACAACAGAGAAAATCAGCAGATTTTGACATGCACGGATAGATGACAGGTACTTAGGAATGACAATAATGCAGTGAAATTAGGAAGCAAATCACGCATGGATTTTTTTTTTCCGCTTACTGCTACTAAGAGAAATTTTTCTTTTTCTATTTTAAAAGACAGACTTAGCTGAAAAAGATTTTTTTGTTTTCAGAGTAGCATTTTGCAAATGCCTAGCTACAAAACTGCTGGGTGGTGGGAGTGAAATGCAAAGGAATTGCAAATGTAAATGTATAGGATCATGAACACTTGAGTATGCAAGCTTATATTCCAGATGCATGGAAAATAACTATTACAGCAGTAAATCACAACAATATAAGGCACAAAAATGAAACCTAAGTGCTTGCAACTATTTGCAAAGTGTAAGCACTCAGCTATGAAAATGTGGGTCATTAATTTATAAATCATTAGCAGGGAAAAAATGAAACAGGGAAAAAATGAAACAGGAAAGATAAAGAGTTTAGTACTGGGGTAAAAAGAGAATCTTGTGGAAGTGAGCAAGATGAGGGTGGGTGACACAAAAAATGTGGGGTGTATTTTCCAGAAGTAGGAAAAACCTTATCCCAGGAAGAATCAGCATGAGCCCAAGAGAGGAGGCATTCTGCAAGAGACACCCTGCACAATGGAGACAGGTTGAGCACTGCCTTTGCTCCCAGAGAAGGTTTTGTACTACCTGATTTGTAGAGGCACTTAGTCTGCTTGCTCATTTTTAAGGATGAAAACTTTAAAAGCATCTGCTTGGTATAGGACTGCTGTTGAAAAGACAGATGGGTAAGAAAAGAAAGGTAAGTGCTGGTTTCATGCCATGATTTATTATTTACTAACAAATACTGTTCTGATGGAAATTTCTTACCCAGAGAGTACTTAGATTCTGTGAGGTCATTTCCATATTTACATTTTTTTAATGACCAACCAAATAGATATGGAGAGACAAGCTTGAAATAGCTTGGAGTTAACAGAGATGTTTTCCTGAAAAATGGACTTTTGCTACAGTTATCCAATATTTAATATAGTGCTCGTAACACCCTGGATCCAGATATTGCACAAACCATAATCCAACAGTCATGACCCTGACATAACTCAAGCTCGAAGGCACAAAAGCCTCACAAAATTAAGTTTAGGACCATTCATCTTTAATATCCTAAATTATTTAAAATACAACAGGCTGTCATCATGGTCATTTAGACACTCCTCAAGAAAATAGAGATTAGTTCCAAATATGCTTGCAGTGAAAATCTGAAGAGTTTAAAACTTTCCTGTAGCTATGGTAAGTGCAACTAGTCAAATAGTTGCAAAGAGATTCACACCTCTTTTCCAAATATAGCTGAGAGGTCACTCCTGGGATACTTGTGGGATCATGGTATTACTTGCAAGTCTCGCAGATTTGATCCAAACTTCAGTTCCAGATCCATTCCTTATTTTTTGCTTTCATTCAAATTTTCTAATACATAGAACAAATAGAACATACACCTTGCTGTGCTGAACAAGCTACTGGCTGCAACAGTTTCAAGCAGACTTTGTGGTATTAAATTCTTCACWGAAACCTGTGAATAATATAAATGGACCCACAGATAGCAGGATATGTTTAAGAAAATACAAGGCTACCTCTATAAGATAATGCATCCACAATCAATATTTCAATTACACCTCCTTAAATCCATGTCCTGACTGATCAGAATAATTTCAAACTTTTGGGCACTCTGAAGAATGTAAAATGAATGCATCTTCCCTACTTCACTCCCTTAATCAGTCYCCTTTTCATACATGATGTCTGGTATTCTGCACAGTCATGCCAATACTACAGGCAATGTTTTAAAGGCAACTGTAGGAACTACCTTAAATATCACCCATCAACCACAAAATGAAAGATTATATCACAGTGACAGGAATAGCAATTACAATGCTCACTATCTTTTATTAAGCTTTAAAAGTAATTAAAGCTAAAATCTGTCACAGGCCTTATAAAAGTGATCATCTGTTTTCCTTTTAATTCTGCATGAGTTAAACAAATATTTGATGTTAATTAAAAATGCAGGCTTATACTTGCATTTTATTGGAAATAAATTTGTGATAGTGTGTATATGGATGACTTTTTAGCCCTGGTATAGAGTAGACATTTTATTAAACACTGACAAGCAATAAAGCCTGCTGTTCTGGGAAAGGGAAGGATGCCCTGTTGGCCATCATGCTTTCGAGAAGCACAAGGGATTGCCTTGTATTCAGATGGCATAGAAGGTAGAACTGCAAAAGAGCAACGAATTAATTAGAGCAATCATTTTGAAGAGCAGTTMCAAACCCCATTTTAATTAGCAAATAAAGCAGAATACTAACTCCTTAAGAACTATTTTTGCTTCCTGATTTACTGGGTGATGGCAGTTGTATGCTGCTTTGTTACAAATCATGAAATCTAGTGCCTCATTTTGCATGCAAAGTGCATTAAAATACCTTCTTCCCCATTCTATAGGGGCCTTTAAGATATATTACAATGGTAAAGTCTGTACAACCCAGCACAATTATTTTCTAATTAGCATCCTTAAATGTTGCATTGTGGTCTGAATCAGTTTTAGTATTGTCGAAGAGTTTTAGAAACAGCCATGCCTGCACAACTCAGCCACGTGACAAAATTAAATTGGCTCACTTCACTGTCTAGACCTTGTGCTCCTGGCAGTGATAGCCAGCTCAGTACCTCAGAGAGAAGGCTCAGCTGTCACTCACTGACCCATTAACACTCAGGTTGCACCCTGCAGTGTCATAGTCCTCATTCTCACAAAGATGGTTCTCCCAGGGGATCCCCAATAGCTCCAGGAATGAGGGAAGGACRGCCATGACAGCAGCACTATCCAACAGAGCAGCACAACAGAGCGTGAGGGCACCATGGGCCATCATCCCAAACTAGAGCTGAAATCCTCTGTGCTGTCCCRGTGAGCCAGTTGGAAATGGGATATCATCACTAACAAGTTGGAGCTGTCTTCTCCAACATCATACACCTATGCAYGCAAAAGGACACCGCTGGGCACCTTTGGTGCACTGATAAACAGTTTGTTCAATTCGTGCTGTGGGTCAGTCCAGTGAGGTGTTAAATAAAGCAAACACCTGCTGTTGCTTCTCAAATGTAAAGGGGAACCATTGGGAGAATAGGGAAAATCATGCCACAAAAACCCATTGCTTTTCTTCTCTTTATCCAGAGTCATGTTATGTCWGTACACAAAATAATCTGAACATGGTGGAGTGCACTATTTAACATAAAGGTACTATTGCCTCAGGCTTATAGGGGTTTTACACCATGAGGAAAAAACCCCACAGTTCCAATTCAATGCAGGAGAAGGTATTGTCGAATATCATCCTGCCTGTAGAGCTCAGGCACATTTCCCCAGCAGTTTAACATGCTGGGGATTCACTGCAAATATACAATGCAGGCCACGGTTTGTGCACTGGGAAATTAAATTATATCTTACCTGTAGCAGTGTGTGGGTGAGTGTACAGGTCAAAGCATGTTTGTATGTACACATGCACACAGGCAGAAAAATGAGAAAAAGAAACAAATCAAACCAGATTGAAACTTAATGGCAAAGATAAATTCAGACACAATTACAGCTGTGAGGTGAAAACAAAAGTCCCAATTTTGTCGATTATGTGGAGAAAGGTCTAGTAACAAGGTTGCATTTCTAAGGATTCACACTTCTCATTTTATATCTTCTAAAAAAAATACAACCCGTGGGAAAAAAAAAAACCCACAGAAAAGAATGCAAGAAATTAATACAAATATAAACATAAAAATAATTCATTGTTGATCTTGCTGCAAGGGACTCAAACTTGGTACATTGCAGACCCCATGTTTCAGCATCTAGGTCATGTTCACTAATGGACATAAAAGAATGTAAAAGAATTCTGCCCCTCATGTTTTGAAATCAACAACAAAAACAAAAACCCAAGGAGAAGAACAAAGGACCCTCAATTGACTCCACTTTCTGCTCATACAGACTTGAAAGGCAGATGAACTCCGCTGCTTAAGGGTCTATCATGAAGTTATTTCTTGCTGACAAGTAGGCATATTATCTCAAAAAAGAAAATATCAAAAGCCCAGTTTGTAAAATTAAAAATTTTGGGAAAATTACTTTTCTGTGTGGCCAGTACACAAGATGTGAGTGTTCTTTTTCAGCACCTAGGTTTGCCCAGCACTTAAATTTGGATCTGTTTCCCAAGCCCAGCTCACCCTTTAGGTACATGTCTCAATGAAGTGCACATTTATGCTTTACCTAGTCCAGAGAAACATTAATTTTAGTATATGGACTTTACAGCATGTCCACATGAGGGCCAATTAGTGCTAAACAACATCACTACTCYGATGTGACCTGGGGTAAATGTGTACCCTCGGGCTGAATGTTTGCATTGCAGTGACTTTAAACTCAATCTGTCTTCAGAGTAGCTTAAGCCCTCCCTAAATGGTTTCACAGGGGAGTATGACCCGCACTTTAAATGGGATTATTTCTGGTGTACATTCCCCAGCAATTGTTCTGCTGGACAGACCAGACAGTGAGCACMACTGCTTTCTAATTTCATGATCAGAATCATCTGGGTTGTCCTACTGCCCTTTATGAGACTGAATAGGAGTAGCTGAGATTTAGACAGATACTACAGAGATTTCATCATAGAGCGATTCCAATTATAAAAATTCATAATAATCCAGTACAGAATTAAAGAAAAGACACAAGCATGTAATAATAATATATATTTGAGCTAACATTTCAGAGCAAAATTAATTAGGATAGAATGCAAGTCTCCCTTTCTTCGGGTCCTGGCTTTGCAGGGCTGCTAACACTGTTAAGCAGGAAGGATCCTATGCAGGCACTGAAGCCAGTTAATGCAATTYTGGTTCCAGAAAGGAAGCAGATCAGTTGAATATAATGGCATCACATTATAGGCTCTCACTTTTCTTATTAGACACACACTTTGAAGGTTGAAAAGGGGATTTATTTATTTCATGCAGCACTATGTGTCTAGAGGTTATTAGTGATTAAAGTACTATTTTAAGCTTTTCCGTGACAATTTTCTCTATGGTACAATTTCACTATGGCCAATGAAATTATGGGAGGGAAGAATTTGGCCTTATATACCTTAAAACCAAATGTTTCTGTCAGCATTTCTGGGAGGTTAAATACTTGYAGACTGTTAAATTTCAAGGTTCAGGCAGTGAACTGCACTATCGGTTTAATGCAAGGCTGTGATCACACAATTGTAAGGCCCACAGCCACATAATCAGAAAGGAGTGGGAGATCCCCTCACTTGAGACACACTGAAGCTTTGTTCCCYGTCCCCTGACTCTAACTTTGAGGGGTGAGATGCACTGGTGCATTGCTTTTCTCCACACAATGGTCTCTGGAAGGRGACAATAACATGGAAACCAACAGAGGGCTCAGCCTGAAAAGGTAACCTTTTGCCTCTGGGGGAAAAGCAGTGGCTCAGCTGCAGCAGACAGTCTACATCTTTTTGGAGTACAACCAGAATGCTCTACATATTTCAGCTGGCATCTGCTGCCCACGGCACAGTGCAGAGGGAGCACAGGGGAGCCTGGTGCACTGCAGCTGCAGGGAGTGGCAGCAGCTGCTGAAAATGCTGCTGTCCTGCAGCACAATGGGGTGAGCAGAACAGGCCTCCCACATCCCACACCTTGCTCCCTTTTCCCCTAAACTCCCCAGCAATCTTTTTCAACTGGGACTGGGAAYAGACTCAGCTCTAGGAGGAAAGCTCTTGAGCTGGGACTATATGCTTTCCTGACGCAGCAGTAAACAGAAATGCCGGAAACCAAGAGTGCCAGTTACCACACTTGAGGGCAATGAGGTATCAAAAACACAGCTTGAGATTATGCTTAATTCATAGAGGTAATGAATTGTCATCTTACTCCTAATAATAAGAAAGAGAAGATGTTTGAGTCAGGAAGACTCAGAAAAATAAATCAAAAAAACACTTGTTGCCCATTTGGTCAGAAGTGTACATTGGAGTGCCCGACTCCAAATGCTTATGTTACGGTATTGTTTCACACATATTTCCTATTCCTCTTCACTTCTTAAATGAAAAAAAAAAAAAACAAAAAAAAACAAACCCATGTGGTAAACAATACTGTGAAACACAGTTTATGTGAGGAAAGATGATGTGCTCAGATATACAGCTTTTTCCAAGTGTTACATTTGCTTTTAGTCATATTTTAGTTGTACATCACGAATACTTTATTCATGTGGTCTCTCTCTTTCTTCATATGCATGTAGACAAACAAATTCATACTCGTATACCCAAATATTCATTTGTATAAATTCATGCTCACATAAATTTGGGAGAGTGAAAATGGAAATTAGACAGCATCAGAGTACAACATACTGCTGCCTTAATCCCAGAAAAATAAATGCACAGATCAAATAATTTAGTAAAACAAGCAATATAGGCTAAGTTCCATGGCCTTTTAGTCACAGGGAAATAGACCACTTTTCCCCAGGCAGGTTTGGTTTTGGTCACAGCAGTTTGGTATGTTGAAAACCCTCTGGTTACCCCACTCAGGAATTATTACAGTGTTGGCTGGGCAATGTATASTCTCCTGCTATGGTTCAGGTTACCTTCTTTCCAGAGAATCTGCTACATGAAATATTACTTTACAAAAAGAGGGAGCAATTATTTTAACAATATTTCTGGAGAGTAAAAGCTATTAGATTTCACTTGAATACTTTTAGTTGCACATTAGTCAAATGATACTGTCGCTTTAGGAAGTCTATCATTTGCTTCCATTAGAGACTTGCAGGCTGCCAGCTCCAGCAGAGCCCAGAATAATTTCCACTGAAGTTATAATACCAATACTTAAGCAAAGCAAACCAACAGCATCCCCCTTGCTGAATGGAATTCTGTCTCTTTCTTTGAGCACTGCAACACTTGGGGGCATATGTGAAGAAAACTTTTTATATTTAGCGTGCAATAAAACTGTCTTAGAATGCATATTTCTGATGTTCTTGTCAGTATATCTGATAACTGTATGCAATATTTATGCTTGTGAGTGACAGTATTTACCACAGTACTGTAATTCAAATTAAATCCTACTCATTTACAGAATCACTTTGCAAAGAAGTGAGAGGGAATATCATGGGTGATCTAAAAGGCCTGGCAGCAGATTTTCTGCTGAGAAGAGAAAGAGTCTTTTCAGGCATTGTTTTAGATGTAAGTAGCTTTACCCTTGTGTATCTTCAYTCACGTCAAGCATACTTTTCTTCAGAATTCATATATGAGAAAAGTGTCACCCCTCAAGGAGAGACTGCAAGGCTTCCAACAAAAGCAAATATTGTGGTGAGCTGATGGGAGACAGGCACTCATGGAKGACTGGGCTGGGAAGTATGGAAGACCTTCCTGACAATGCTCAGAAATGCCCATTTTGCCTGTAAGTTAATTGGCAATGATGCAGAAAACTAACCTTATCTGTGCCTGTGCTTCACTGAAGAAAAGAAATAGCTTGTAATGTCTTTCAAGGAATTAGGTTTTCTGATGGAAGTCCAAATTAAATTGCTTAAAGTTTAATTACGATTTTTTAGCATCGCCTCAAAAAAATGCATTTGTTCCCAAAATTTTCCCCACAGTCACTTTGATACAACCAGATGCACAAACAGGGAAACTACAGCAATACGCCACCTCAGAGCCACATGGAACATGACTGCTCTGATATGTAGTTTTCACCTTGATTGCAACATCAGCTAATACAATGGCCCTTACTGAAGGACCTTCAATCGGGAAAAAAAATTACAAATACTTCCACAGGAAAACTTCCTATCAAGATTTTTAATTATATATTCCTGTAYTGTTACAGTGAGATATAGTTGTGTATAGCTGTTTTCCAAACTGCTCCTTTGTTCTAAGCCTTTGAGGTTCATTAATCCTCTCATATTATGCATAATGTTGTTTTATGAGCAAGAAATATGATACTCTTTTTGCTTTTCCTACAAGAGCATCTGTATCTCATAAAAGATATCAAAGACAGTTCACTTACTGTATGCTATCATTCTTATATAATATTTTTTCTGATGACTGTGGATATTGGCAGTTGTAAGACTGCAATGGAAAGAAATTAACTTTCCAACTACATCACATAACTAATGGTAGCTCAAGGAATCATAGTTGTCCTGGTGTCTGTAATTTCTGTTTGGGCTTCAGTTTGCAACACACAGGCACTTGCCTTCCAAAGAAATKGCACTGAGCAATAACATCAATTAACAGACCATTTTTATGTATTCCTGTTTACCCTCCTGAAAACAGGCAAAGATGGGAAGCAAAGTTTACGCAGCATCAAAAGTTACTTATTACTTTTGACATGGAAGATGAGAGAAAGATGAAAACTTTTATGAGACTCTGAGGAGATCTTCCTATAGCAGTACTATTGGMCTTTGACAAAACCTGCTGTTTAATGAAATCAGTTTACAGGGAAAAAAAAAAAAACCAAAACCCACTATTCAATATTATGGTTTTGAGTCCAAGAGCAATAATTCATACCTGACAGAAGCTATTAAGCAGTATTCAAAATGAAAGTAAAATAGTGAAAGGGAGAAAATTATAACAAGACTTGGCCTACTCTGAGCAACATTTATGGAATCCATATATGGATTTCTGCAGATTCCTTGCAGCATACAGGTAAAATTCCAAGTCCAAACAAAACCTATGAATACAAAAGTCCGAATTATCTCTCAAAATAGTATGTACATGATATTTAGGGTTTGCATACACTCTGCACAGTGTTGAATTCCATTTACTGAGAAAAAAAAAAGTAAGTAAAGTTGTACTGACKAAAAATTCCCTATTTAAACTCTTTTCTGTGCACAATATGTAATTTCTATTCATGACATTTACTGAGACATTTCTCTAGAAAATTTTACTCAACWACAGAGTAACTCCCAGTTGTTAGCAGAGAAAGCTAATGCCATGTTTGTTTCAAGAGAAAGAATACAAAGCAAACCCTTTTTCTGTGGCATGAGAATAGATCCTTCATGGTTTGTTCTAAAATTATGTTACAATAACACAGGTAATAAATTATGTCTCCTAGTGAAAACTACCATCCAGCCATGGCTGAAACAAGTAAGCACATGAGCCAACTTTTTTATGGAATAAGGTGATGTGAATCCTAGCTCTCGGTTGCTTTTCCATTCTCTTTATTCATAAATTCTTATTGATGAGAAAAGATCAAGAGTGSAAATGAGCTAGTTTTA
Source organism: Malurus melanocephalus (assembly GCF_030028575.1). Taxonomy (NCBI): domain Eukaryota; kingdom Metazoa; phylum Chordata; class Aves; order Passeriformes; family Maluridae; genus Malurus; species Malurus melanocephalus. The sequence goes on from NW_026623300.1 coordinate 1,753,763, forward strand.
TTATGGGTGACCAGCTAGACCATGAGTTTGTATTGGCTCCAGAATGACAACAATCCTGCCCAAAAGTGCTACTTGTGCATGTGTATATTRTGCATGTGATTAAATTCTGATGATCATAAAATCAGGTTGGAGTGAGCCCTGTTATTTGACAGCAGCACCACATAAAAGTAATTCAAATTCCGTAACAGCTTATTGTTATTTATATATATATATATATTACTTTTTACACTCTTTATAGCTTTGCAAAAGTTGTGCATGTTGCTAAAATCATTGTCTTTTTTTATCTGGCTTGAAAATTTATTAAACAACACAGTGGTTAAGGGCTACAAAAAATTGGTTTATATTTTATGATGGTAATAGCATTTTTTTTCTTCAAGAAATATATACTAAAAAAAGCCCTATAATAATCTCTAGTTTGACTCCACATTGCACCATCCAGATCTACATTCATACTGGTGTTAAAGTATTACTACTAATCTAGAAAATAACATGCTAGATTATATTACTGAAATAATGAAACAATAAATAACTACATATATTCATTATAAATTATCAAATAGRAGTAGAAAGAAATTTAAACAAAGAAAGGACACCTAATTCTTACGGAATTCTTATTGTGAATAAATTAGCTTCTCATATTTCTAAATAAGGCAGAATTTATCTTCTACCACCTTCTTCCAAACATAGGGAGCAGGTGGCTATGTCATACCGGGGAAGGAAAACAGCAGTGTGAACACTCCATTTATTAGCATTATTCATAAACTTTCCATCRTAAGGAGCATTGCACCACTCACTATTCAACATCAGGGTATGAAAAGCGCACTGAAGCTTCAAAAATCAATGACAACTTCCCCTCTACCCACCGCTTTTCTATGGCAAGCAGCAAAAAAGCCACTCCTAAAACTCAGCATGCCATTTTTTAATTCACAGTTATGTTTCCACTTGAAGAGACAAGCCAAAACAAACTATTCCTCCCTGAGAAGCACCATGGGAATAAGTACCCTCCCAACTTCAATAATTATTAGTCAAGAGTGTTTCTCCATTCCCTCTTCCACTGAAAATACAACCTATTTTTAAGGACAAGCTTSTTCTCTGCTCCCCTGTTTGCATAATTCACAGATGTCAACCTGCAGGTTGGCTGCAACCAGCAGAACCCCAGCTTTGCTTTTCTGTGTCAGGTTGAGCCCTTTCCCAGCTGTAAATGGGCTTGTGCTGCCACAGAAAGTGTCAGGTGAGGGTCAACAGCCAGAACAGTGTAAGCAGCAGTACAACCTTTCTCTGCTGAGCATGTGCCTCTATTTCTGACCATTTCTTTACCAGTTACAACAACTGCAGTTAAACACAGTCATTTAGACCTCCAACATTTCATTCCTCAAAAGAAACAATAATGAGTTCATTTACAAACGTACTCTTTGTAACTATCCAAGTTGTATAGGAAGTAAATTTACCCGGATTCTCTGTAGTCATAGGGCCTTAAAAAGTGGAAAATCATTTTCCAGATACCATGTAACACATTGTTGAAATGTGTTTCTCTGACTAATTGGCATTGTAAATTATTCAACAGAATTCTGCCAGCATTACACTTTATTTAGTTTCTGTCTTTTAAGCAGCAAAAACTTGGTGATACTTGCAAGGAAACCAATGGCAGAATCCTGAATGAAAGCAGAAYGCATAGTGAATAATATACCATCACCCAAAATAAAAGCCCATTTGGCAGGAGGAGAGAGTGKCACAGCTCACAATACACACTGTGATGAGCCTACACAGAACTTCATCATGTCAGAGGACTGAGAMGAGAAAGAGGTGTTCCCTAGACTCAGCAGCAGCCACAACCGTATGCCAAGTGTTTTAGATAGCCACAGGGATATTTATGGCATAACCATACAGTCTAAACAGATTTCAAACGAAAACATTGGCTGAAATAACCAGTGATGAGCTTGTTCTCCAAGATGGAAACTATCAATTTACTTTTCAAGAAGAGAATATTTTCTTTCCAGAGCCCTGCTTTGTGCTGATCATATCTTCATGCCTAAGGAAATCTTACATAGGGTTGACCGTTATTGACTGGTGAATGGATCTTCTCTATGTGAAATTTTTCTTTCATAGGTGATGATTCATAATTTATTGAATTCTTAATTCTCAAAATTGATTAACTGTATCTAAAGCATGACAAGTTTTCACAAAATAAGAGCTTAATTTGATATACGAGTCAATCAAAATTATTGACAATCATATACTATTTATTCAAAACAGTTGAAACTTTAGTGTCTGTAGAGTAAGGAAATAGGTATCTCATAAGCACAGGTATTTACAGGTGCTTCTGTAAAATTTCTGCTCTCTTCAATAAGCTGTTTCACTTTCTACGAGAACCCAAAATATTCTAACTCTGATTCACATAGGAGAAAAGCTTTAGAAATTACTGGCATTATATCTRTCTGAGTTTCCTCTCTCAGTTGCACAGTGAATTAAAAATAATGGACTCAATGGCAGAATTAATGAAACATGTAAGGAGCCTATTTTCCTGTGGTGGCTTGGTGCCTATTTTTTGAGTGCTTACAGAGGGAWCATATTTAGATTTTACTCAAAGAAGTGCTTTAAAAGAGATCAGAAATGCTATACAGCTASTGCAGCTACTTTTCCACATCAATTGAAACTTGTATTTAATTTTTGGTTTTCTCCTATTTATCCACAAAAGACTCTAAGCCACATTGGTTTTTTACTCATTTTTACATCATTCTGAAAATCTCTCYTTAGTATTTCTTTATAACTCATTCAGTATTAATTTCTTGACTGATATTCTTTCACGAGGCTCATCTACCTCATATTCCTATATTTTCCCAGTTCATAGAAGCACTGGTTCAGCTAATATTCCCTTCTTTCTTTCTTTCTTGACAGGACAAATGGGTTTTCTAGTGCTTACTTTGAGCCCAGCAATATTTTCTCCCCCTGAGTATTTCCAGGAGACCAGCCCTTGCATAACTGATGTGATAGTTATCAAATGGTGGGACTAATGTAAAAAATCTTTTAAAAAGTTGAGTTAAATCAGGTTTGTTTATATTCTTCAGCTGCAAAAAGTTTACATTCTTTATTGCTTTTACAAGAAGCTTTCTGCAGGAATCTGTAAAATCTATGAGCAACTCTTCGCTTGCCTCTGGAATGCCAGTGGGGACCACAGGAGTAAAGAATAACTCTCAGATGAATAGTAMTTCTGCTTTTTAATAAAAAATGCTATGTCACCAAGGGAAAGAACATCATTTGCACTGTTTGGCTGCTTTATTGTTTAATACCTCAAAACTTTAACCTCTTGATTTCTATCCTTCACCAAACACTTTGTTAGAGCAGCCTGCTTGTTGAACTGCTTATAAATGTGCAATCATATCATGAAGCAAATGAGTAGTAGTCTTCAATTTAAACAATAAAAATGTATATTGAAAAAGAAAACTCACTCAAAACCAGAAAAAATGCAGCAGCACTGYCCTCAGAATAACAAAACTCAGATTCATTGGGAACAAGAAAATCATTTTAGCAAACATCTGTATTATTCTGTTCTATGACTATGCCACTCATACGCTGCTGAAGAGGCAACTATGAAGAACCCTTCTGGTGGAAGTAAAACGTGCTACAGACCTCTGACCTGGTAGCCCAGTGAAAGTGAACAAGCTTTGAGAAAGAAAGAGAGAGCAGTTCTAATTTCTGCTGGGGCGTAGCACAAGAAAGGCACCATTAAAATTCAAGTTATTTAGTCGTGGGTAGAAAAGTCTGCTACTCAAAAGATCTGTTGCCCTGAAAAGACTCAAGTTTGCTTTTCAGAAGGCCAAACTTAAAAAAACCCTAGATTCTTTATTCCAGATAAGTGAAATAAGGATGAAGGGCAGGGACCTGCTTCTAAGTAATCTCTTGCAGTTCTGATACAAGTACCTGTAAGGAGAAARTCACTAAGAATTTAACAGTTTCAAAGAACTGTTAATGTTAAATCTGGAGAAAGTGGCCTGTTTCCAGGACTTGGCTTCTCTTTACAGTGTGTATATAGAGTGTCCAATGTGCTCTACTGAGTACTGTTACTAAATTTCATGTTGAGAGACATACAGAATTATTGGAATAGCTTCTTGTGCAACTTGTATCTATCAGTCTGGTGGATCTTCACACTTAGCTTGTTTAGCTGTACATGTTTTGGACCAATAAAGGTGCTGAGCAGTGAATTGAATTCACCATTTGTAATTTCACTCTATTACCCATGAAAAACTGATGTTAAAGTAACATATTAMGTTTGGGRATAATWTGAATGCTGTCTTCAGAATTCAAAGTCAATTGTCTTAAACTCTAACATCAAAATGACAGCACTGTGAAGATTTAATTAATTTAATAAGGGTGCAGTTTCAAAATCCTGCTACACATCTTCAGATTGTGACTATTCTTTGATCAAKATTTTCACAACTATATTTCCCCAGTAAAACTTAAGCCTTAATTTTCTGGGCACCTCTTATTTTCATTGACTTCCATTGTGTATCAGTGCTGAAGATGAACATAACTTTTCCTTCCAGTTTGGATACAATTTGAGTGTGAGAATCAACAGCTAAGTCATTAGCTAAATTGATTGGAACATGGTGCTAATAAATCCAGAGTCAAGGGTTTGATCCCTGCATGGGCCTTTCACTTAGGAGCTGAACTTGATCCTTGTGAGCCCCTTTYAACTCAGAATATTCTGTGATTTATTAGTCTAAAATCCTCTTAACCAAGTTGTTGTGTCTTGCGTTTGTCTAGCAATGTTGTGTCATGTGGACTGCTCCACTGATTATTAAAAATATTATTATTATCTTTCTTAAGAATCTGTTTTCTAAGGATCTCATAAATTTATATAAATATTAATTAAGCATCAATTTTGCCTGTGAAAAGTACTCTAAGTATGAATCTTTTAATTTTATAGAAGAAGAAATCAAGATACTGTGAAATTAAATGGCTTGTCCAAAGACACACAAGGAATCAAAATTAAAAATTGGTTCATGGGCAAAGAAAAATCCTTCTGCCATTATATCAATGGAATGAGGCCAGGTTCACAGTAAGACCTTCAACTGTTCACCATTTGCTGAAGTGAGGTTTTAATCTGCATGCTCCTCACACGTTTCAAGGGCTTCTGAAACCTTGAATACATGAGAAACCTTGAATACATGAGACCATAAACGACACAAAAGGGAAATTTAAGCAATTTCAAACAGAACAATCCACATGTGTGCTTCAATTGTTTTCACTCTTACATGAAGAGTCCTCTTTCCATCTATTGTGCACTCCCAGCAGAACGGTCTATTTAGGATATGTACACATTTATTAAATGAAGCAGCTTTCATAAAATGTTAGCATTTTGGCCAAAAAATATTTTTAAAAACTTCCCCTACTTAATAAATTTAAGTAACTTGAACTTCACATTGTCTATAACACACTAGCATAAGAATTATTTATGCTGGCATTAGAACAGTGTCAAGAAACTACAATGATCTGTAATAGAAGTCTCTAGGAATTTATGTAGTGAATTATTTTGATGTAGTGCTGGTTATTGTTTTCAGAGCTTTCCTCTTTTATTTATATTGATTATTTGACACATACAAGATCATTAATGATCATTCTCAGCGAATATAAAATCAAAATAACTGCCAATTGAAAGCAATGGGRCTAAGCATCCTAAAACTGCTGACTTTAGGCTTTGAATAAGCGTTCAAGAGAACAATTCAGGACTGAGGATCCTATAGCTGTATATCCCTTTTTGTGGCAGGTGTGCTTTATGGTGCATCTCGCTGCCTTTACCCTTGAATTGTTCTGACAGAGGCTGCTCCCGGGGTGTGCTGAGGGCCCTCTGTGGGACAGCAGGGCATGTGGGCAATGCTGCACTGACAGCCCCCCGACTGGGGTGTGAAATCAGGACACAGACAAGCTGTTCACCAGAAATGAGGACCTTTCCTGTTCCACAGGGCATTCACAGACACAGTCAAGCAGCTGGTTCAACAGCTGGGTTCAGTTAGTTCATAACTTCCTACATGATTTTCAGAATAAGATTATTAATTCTSTATGTAACATCCTCTAAATTCCTTAACTATAATAGGGCAGTTAGAGTAGTCAGCTTCTTCACCCTTCACCATTTTAAATTTTTATATTTTAAACTCTCCAGAATTATAGGTATGAACAGCACCTTGCATAATGTGGTTTCAGGCTCAGCTGGGATCTTGCTCAGAAACAACATTAACTGGAACACTGTACACCAACACATTTCACAGAGTAGTGACATGTCTCTTTAATCTCTGAAATAGAGATCTAAATCCTATTTGGAAGTAATTCCTAAATGAAATGTATAAGTCAAATATATGCACATATTGTACACTGAAATGTTAAACCTGCTAAGTAAAGCTTTCAACAGATAGGAAGTAGTGGGACTAGAACTGCTTATACATTTTGCATTAAAATATTTTGTTTTATAATGYATTTACTGATTTTCCAGAGAATCCTTCCAACACTCAGTTGCAAGTACTTGCTTTACAGGTTATGAATTTTCTCACAGSTAGTCAATGTACACCTTGTACAGCACACACACTTTCATTCTCTGCTGAACACAGAACAAGTATCTTCACAGTCTTTTCTATAATGCTACTGTTAAATTATCCAAAAGCTTGTCTTTGCTCATTTTTGTAACTCCATGAAGCAAATATAAGTTAACAATTCTACTTTAGAATAGTGAGAGTCTAAGGCATGGCCTAAAGTTAAAACTTCCTACTGTGTTTTGGTGTCACCTCTCCTCTTTGTCCAAACTTCCAGCAGGCATGGCAAGATTAAGTAGGTTCCCACCTACTTATCAGAAAGGCTGCCACTGATGCCAAAATCAAATCTCCCCATTCAATTTTTCTTTTATTCTCTACTTAGGCACAAAACATTACACACTTCTGAAACATTGCATGATGCATGGCAATAAATAATAYTAATAAATTCTTGTAATGATGATGATAAATCATATATTATCTTATGTTTTMATTTCCTTGGGTAAATATATTGAAGCGCAACATCTCATTTTCACTGCTGACCTAGGGTGAGAGTACAGCAGCATGACATTTACAACAGATTCTTCAACTGTAATTACCAAAGAGTTAATATATCAATTTAATTAAAATCCCATAGTGATGAACAGCATAAAGTATAAAAAAGAAGTTAACCCAGTCCAAAACAAACAAGAGGATCAGAGCAGTCAGTTGARGCAAAATGAATTAGAGTACTTGTCTCACCAGCTCACAGGGTTATTTGCTCTTTGGAGAGAGTCTTTCAAAAGGATAATTATTATTAGACAGTGTAAAGGAATATTTGGAGTATTAAAATGGAGAAAGAAAAAAAAAAAAAAGCAGGTTGGATTTTATACTTGGGGAAAAAAAGTCTGTCGCTCCTATGAAGATAATTTCCTGATAAAATGACAAACAGAGGCATGTTAACTCTTGCTGAAACTCCATCAACTGGTTTCACTATAGGACTTCTAGTCCAAATTCCTGTAATTTCTAGACCTACCACCTGATCCTGGATATTATGAAGCTTCTCAATATCTTTCTAACAGTTACTRCTCCTGTTTTTTCTTCTGAGACACTATTGTTATCCATCAGATTAAGAGTGGGCAAAGTCAATTCACATCAGCAGAAGAGAGGTGATGTACATTAACAGAAAAGTTTTTGCCATTAAAATCTAATATCTGAGATTCCCCTTAATTCAATCAAATGTTTATTTCTTCTTCCTTTCTTGACAGCAATCCATCCTTCTTTACATTTGCTGAAGGGAAATACTAATTCTTCTTCCATATCATTTTATATAGCATAGAGAGTGAATATCTGGGAACCACAATGGGGAAGATGCATTTAAGCGAGCAATTTGAGGCTTGGAGCAGGCAGAAAAGCAGAAGCAATTGCAAACACCACAGCAAAACCAGATTATTGAGGTGCATTTCCTTGTGAAGCATGAATTCAACTCTTAAGACACAAGCCTTACAAATGGACTTTCCACTCCAAACAGTAGCATATTCAAGGATTAGGTCATGGACCATGATGAGAATAATTTTCACTAATGAAATATCAGTRAAATCTGGTAAATGTCTACATGGATTATTTTTTTCTTCTTCCCCTTTTGAAAGTTGCTACAATCTCCTATTACATGACTGGTATGYAGCTGATTTATCTCACCTATCATTAAGTCAGTTCACAATATTGTCTCACTATATGAGATTAAGGAAATCATTGACTTGAAAACGTTTTCAACAACAGTTCTAAAGACTTACATACAATAAACTACAGTTTAAATGAAACCAACATGAAAAGTTGTAGTGAAATCCAGGACTAGGTTAGGTGCCAAGGAGCAGTACTGGGAGCTCTCAGAACAGGATCCAAGACAACTAATATGCAAAGCACAGAGCCAAAATGTATCCTACAGGATAACCGAGGGGACCAGCAATAGGGAATGCTGCTGGGAGCAATCTGTCTTAAATACAGCTCCTGAGTTTACAGTGCAGATATCTGGGCCTCTGTTCACTCAGATGTMTGTGGCTCCGAGGCTGAGTGTGGTTTTTCTGAGCACAGAGGTCTACATCTTTTTTTAAAAATCAATCAGGAGTCAGACTTTTCAAATTTGCTATTAGAGTTAATTCAAACCAGCAACTCCTACATGAACAAAAACTGCATTAACCACAAGGCTATTTTACTTGGAAGTCTCTAGAAGTCAAAACTGAGCCAAYAGTCTTTCGGCTCAGATCTGACATTCCCCTTTCCAGGCAAGTGTTCCAGGCTATGGATTTATCCTCAAGTTTACTCTTTCTCCCTGACCTAAGAAGTGCTTTTRTACTGCAACAGAATTTCAACAAGAACAGATATGTTCCTGTTCAGTGTTACTYATGGCTGGTGTCTAAAGGTCCATTTTCCACACAGGAAGGAAAAAAGTAGTGTTATACATGATCAGACACTCAGTGGAGCTGAATTTTAAGTCTCCCACTTTATCTAAGTACTTGGTAATCAAACAAACTGGGCTCACCAAGAGTAKCAGCAGTCATCACTGGATTTGGGAACATGGTTCTGGGTGTACATTACAAATACTCTGAGACTGATTCCTGGGTTTACCTTCTCAGGGTGTTTGGAAAGAAGCTGCTTCTGGCTCCTGCTCAGGACTGAGATAATACAAGGTGGACATCTGCCTTAATATCAGCTGGACATCCTGTCAAACCTCTTGCATTTCTAGCAATGTACAAAGTTGTAGGAAGGTTTTCCAAGAACTACCATGCTGCTGGAGCTTAAGCACCTCTGGGTGTAAGAGCACTTAAACTGAAATTTTCATGATCATTGCTTTGAACCTTGGCACCTGAACTTTACTGATGTTCTACTCCAGGCAATTTGTACTTGTAGTCAGCTCTCTCTAATTCTGAAATATTCAGTAGTAGTTTTAAGGCCCATTGAGAACTAATCTCTGCAAAGCATAATTTTCTGTTTCCTCTATTTTTCTTTATGTGAATATCACCCAAATATAGTATATTTTACTTCATTTCTGAAATAAAACTTGCACTATTTTTCCTGCTGAAAAAGATTGTTTAAATAGCATCCAAGTTTTACTATGCAAAATAATTCTAACTGCTATAATTTTAATTATTATTGGATGCAAGTATTCAGTTGATTCTTAAAGGACATCATCAAGTCCAGCTCTTTACCACCACAGGGTCCCAAATTCCTATTTATATTTACTCATATTTTCCTTCCTTCTGGCCAGCTCACTGAGTGGGATCTTTGTTCAGCTGAGCTGTACTTATCACAGGAATTGGAGAGTGGGAGGAAAAAGTAGCTGTAAAACACTCTGTACTGGAAGTAATGTGGGCCTAGTCCTTAAATGCTGTTAAAATTTATTTTGGTTTCAGCACTCTCCAAGGATCTGCTTCTCAGTGGAAGTGAACTGAAGCAGTGTCCCGATGTCCCCTTCTCTCCAGTCAGCCCCCCAGGATTTGATAGAGGACCAAGCAGGCTTTTATGCTTGAAAGACCCCTCTGACAGCAATGCTTCTTAAAAGTTTGATAAGGCAGAAAGAGCATATTGGTGTTGGAATAAACTGTTTCTTTAATTTAAAAAATCCAAATTTATACCCCTAAAATCTTATTAGTTACAAAAAGTGTCAATTTTTGAAAAGCTCTGTGAATCCATATCCCATCTACACAGCTAAGACAACAACTGATACTCCTATAATATACTYTACTTTCTACATTTCCAACATTGCTTATTCTTGATTTTTTTTATGATTATAAATATATATTCTAGTTTTCCAAATTTAGCAACCCTTCGCTTCCCTAGGCACATTAATAATTTGTAACATTCTATGTATACACAGTCTTTATTTTCCAAGGGATTCCCATTCCTATTATCCCATAGAATAAAGCTTTCCCCCAGTGTCAGTTTGTATCTCAAACCTAAGTCCTAACAGACACTTTCTCTTTACCCCTSTCCAGGTGTTGAGGATGTAGTAAAATAAGTCCCATCAAACCACAAACAGGAAGATTTTAAACAACCTCCGAGAATCTGAGAATCTCTCAAGGGAGATCTAATGAGATGCATCCCACTCTGAGGCCCCCAGCACAAGAAACACAAGGACCTGTTTGCGTGAGTTCCTCAGGAGGCCACAAAGAAGCTCAGACAGGCTGAGGGATCTGGAGCTGTTCAGCCCAGGAGAGGACAAGGCTCAGGAGAGACCTTCCAGCACCTGAAGGGGGGCTACAGGAAAGTTGGACYTTTTCCAGTCCCTTGTAGTGACAGGACAAGAGGGAATGGCTTTAAACTGAAGGACAGGAGATTTAGATTGGATATTAGGAAGAAATTATTTACTATGAGAGTGGTGAGGCACTGGAACAGTTTTCTAGAAGATGTGGATGCCCCATCCCTGGAAATGAGTTGAAAGCACAGRTTGGAATGGGCTCTGAGCAACCTGGTCTAGTGGAAAGTGTGCCTGCTGATGGCAAGGGGGGCAGAACGACGTGATCCTTAAGGTCCCTTAAACCAAATCCATTCTGTGATTCTATGATTCCATTAAATATTAACCTTTTAAAGAAACAGTAAAAGAGAAGTGGGCATTAAAAATAAAAAAAAACAGGTCATCTGCAGCTTAAAGTGGTGGGGTCCAAATTTTCATACTATTTCATGTGGTAAGCACCTGTATTCTCCAGTTAAAAATAAATGCCTGTAATTTGCAGTGTTAACTCCAATTCCTCATTGAGAAGGTCCAGCTACAAGGGTTTGCTTGTAAGCAGTGGAGCTCCAGTCCTTCAGAATATTCTGACCAAGCTATTTTGCACTAAACTTACATGGACTATGGTAGTGGGCTAAATTGATCTTTTTTTCTGTTTGCTTTTTTTTTTTCCTAAAAATTCTTACTTCCGAGGTGAAAGACTCAGAATTCGTACGCATCTATTGTATAAAAATAACAGTCCCTTTATTGAGAGCTTATTTTTGTAAATGGCATAATTTGACCAGTACTACTCCCAGGATGGGAAATGGGAAGGAGAGAAGMTGTGCTGCTTCCAAACATTTGCAAATCTATTGTCTTTGAGAAACAGAATAGTTGTGGTTATTTGTGATATCAACTTTCAGCAGAACAAAGTAAGCTTGGCTAGTTTTTATAGCCAGATGGGACTACATAGACCCTGATTGTGAATGCTGGCCCTGTATCTTCAAGGAGAGAGGAGATGGCAAATGAAACACTCTACTTGAATTTTAAGTGAACAGGAGACATTTAGATATCAATGTCGATTGGCACAAGGTACAATTTAGATCCAAGTAAATGTAACCACAGACATTTGGCACTTCAGAAACAGAGGTGCTCTTCTTACCAGTCAAGCATGAGAACTCAAATACAAGTGTTTTGATGAAGCAGGTCTGTAAGTGGATTTATTTGCAATGACATAACTGCAAGTTCCAACAAAGTAAAACCTATAGTAAGTAATTAGAAATAACAAGGAGAGTATTTCATAAATACTGCAGAATTTGGCCTTTCACCAAATTACAATGCCCCTGGATTGTTTTTCTAATAAGATGTAATTTATACTTTATGCCTGGGAAAAAAAAAAAACATAGTATTAATAAAGAAAGTTTTTTTTCAGTTAATTCCATAGCCACTTTTTTTTTTATTATTTTTTATTCTAAACATCTTCTTGTCACACAAAGGTGYAACTTGAGAGATAACACAGCTGAGGTGCTAATCTCTGGTAAAATTGCCAGTGTAAGCCATGCTAGGTGCACTAGAGTCATTAGCTATCATCTTGACTAACTACCATCTTTGCTTTCATAATTACTGCTGATGGCTGTACAGAGTCTGCTTTATTAAAAGTTCTTCCAGAAAGACATAGAGGAAATCCATAGCCTAACTGTAGTCTCTGGAAAATGATAAAAAAGGATCAGATATGAAGAGGCCTCTTACTATGATAAAGACCAAATTCTATGGAATAATTCTTGTGRTTTAAAAAGTATCCAAACTCAAACAACATCTACTTATAAAAACCAGTTTACTAGTAGTGTTATTATGGTATTAGCTCCAAATGAAGAAAACTCACAGCCATGTGTAATTGGGTGCCAAAACCTAATGAACAATAAGCTTGGAATAAACTATACAGGAGATCTAATAATTTTCCCAAGAACAAACGCAACAGGGAAGAGACATTCTTATTATTAACAATCCTATAAGAAAGGACAAAGAAGAAATTCTATAAATCATTGTCTCTACTTGAATCTCTCATACTATCCCAAGCGAATTTGAAGAAGGTTTTACTTTTTTAAAACACCAGCACAAAACTGTTATACCACATGCTCTAGTGTAGGTCAAATTCTTAAACCCTCCGTGGCATAGCTTTCTGTGTTCCTGCTTCCATTTTAATATGTGGGTAGTTAAAAATGTCAAATATCAGAAGAGAAGCTTTTGAAAATTTTTATGACATGTTGGAGTATAACTTCAAGATATGCAATTGCTTTCACATTATTAGATAAAAAAGGCCTTTAGTCATAGGCCTCCATTAAATACATAGCAGTTATTAATAAGACCTAGTATTTAATTATAAATCAAGGTTTTTTCTTTTGAGATGTAGCTTATGTAACATTTAAATTACAGACAGTAATAACATAACATAAAATGAGAAAAGAATCACACAGGACTCTTTTGAATAGAAAATATGGTCCAAGGTTCCAATCTCGCAAAAAATTATTTAGACTCTTAAGTGCACCCACCAGGAACAGTATCGCTAATGTAGCAGAATGGTTTTCAGCAGGTAACATTTAAGATGGCCCCCAAAAGAGTGATCTTAAGGCCAAATCTATSCAGGAGTGCAGATTTTCTGTAGAAGTTTATATTGTGAAAGAAYATGACTTGATGCCTTTGGAGAAAAAAAGGGTATGACTGTGTCACATGCTATGCAGCAGCAACTTTCGTGTTCTTTCTTGTCAGCTCTTTCTGACAAATCATTCAGACATTTTTGATCTCTGGGCCTTTTTATGCCTCAACTTCTTGGTCAATATAAGCAAGCTGGTGCCAAACATATTCTTTGTTTCTGTGACAACTTTTATGAAGGTCGACAGTTTAAACCAAACCACATAAATCAAGCCTGCAACACCAGCTATATGAATCTAACCATGTTGCTCTTTTGGAAGTGGACTACTTTTTGGTCCATCAATCTAAATATTATAAGAGCATTCTGTCTTTTATTCTTTCTTTAATATTCCATGTTGAGGATATGATCCTTACTCATAAATTACCACTTATCTATGAAAACCTTTAAAACKGTTATGACAGTAGTAGACACGTATCCATCAGGTGGATCAAGGTGATCAGTTTATATCAGATGAGATGMTAATCAGGCATCAAGCAGCTATAGTGTATTATCTATTGACCTGAACTAGTTTTTATACATGTGACCTACAGCATAAAGCTGTGAACATTGACTGCCAACTCTCTGAAGTTATCCAGTTCCTCTCCAAATTCTTCTCAACACAAAAGCATAWTTTAGGAGGTTTAAGATTTGTCTGYTTACTAGTATTTCAGCTAACATTAGAAATTCTTGGATAATTCAYCCCATTTTCAAGAAAGTCCTTGAGAGAAAAAGGAAAATGCAAAGCTGCATTGACATTTCAGCCCATGTAGGGCGCTGTCATAACAAAATCACCAATAAAAGTAGGAAAATCCATGTTATGCATACGTTTTCAGCATTTTTAAAGCATATAACTTTATATAATAATGTAACACACTCTTAAGCTCAGTTAAAAACTGAGATTTCACTACTGAATTTTGGAAAGATAAAGAATAACTCAAAGTATAACTTTTGAGTTACATTTTAGTATTGCTAGCTTATTTTTGAATAACAAAAACCAGGTAAGCTTGAGGGATAAAATGCAATGTTTTTAATAGTTACATAAATGGTTAGCTGACTTTGAAAAGCTTTTTCTGCTTTTGCTGCTGTTTCCTCGTGTACAAAGTGATAACACCATCATTTTGAAGGTGAAATTATTAATTATTATTAGCTCCATGACTAATATTAAATTACAAGTGTACTTCTGCCTTGGGATAGATCAAGTGGCTTTTAAAGCTCTTCAATATCTTTGCCTTTATCAAGCTGTGATTGTTATTAATTAAATCTTGTCCAACTGAATTACTTAGCAACATGGGTTGTGGCACAGGCAAGATAACATCCCTTTCGTGCTCTTTTGAGACAGATTTTGGTTTGCTAAAATCTTGCCCAAGTAATATGGAAATCCTCATACACTGAAATGCTACAACTTGAAATCTGATATATGTGGTTTATCTCTGCATGAGACACCACCGACCACATCTGTTCGGTTCTGTGGTTTACTCAGAAGAAAATCCCTGCTCATTAGTGTCCCTCGCCCCTTCCTTATCCTTTAGGAATGCTAACRTTTCAGGTAGCAGCTTTGACAATTATTTTGACTCTTGTAACACAGAAATAGGGTATAGAACTGAGCACTGAAATGGAGTATCCCTACAGGTATAAATCAAGGGAACTCAAGGGAAAAGTGCTAGAACCAAGRGCTTCCATTCAAACCACTGTCTTGGGGAAATGCTAGCAGAAGCAAACTAGAGTCTTATTTTCAAGACACCAGATTATTTAAAAACAACACAACAAAACAAAATTGGACTCAAATCCATCGAGCAAGTGATTCTGTTTCAATTTTGGCATTTCAGCTTAGCCTCCTAGTCTRTAGAAACACCTTCTGTAAGGAAAAATTAAGCTATTTCCTCAACTTCCTTTTCATTCTGGAAGAGGCAGGAAGACACCCATTTGATTCATAGACAGATAATGATCAAGGTCCTTCAGTCACAGGGTACAGTGGCTTTAAAGTCTTATCTGAAGATATGCTTTTACATGTGAGGTTTTTTTGGTTTGGTTTTTTTTTTTTTCTGAATGAAAAGATCCATGTGATATGACAGATTGRTTAGTGGATAAGGAAAACTATCACACAGCTTTTGATAGTACTTTGTGAAACAATGTACCAGGAACAGAAATGTGTCTTGATCTTTTTTTTCCCTCCTCTTTCTTTGCAATATAACTTTTATTCTTCATGGATATTGGAAAGATTCTTTAATTTCAGTTTAGCAACAATGACAGACTCCTCAGACATTTCCATAAGGAACTCAGATAACTCCTCAGGAGAAAAACAATTCAATACAGGAGAAAATAAATTCAAAACAGGAGAAAAATGGTAATGATGAAAGAGTTTTTCAGACTGCTGCAGAAAGAACCAACGCCAAAATTCACAAGGTAACGGCATGATTACATTTATAAGCTAACTTTACAGGTTTTGAATAAAAATAGCCCCTTGAACATGAAATGAAAACAAACACATTTAATTTCATGATTAAATTAAGGCCAGTAGCCTTTTTTGAAGTTGGATCCTGGGATTAAACACAGACAATTTAAAATGCTATATGACCTGGCAGACATGTTGAAAGACCAACATTTTTTGAATGGTAGCCAGAAACTGACATAAAAGCAGTACTAAAAGCTCAACTTTAGGCCCTTGAATTGTTTCCTTAGTACTTTGACCATACACAGTGTGAGTCAGAAACTGTAAGGTTTTGAACTCTTACAAATGTGAATAAAAGAGGCTGTACATACAATAAAGCTCTAATAGTGAAGGCATCCTGGCCTATGCTGGACACCTTGTCTTTTCCCTTTTGAACCATAAGATAGTAAAAAGAAAAAAGAGAAAAAGCTTCATGACAGGTTTCAAATGGACAGATGAATATATTTTTCTCAAAATAGATGATATTTATTTTATTTCTGATTAATTACATATTTGGAAGAAAGTATTCCTACTACATAGGCAGGGCTACTAGCATGCAATGTTTTTTTAATGAGGAATAATTCAGGTTATTAACAGGTCTAGCAGCCTTATAACTTTTTTTGGCTGGCCAAATCTGCTTTATGTCCTTCAAAGTCCCATGTGGTAGCTTTAYGGACTTGTGGTGACATTTACCAGAAAAGACAGAACTCTTCCCTCACCAACCCCTGCTATTGAACTCAGCCAATACATTGTGCGAGACTAACCAAGTTGCTTCCAAACCCAGAGCCTGAATTCAATAAAAGCTTTATAGGATTTTCCACTTTCCCCACAGGAGAAAAATAGCTGTGAGTTTGTTGTTTGGAAAGGCATTGATTAGCATATTGTTGGAACAGACTGCTGACCTAACTATCACAGACTCAGCATGAAGAAGTCTCCTAAGTACAAGTATCTAGCAGAATAAGAACTCATTTCTCTCGCCTCATTAACCATTTCCTTAACTTAGAAGTTCTATATTCCATTTGTTATATTAGTGAGGCAACTCAATAAAYACAAAAAATAACTAAACGTCTAATGAAAGCAAACTATCAACTCACCTAGAAGAAATCATTCAATTTACATTAAAAAAAATTCTAAAAACCAAAGAGATAGTATTTTCTTGTGCTTTTTATTTTTCAAGCTATTTATTTAAATAAAATTGAAAATGATCAGGAGATAGTTCAAGTAGCAGGACACCCCAAGAGCATAAAAAGTATTTTCAGACACACTGCTACCCAATCCAAGATATAACATAAGCAACATAATTATATTGCAGAACATAAGGAACATGGGACCGCTGTATTTGTAACACTCCTGTTAAGTCAGCTGGGATACAGAATTCAGAATGCTTGCTGCAATACAGTGCTCTTGGCCTTGGGTGTGGGGAAAAAAGGAAAAAAAAATAATTGCTGAATTAAAAATCTATGTGGGACTGAACCAGGAGACAGATCATTGCCACACATGCCATCACAGCATATTGCAGGGGAACAGAGTATTTTTAGGTACTTTARGGATGGGGACTGTAGGCTTTTTGTGTAGAATTAAGAGAATACAGGATGTGAGAGAGCCACACTGCCTCCTTTATTCCTCCTGCCTGCACTTGGTTTGCTTTCCCAAAAGTTGCTCCAGCGTTATTCCCAATTCCAATTTTGGATTAATGAGGCATTCACACTTCCTCAGGGAAGATCTGATTTTAAASTACTGTTGTTTATGTTCTGTTTAAGTGTGTGCTGTACAGTTGATGTTTGTAATGGAGTAATACAGAAAAACAGGCACTTCTAGCAAAATAACACCCCAAACAGATCTTAACATATGTTTGGCTCTCATTGCTGGAGATAGACTATGTCCCTTGTCCCTAGAAGTCACTGTACTTCTGCAGGTTCTCTATCATGCCCTTCTGCTAAAGAGCATTGATATTTTGTGATGTTTTGCTGCTCTCAGAATGCAGGATAATGTTTCTTCCCCATAAGCAAAACCTTCCAGGGAATCAGTTCAGAGGGGTCCAGTGAACAAAAAAAAGGTTGGATAAAAAGTCCCTGAATATGTGTTATCATGAATCCACTTGTATGGATGAATGTGAATTGGTTTTATATATACCAGCTCTGTTAGGGTGTGCTCCACTGTAAATTCATTCAGCAATATAAATCAGAAAGGATTTAGCCACACGTGTATATATATGTAGGAACACACACACCTCCCTTTTCTAAACCAACAGAACCAACCAATGTAAAGCATGATTCCCCCAAGATCTGAGTTTATAAAGATCCTGTTTATTATACCCCTGCCTCATAGCAGAAAGCTAAATGCCTCATTACCCAATTATGGCTACAAAATAACTCTGTATCATTCTCATTTTTACAAATGAAGCACTGAGGCAAAACATAAATTGATTGCTCAGAGGTCAAATTACAGTTGACCCAGGATTGAAACCCAGCCCAAATCATTATGTACCAGATGATGCTTCTATAGTTCGGCTCTGAAATCTAGCTCATATAAAGGGAAAGAGGAGATTTTCTTGAAACTGAGATTTTGTAAGAGCAGTGGACATCTTTAAGGTCATACACCATCCTTACACTTCAGTCTTTAAAAACTGGAAGAATACAAGACAAGACTGAAGACATGAATGAGAGTGTGGGCATTTTAAAGTTAAAGGTGTWAGGCAGAAATCTTGCAACAGGGAGAATTAAGATAACAACGTAAATCAACACAATTATGCTAATATACAATGGGCATAAATGAGATGGAAAAGAAGCACCAGAATAATTTCAGCTTGTTTGCACTTTAGATCCCCACAATGTTTGTGTCTATGAAYCAGTAACCCATAATTCATCATAGAGAAAAAGAAACAAACAAAAAACCACATCAGAAAAAGAATTTGCCTGTTTGATATTTGGAATGAGAGAAACTCATTCCAAATGAGAACTCGCATTCTGTGAGTTCCTTTCCTTTCTCTCCCTTAGGGGGAAGTAGAAAATTTCCTCAGATGTAGAAATATATTCCATTATTGCATCTCCCCTATTTTTCCACAACACTGGTCATATTTTAAATGCAACTAAGCATCTGAATAAAGTATGGAGAACTTCAAAAGTGACAGATGAATGAATCCAGGCACTTTTTGTGGTTTCTGTTCCCTATCTCAGTTTGTGCTGATTTATTCAGGATTCTTCACTTCAGACAGTTTTTCATTCATTTCAGCATCCTCTCATTGACCATAAGATCCCTCAATTTGCATATCAACTTCTTCTGTGAAACTTTATGAAAGCTGTACTCAGATATAAGTCAAACAGATCTATAGCATCCCCAGTCTCTAATTTCTTCATCCCACTTGCTCCATGATTAATTCCATCACATGCTTCTGACAAGATCTAATTCTCTAAACCCATGGCTCTTGGCTACTGCRTAAGAGACTTTTATCTAACATGCTAACAAGTTCATCCTTTATGAATAATTCTAGAAATCTTTCCCAAAACAGCAGTTAAATCTGCTGGCCTGTTGTTCTCTGCTTCACAACCTGAGTTAACTGGCAGTGAACAAAATGTCAGAATTATACAATTCTGGCAGTGTCTGATCAATGAAGAAGTCCTCTTAGTGCTTTGTACCTGCTTAGTGTTACATCTATAAGACAAGGTTTAGGTTGTGCCTTGTCATCTTATCTGCTGTGGCATCAGTGCAAGATATAGCAGGGAAAGAGACAGCAAATAAATTGACTTCAAAGGCTGTTATGAGAGAGAGGATTTAGGGAGCAGGGACTTCTTTCCTGGGATGATATCACTTTCACAGAGTAGTAGGAAAATATGGATAAAAATGTGAAAAAATTAACCAGTCCACCCATTTGCCCAAGTCACATTACCACTGTATTTTTTCAGACTTACRTTTTTTGTCTAATGTCTCTTTAAGGACAAACACTGACAGATCAGCATAAGCTCCAGTCTACCACAGTGCTCTATTACCTTCTGTCTGACCAGAAGCATTTGGTGGGATTCTTCACTGAAAGATGGCGTAGATAAAAATATTGTAAATGGCTTAAAAAGTAATTAAGCTACATTCAAAATTTAAACCAAAAAGGCAGCTAAAAAGCATGATGCTGACACATCTTTGAACACAAGAATTCCCTAAATTCCGAGTTACTAAACTCTGTGAAATACATCAAGAAGCATTTTTTTCTATACCTTGTTTTTGCACTCTTTCCCTAAACACTCACTGCTTGTTAGTGTTAGGGACAAGATATTGAACTAGACGGACTGTTCAATGCACTATTGATAATTTTTTGTTCCTATCATCTTGCTGCTCTACACTGGACTCTCTCCAGTGGGCCTGCATCTTTCCTGAAAAATGACTATCAATTCCAAAGCATCCTGGCTCACACTGGCAAAAGCTCCATGTTGCAGTCATCTTGCTGCTGTCATCTTGCACTATGTAGACCTGCACTGGCACCTCCCCTGTCACCACTCCTGTCACATTTATATTTCTACTTGCTGAGTAGAGGCCTTTATCATAAATTCTCCATGATGGCCTAAAAAATGCTTCTTTAAACTCGTAGCTTCCATCCATCTGCAAAAATATCCTGATGTCCACAAAGGTTCTTGGGATGATATCTATTATCTGCAGTTAGCTCATCTTTTTGCAGCAATTTTGAGTCCCTTTAACCATTGTTATCTACTCTTTGTATTAGTATTATTCTGTATGTTCCTTTGTAAGGACACCAGTGAAACATCTCAGCTCCTTTAGAACTGCTTGCCYTCACCTAGGAGAAAGAGCTCTTTTTCAGGAACTGAATTTTTCCCTCTTTCTTCTTTTATCACCAAGGCTACAAGCCTTGGCAACAGGGAAAACAGAACATCTATTTATAGAACCAATGAGTGAGAAGTGCAAAGACCTAGAGATGGACCAATTAGTAACTACTCTGTCTCGTTAGCATTCAGTTTCTGATGGAATACAAAAAGGCAAATCTGAAGATCATCTGCATGAGATACTGGGAACAACGAGACCAATCTGATACTGCCCAAGGAAAATATATAATGACAAAACAGTATGGGATCTAAAATTGGATCCTGTAGAACCCCAGCATTAATGAATGTTTCATTAAAGAGGCTTAACTGCAACAAGCGGGCTCCCCTAGAAGAAATACAATTCATGAAATGCTAGATAATCCAGAAGAGATAGTTAATCTCTGCTGTAGTAACTGATGTTCAATTATAACAAATGATGCAAACAAATACTAAAAGAGTGGATTAACATGGTGTTTTTTAGTAAATATGTGATGAGAGCTCTGCTGGATACTTCTATTAAGCATCTGGGGTGAATGACAATGGAAGTCAGCACTGAAATTTCTTGCACATGTTGATTACTAGAGGATGTTCTTCCACCTGAACTACAGCCTCATCTTGAATAAATGGGTTCTAAAGTAGGCTATATGAAAACTAACTCTCCATAATAAACACTGATCAATTCAGGATGTATCACAGTTAAATCCAAACACATAATATGAAACATGATTAAACAGACATAATAGAGGAAATGGTAGACTATCTGCAGGTAACAAAATCAGTACAAYACTGATTACAAACAACCACTTCAGAACAAATGCAAATCTTCTATTACTGTGTTGCTGACTAATRGGTTAGTTGAAAACAGGCCTAGGCCAAATTTTTCCATAAGAATTTATTCAAGCTGCTGTATTATTCCTTTCTTTTGAAAGCACAGTACTATTTATTCATGCTGCCCAGAAAATTACAGCTAAAATTTCTACTGCTTAAAATTGTATTAATGAAATACCAGTAAACACTGAGTGGCAAATAAACACAGCTTTAATGCCCTTGTTCTGYCACATGGTCTTTGTACAGGAAAAATCAAGAATTTATTAGATGGACAATGAGGCTTAAAAAAACAGGGAGAGTWGCAGTTCTAGGATTAGGACTGACACTCAGATCCTTTCTGGAGATTTCTCCTCCTGTAGTTTTGCCTAGAMAGTTTAAAGGCTGAGGGTCTCACCTACTGTACTGGCATTAATTGAGAAGAGCTTGTTGCAGACCTGAGCCATCTGATYCACCTGGAGATTCTTTCTCACTCTTCTCAAATGCTAATGTTTAAATTTCTACCGTCCCCATTATACTTCCCAGCCTTTCACAGCTAGGCAAGTTTTAATTTCWCCAGCAATCAGACTGTTCTCCTTAAAAGGCTCCTGGGCAATTCCATCTGCCACAAGAGCAACAATTCACTCTCATCAACCAGGCTCTTCCAGAAGTAATTTTGTCTCTTTGTATGGGGAGTACTGTGTGTTCTAGTGAAAACCAGATAATTCTGACTTTTTCTAGGTGATTACATTCATTAGCTGCAAATACAGAGCTAACATTAACATCATCTTATTAAAATAAATTACAAGGAAATGAGTTTGATGATTAAGACCCTAGAATAAAATCTCAGCAAACTCACAGCACCAGTCTTTGAGAGCCCTCAAAAATTACAGTACCTTTACACCTAAACTTATCCTGCTCTTTACTTTTTTTGTGGTCCTTGGGCAGGAACTCTGTCCGTTGAATTTACTGCAGCCATCACTGCTGTGCCACAAAAGACATCCAAAGAACAGGGAGCAGGGGTAGAGTTCACTGCAGAGTCAGGAAGAGATGGCACTAAACACACTCTGCTCATGCCTTGGAGGTTCACTTAGGTAGCCATTCAATTACTTGGCTAGCAAACGACTGTCAAAAGGGGAAGGATTCAAATTGAGTGTATTAAAAAGATGAGCTGTAATATAAAATGGTGCTCTTATGCAGTCCTTTGAAAGGATAGTTTRGGACTTTTCAGTATACTATTCTTTACTAGCAATGGAGAAGAAAGAGCTGGGCAAGTATATGTACACACACATGTATATATATACTCACATGCTTGCATGTGTTTGTGTGAGTACAAGTTCCAAGGAAAAAAACCCACATTTGTGAGGAAGAGGGAAGGGACTAGTCCTGTGTCCCACATCCTCATGCTGTTATCAGCCAAGACTAATCACCGAACTTCGGGGCAGGGCATACTTTAACAAAGCCGGTTTCTCACACCTTCAAAACTACTGCTGAGAACATCCTTTGTCACACCCAAAGTCCCCCAAGCACAGAGAAAACTGGCAGGTTGGATTCATGGAACTCACCTGCTTTATGGCACTTCCCACCTCTGCTTCCTCCCACAACTTCATTATAAACCTGATCCCAGCTGCTGTCAGGTCGCAGCTGCTCTCCCCATGGCTCCCAAATGTGTAGCAGATCTAAAGAATGTTCAAAGACAAATACATAGCAGGAAAAATGTCAAACAATCATAGCAAAACAAATAAAAAAAAAATCCTACCTACCTAATCACAAATGAGAAACTTCCTGTTTTCTGAATTCTTCACACCTTTTTCTTTTTCAGTTTCAAGTGTACCCATTAATTTGTAGATTATAATAAATCCACTTCTGATTAGTCTAAGTTCTGCTTTTTATGGCCTGCAGCTGAAACAGTGCCCTTCTCCCAGAACTAATTCTGTTCACTGATAAAGGCTTTGCTAGTATTTGAAATCTTTAGAAAATGTTGCATATTATTATTCTCTCTTTGGGGCATTCAAAATACCAGGACACATGATAGTCATATTGCACCAATGTCTGGCCAGACTTAAAACAGACCATGAAAGTGAGAGTGTTGTTTATTTTCCTCATCCTTCCATTAGAACTGCTTAATAGGTAAAAGTTCTGCCACCAAACAGAAGAACATCTTGTTCAGTGTCAGAAGAAAACTCATAACCCCAAACCACACTCTCATGACCTGAACCGTGCCCCTTGCTGAAAACTGAGCAAGCTTCCTTTCCTACTTACTCAGAGTCTGGTGCTGCTCATTTTCAAATGGGCGGCACTGTTCCCATCTACTCCAGTTCACAGAGCTGGCTCCTGGTTTGCTGGTTGATTCCAGCTTCAAAGGATTACATTGTTTTCATCCCGAAGGCTGAAAGCAAGGCAGTTTTTCAGTGCTTTGGACCATATATATGAGCCTATGTGGCACAAGCAGCAGGCAGAAGATTCRTCACACAGTTCTTTTGTGGTTTTGTAGGAGAAATAAGATCACAAACTGGGGTTAATTGGTTCACAAGTTTGAGACTGAATCATATCACTCATTAAAAAGTTTGTCTAAGGTCTATGAATGATCACAAGAATGCCATCCTTTGTCTCTTTGTGGCCCCTCCCCTAAATATTGCCATTTTCAGGACTAGTTCTCCAAAAATTCCAAAATAAGCAATGATCTGAAAATTTGCTGAGTCTCTGGGCTAACACGCTGACTTGCTGTTATGATGTTAGTGAGCAAAGGTGCTGGAATACACTGTTCACTGATCTAATTGCCTTGAAAGAATAAACCCAAGGAAGAGCCCTAGTAGGTCATGGGCTTATTGTTTTAAAACTTTATWAAAGGCAAGGTCACAAAACTGCAGTTTCCCTCGACATTTTTTTTTAAACTGTCAATCACAGCTAGATATATAGTAAATAAAGTTGAACTGACTACTTTACAAGAAAGTATCTGGCTGGAGGAAATAACATTGTGAGCTAATATGTAGATCATGGAGCTTTGCAAAAAAAGTTCTTCACTTGGTCAAAAGCCCAGCTCCAACTGTTCTAATTTGTGATGTTAGAAAACCATTGCTAATTTCTTATTAATAGTGATATATGCACCTTCCTGAGCACACTATCACTAATGAAACCAATTGTTAATTACACATCCTCTCAAAAAATAGTTTTTAAAAACRAGCATATTTGAGAGAGAAGAGATTTGCAAAAGTCATTGTTTTATAAGCAATCTGAAAGATGAAATAGGGTGCAAGGAAAAGGTCATAAAACAGGCATCTCAATAATTTAATTTATTTTTTKGTCTCTTATGAAATTTCTGAAAAGTTTGCGTCCATGTAAAAATTCACGTCTTATTTGAGTTACACAGTGATTATGTGTGTATGGAATTTCTCTTAGGGACAAAACTCCCTGAATTTTATCAGTTTTGTGTGACAGAAAAAAGAGAAAGGAAGTAATAACAAATCAAAAAAGATTACTACACTTTGAACTCTAAGAAAAGGTGATTAATCATCTGTTACATATCAAGCCTCTTTATCAGCTATTTCTCTGACAGCACAATACAACAGTGTTTCCACAAAATAGGAAAATTTCATTTTGACACAGAGGTGGTTTTGCTGCTTAATTCCTGGTCATATAGAAATTATGTAAGTGTTGAGAAAGAGCATCTTCTGGCTGCAGAATCAGTCTTCAATGGCCATTACAAGTAATTTAAATAGGATAAATATGCGCCAACAGGTAGGACAGCTCTTTAGAAATACAATTTTTTGTCTAGCTTGTTTAGGCTTTCCTGTTTTTGGTATTATGAGGAGGAAGCCACAACCTCTCAGTTACTCACTCTTTCCTGACAGTGATTTTGGTARGCTGATCATAATTTTATAAATAAATACATCCATATAAGCCCTTATTTCATTAAACTGCTTTGACTAACAATGACTTTTCAACATACACATTTTTAGAAATTGTGGCCAAACACATGGATTGGTGGCTCTCTCTTCTCACCCAAACATATCCACAACCTTAGTCCCCAGTTGTAAATGGTCTGCATAAAGCATTTTTTTCATGTGAAATAATCCCACAGTATATGACCTTGCAATTTCAAACTTAAATTAGTAGCSGGGAGAAAGACACAGCACCTGTGAATCAGAATGGATTTTCCCAGCAAGTTTCATTTCCTATCATACCCAATTCAATATTAGATACGTGATTTCACTTCAGAAAAGTACAATATTGATTGTTATCTTATGTCTTCTTTATTCAACATACAATATCATCTCAAGGACCCTGATGCTTTTGCAGCTGTGTAAAAGGTGAGGAGTTACATATATGCAGAGTATTTTCAGTGGTGAATTCTTCATTGTGCATGATGCAGGGTCATGGCTGTTCTTCATTCTTTTGGCAAATTGATTATAGCTCCTTAAAGCCTCTCAAGCAACACAAAGCAGACAGAAGAATTACGAGGGAGTTTAGTGCTTTTTACCTTGATAGAAAGAGCTTGTAGCTCAGAGAAGCAGGTAGGAAATTATATATACACACAGCCTTCAGCTGGAGGCTTTCACTGCAAGCTGCATGACTAAATCAGAGGTTTATTAGTGCCTTGCTGATGACTTCGCTTTGAAAATGTACTGGGGTAGGAAAAAGGCTGTTCACTACCGGCTAGGGGGATGTGTAGCTGAAATATTTATCAAACCACTTTAGCTGGTTAACATATGTTATTTAAAGAGCAATCTTAAAAAAATTGATTGAGGTATAACTCTGCTAACTGATTGAGTTTATCATGTGTTTGTTGCATGTTTTACATTTGCTAAAATTATACGCAAGATTTCATACCAAATTTAGATTTCAATGTAAAACTAAATTTCATGCAATCTCTGAGGCTGGGCAGAGCCAATACAATTTTGATAYTGGGTAGCTGAAGTGCTTTTTTCCCATTATCTAACAGATTAGGGCAATTTGGCAGCCTGGCACACTGTTGTGGTTTACCCCAGCCATGAACCTAGCCCCATGYAGACACTCACCTCCCTAGGGAAAGGACAAGCAGGACTGGGAAAGAAAGGGTAAAAGAAAAGAAAGAAAGAATTGGAAGAGTAAAAGCTGGAAAACTTGTGGGTTGAGATAAAGTGAGTTTAATAGGAAAACCAAAATCTGCACATACAAACAAAACAAAACAAGGAATTAAATTTGGTGCTTCACAGGGGCAGGAAGGTGGGAAGCCATCTCCAGGTAGACAGGGGCTTATCACATACAACACCTACTTGGGAAAACAAACACCAAACTGGGTGTTCCTCAAATACGTTAATATCACCAAATGGCATGAACCAAAATCATCCAGAAACAAGCATGTATAATCTGTTCAATGCCTCCTGCATTGTCACAGATTCACTCTTGGGGACAAGTTGCCCTAGGACATACACCTGCTTTTCAAATGGGAACGCCAATCTGGAAGATAAAATTCAGTCTAGACACCTAACCTGTGAGGTTTAGTGGGAACAAGACCAGACCAAATTAGACTAAGACAGAACACCAGGYTGGAAGGRACCTGAAGGACYTTTCTTGTTAAAAGCATTCTCTAGATAAGGTGGAACAGTACCCTGTCCATCTGAACCTTAAAACTATACAGTGTTGGAGAATTCTCCACTTCCCCCCCTCTTCTTAATGGGGAGATTTTTCCGATGTCTGATTGCTCTAATTGTGAGAAACTTTTTACCTGTRTTCAATCAGAATCTCCCAGGGAGCAATTTGTATCCATTACTCTTCCACTTTTCTGTATGGCTATTGGTGAAAAGGCAGTTTTCATGTATAGCCACCCCTGAATACTGGGACATGATGATAAGGTGTCCCCTAAACCTTCTATTCTCAAGGCTGCACAAACCCAGCTCTCTCAGTCTTTCCTCACAGGGCAGCTTTCCAGTCCTTTGATCATCTCTGGGGCCCTTCTCTGTACCCTCTCCAGCCCATTCCTATAAGCTATGATTCTGAGGCACAAGGCCAGATCATTCTTTTAAGGCTGACACAGAATGAGGAGAGGATTAGAAAGGTTGTATTTTACTCAGTTGTAGGATAGGGTTTGTAAATTTTTTAAAGTCAGTTTCATACTTTCCATGCATTTATTAAATAATTTATTCAATCTACAGTGTGTTCTAAACAGTAACTAAATATGYTCTTATTAAGATTTCTGGCACACTATTTCACTGTCAGAGACTGACAATATTCCTTCTTTCTCAGTCACACCTTTTTTTCCCCCTGAGGACTGCTAAGGACTGCTGTATAACTAGGACTTCCAAAAMTATTGATTTACCCTCTGGTTGTCAAAATTCATGCACTATTTTCAAGCACTGACAGCAGATACTTACTATTACATCATTTGCCATTTGCTGGGGCCATTTCTTGCCCRTGTAAATAAGTGTAGTAACACAATAATCTGGAAGGAAAGTCTGGTTCGAAAACTAGATGCCTCAATTGAAGATGTCACAGCAGAATCTGTACATTCACTATTTAATAACAGAATGCAAGTGGCAGCATTTGCAGACAGCAGAATATTTAGGTTGCTCAAGCCTAAAAAAAAGACTGAGAGAATGTCAAAAGGAGAGATAAAACACAGTGACTGCTGTCATTCTGTGACAAAAGCACTGTGTATACTGAATAGATAATTAGTGATTGTAAATCTCCTGTAAGTAAGGAAAGAMAAATTTTGAATTTTAGACATCACTAAAAATACCTACTACATTTTTGTCAGTAGCTAAGTACAAGGTAAACAGAAAGACTGCGATAGCATATAATTGAAAATACRTCATTAAATCAATTATAGGCATTCATCAAAAATAATATTTTCCCTCCCCATCCCTTTTGAGATGGAAATGCAGGCATACAAGRAATCCAAACACAGTTAAAAGAAGTCTGTACAGGAATGGACAACTTTCAAGAGAAAAATAAATGTACAGAASAGAACTAATCAGTCCAAGGAACAGACTAAGAAGAGAGAGCATGACAGAAGTATAAAAATAATTAATATAATGACTAATAAGAACCATGATACATCTACTTATCCATGATCATTCTGCAATTACAAAACCCATTTAAAGACCTCATATATTAAAAAAAATTGGGTAGCAAGATGTTTCAAGCTCATATGAGCATGATGATCTTCAAGACTAACAAGAGTAATCAGACCCTGGGGTGACTAAAGAGAGGTTAAAGTTGGGGAAAAAAGAATATCATTGTTTGAGTTTTGGTATAATCCAAACCCAGATTTGTTTTTAAAAGATGTGATTTTCTGTGTGCTGTTTAATCTCAATGTCTCCCACTGTGATGTTTAATTTGCTAATTTATCTAGATCTGTGGGTTGGATCTGTTAAGGTAATYCCTTCATGCTAAAAATCAGCTGTTMTYAGCTTGTTGAGAATCCTTCTTTTTTTCCTCCCCATGACACCACTATCCTTTCGGTAGAACTATCTGAAGGRTGCATTCTCTGGCAAATATCTGCACTACTCTGTAAAACAATAGTGTTGAGATATGGTTGGGTGACAGAATTTCCATCTTCCCCTAAAAGTAGGCACCATATTTAAGGGAAATTATGACAGGGAAAATCARTCATTTGTGAGGGACCTTAGTTTGAAGTTCTTGCTAAGGGTCGTTTTCCCATTCTTTCTCATGCAGGCAACAGAGAGATGAACCTTATTTGGAAGCAAAGACTGCGCCAGATGGAGCAGGCTGGTTTAAAAATCAGAGGGACACAAGGGCCTGTTTTCTGTAGGAGATGATAAACACAAAATGTTCTGCACTGCCAGCACTTAYGAGCCCTCCTGTACCTTGGTCCAGCAGCCACCAGTTGGCTTTCAACTGCTTTGACGCCCACTTTGGCTGAGCTGCATCAAATCCAGGAGTATCATCATCATCATGTCAACCTTAACACTGTCTCCCAGTATYCTCAGTGAGTGTAAAGTACTAGTCTTAATTTGCTGTATTTAAAATTATTACATCTACTGCCTGAAATATTCAGAGAAAAGTTCAGCTTCAGAAAAATTCTCAATTGAATTGACATTGGATGGCAGTTTTTCTTWTAAGGAGTAATAGTGGAGGGAGGAAAAAGTGAGCAGAAATCTTAAACCATTGAGTCTGAGAATCACTTCTGTGATATCCAAGTGATACCAGAATCACTTCTGTAATATCCAAGAACAATTTGGGTCTTAACAAGGAGGCACAAGTACTATGAACAGCTGCGGAGAATTGAAAGTATGATTTACTCCCTCTTTCTCATAATAAGATCAGAAAGCTCACCAAAATCTCATAAACATCACAAGATTTTGTCCAACTTTGTTTTTTTTTACCGGACTAAAGCCATTAGTTTTTTTTTCCTACCTTGCATATTAAGCACCTCACAGCTGGCAGGTAATGTGAAACAGCCATAAAAATAAAGTGAGTAATTCTTAGCAATACAGAGTTCAATAAAACTCCCATTTGAACTGGTTTTTATTGATTATTTCCATTCAGAAAACATTCTTGGAATATCTTTTCCCAGTTGGGACTTAGTTTTCAGGCAGTAAGATGAAGAGCCGTTTATGAACTTGTAGATACACACTTAATATCCATAGGCAATTATTTTCCCACACAATCATTTGTCCACAATATCATAGTGATAAATAATGGTTTCCTCTGTAATTCTGGATAGTTTGTTACTATGCTGTACTGTACTGTGAAGGACTGAGACTCACAAGAATATGGATCAGAAATGAATTTACAGACTGCAGCTACCTGAAAGGAAGATGCAGCAAGCTGGGGATCAGCATTTAATCCCATGCAACAAGTGATACGATGAGAGAAAATGGCCTTAAACTGTCCCAAGGGAAGGTGCAGGTTGGACATCCGGAGGAATTTCTTCACAGAAAGGATTATTAAATATTGGAATGTGCTGCTGAGCAAGGGGGTGGAGTCACCACCCCTGGACATTTTCAGCATAAGATTGGGTGTGGCACTCAGTATAGTCATAGGCTGGACTCCATCTCAGAGGCCTTTCCAGCCTAATTGATTCTGTGTGGTTCTGTGATTCTGTCCTGCCCATGCTCCTTTCTTGTGCACCTGCTCGCTGCCACAGYATGGCAAACAGAAACATTACTGATTTAGAGTAAGCACTGCTTGGCAATAACCTAGACATCACTGTGTTATCAACACTGTTCTCATTCTAAATCCAAAACCCAGCACAGTACCAGCTACTAATAAGAAAATTAACTCTATCCCATCTGAAACCAGGACAACTGAGGACCAGGCTGCCCATACTGTAGTTTTCTCTGTTATTTAAATTCAGAACATTTTTCTGAATTAGTTCATATGGTGTGATCTCTAATTTATCCTTTACATATCTTTTCAACTAATCAGTAGACTATAAGCATGAGAATGTGGTATTTTTTTCTAGAATTTGAATCCTGTAAGGAGAAAAATKTATCTAAATGCATTATCCTGAAGCCTCTTCATTTTATTTTCTTTGAGGGAGATATGTTGGCTAGTGTTATGAAAAATCATGTTTTCCAAATGGAACCACACCACTTGAAGCAATTAAGGACTTTGAAGGACTAGTAAAGCCTACCATCTCCTTGCCATGACAACAGCAATACCAAGTTCTATTKGGCTCTTTAATGTGATCAAGAGAAACAGATGATAGTGTTACTAATAGCTGCATCCCTTTATCAACTTGAGTAAGTAAAGGAATGTATTAGGGTAGAATTTGACAGGATTACACAAAGATGGTTTATTCTCAGAAATGAAGTACCATGAAAYAAGTGGTGTCCCTYRGGRGTCTGTACTGGGACCAGTATTGTCTAACATTTTCATTAATTACATACCCAGTGGGATCACTGGGAACATTCAGGGTCAGATTGGGTCAGATCAATCTAATCTAGTTGAACGTAACCCTGCTATTGCAGGGGGGTGGACCAGAGGGCTTTTAAAGGTCCCTCCCTTCCAACCCAAACTATTCTATGGTTGTATAACTCCATGACATACTGTGTTTGAAGTTTGCCATAATCAACTGAGAGGAAGTCAAAATGAGCCTCTTMCCTCAGGGATGCTTGTGAGTGATCTTTTAGAGTCTCTAAAAACCAAGTTAGTTAGAAGTATAAAGTGAGCAGTCTGTTACCACACTACAGCCCAGAYAAGTCAATAGAAGCCTAACCCATTCAAGAGCTCCCTCATTGACCAGAACYTGCATCATAAGAAGAAATTTCATGTAATTAAAATAATTATTTATATCATACCTGTTTAAATGTTTAAATTACACTGTCAGAGTCCCTGAATGACAGATACCCAGAATGTCTGGAGTTGACAGATTTTCACAAAATGCCACTCATCAGCCTTRGCAAAGTTACTCCTATTGAAATAGGAGCCACACATGTTAACACAACACGTACATGGCATTTAAAGTTTAATCAAAGTAATTCTATTTTTGAATGTTTGATTGACGGGCTCTTTTTTCTGCTCCCTTTACTCAGCTGTGTCTTTATTAGTACACACACTTCTGATCAACAAATCAGTAAATTTCTGGGTWGATCTGTGATTTACCCACACAAGTGGGTAAAAATATTGTTTGTAACACAGATCCATTAACCCCCTGCATAACAAATAATGCTGCTGTGTCCSAGCCATTGACCCTCCCTGCAAAGAAAAGATCATCTCTGCATCTCTTCAACAGATGTTGCAATACTCATGAATTACAACTTTTGGAATGGGAAGGCTCTGCTTCAGGCTGGGCTATTGACAGAGATGGGTTTGTCTCCATCTACTTAGAAGCAGAATACAGAATGGTCTGGAGATTTGGGCTGTTGGAAACAGTGATAACAGCTGCTTTCAAATCTTGAATACTTATTTTGGAAGAAGGAGCTATACTAATATAATTTTTATTATCATTTCAAGCCTAGAAAATCAGTAGTGATTATTTGCTTATTAAAAATACATAGTAATAAACAGATTTATGTTCATAAGCATTTCTCAAAATTCATCTGGACCATATCCATCTGAAGATAAAATGTACTTTCAAGAGTTTTGTTGTCCTTAGCATGAGTTGTGAGCTGATATAAATAAAAATAAAGAAGAATGGTGTTCAAACTTTGAGGATGGTTATCAAAAATGGAAGCAACTGGTAAATCAGAAGCCAAAAGCTTCATAATACTGGCATTCAAGACTTGAATTTATAGCACAAGATTTCTTTTCCTGGGTACATACAAATCATTCACTCATATATAAAATGCATGAAATGCTGAAGCTCACCTTTTGGAAATCTACCTTGACATCCATTTAAAGTAAGCCTCCTCTCATCACCAGAAAGACCTACTGAGTACAGAGTCCTGCACCTCAAAATAATTCATATTCTATTTCCATTTTTTTAAAAACACACACTAAGCAAGGATTAGTTTAAAACATACAGAGAATGTAAAAAGTGCTGAAGAAATTAAAGTACTTCTTTGTATATGACATTTTTAGTACAAATTTTATCRCTGTTCTACCACTGCCACAATACCTGCTGAGCATTTAGCAGTCATACTTTCTCAGTGGTGCTAATATTCTTGTACTACTCAACACTGCTATCTGTGCAGAAAATCTCAATTATTTTGTGGCACTTGGTCAGAGATAAGCTCAGCAAAAGCTGTCCCCTTGTTTAGAGTGGGGTGTATGTCATTGAAGAAGGGAGTCTGACCATTGCCTGCTAACTGTGTTGATGAAACAAGAAGCAAGAATACAGCAAGAATTCAACTTTTAATCATTACTTTCCAAAACAGTGTTACACATCATTATACACATCACAGAGGAACAGACAATTATGCAAGATACTTCACAGAATTCATTTYTTTCCTTGGGAAATGTAAGCATGCAAGACAGCATGAGGGACAGAAATGACAATCCCACTGCAGTGAGGGGACAACAGTAAGTTGTGCTCATTTCAATGCTTGAGAGYCCTTGTAGCAAAAAACCCAAAGCAACAGCTATGGGGAAAGATGAAAGCTAGCACAACCAACAGTGTCAATGCTAATGAGGAAAAACTATCAATGCAAACTCTCTGTTGGCCACATCAGTAGGACAATGAAGCTCAATCTGCTGAATGTTCCAAAAATAAAATGACAAATTAGGCATCATCTAACACTTCTAAGAGTATGACAACAGCTTTTATGTTTCCTGTCGAGAACCATATATTATTGTGGAACGCATGTAAATACACACTCTGTATCACAGAGCCATTCTTCAACCATAAA
Source organism: Malurus melanocephalus (assembly GCF_030028575.1). Taxonomy (NCBI): domain Eukaryota; kingdom Metazoa; phylum Chordata; class Aves; order Passeriformes; family Maluridae; genus Malurus; species Malurus melanocephalus. The sequence goes on from NW_026623300.1 coordinate 1,787,426, forward strand.
AATGCGCCCAGCCAAATTCTGGCAGGCATAAATGAGAAGGTTTAAAAATGAAGAAAAAAAAAAAAACAACAAACCCAACAGCAAGGAAATAAACTACACAGTGGATATTGCTTCTATTGGCTACCTTGACAAACCAGTTGATGGACAAATATTAAAAAACATCTATACAAAGTCTTACAGATGACAAACAACTCATCTTTACTAGTGATCTGTAATGCTTGAGATTTTAAATTGAATGAATAGGTATGCTGCATTAGCACCAAAAGCAAGCTCAGAGAAAAGAATGTATATCCCACTTACTGAGAGAAAGTACAGTGTCTCATGAAAGAGAATGTTTATGAGAAGGCCTGATTATAGACAGAGAACCTACTGATACTGCTGTAGCTAAACCAAAGATCACAGGTATTTGAATAGTGCAAAAGGGCAACATCTGTACTATGGGGAAGTGAATTTTGTAACTTGTGCCTTCCAATACTCTCCCAACTAAAGCAGCAGGTGTAGAAAAAACTAAAGACCTTGCAAGAAGCTGCATAAAATTTCACCTGCTGCACATTTTGAATGACAGAATGTGTTTTGTCTTGGGAAAAGCACAAGCAATCACACAGGTAGTTATATTTTGCACTTGCTTTCTTGATCAACTTGGCACATGGAACACCCAACAATTCATCCACCATACTTACAAGAATTATGCTGAATAAAAAGCTGATATTCTTGGTGAAGGTATCGTTACTTAATCTACAAAACAGGTCAGTAATTTGTCACATCAGCCCTTTTATGAACCATCAACCTCATTATCGCAGTTCACTGCACAAACTACCCTTGGGAGTCCAATGCTAATATTGTGTGCAGAGGTAAGACACACAGTCCAAACTCCCTCATTAAAGATCCACTTTAARGAAGCACTTACATATTAGGGTGAAACAAGCACTACATTTAGAAAAAAAAAAAATCAATACAAGGAACCCAAAAGCTAAATGTGCTTTTTTTCAAGTAACACCATCAAAATTAACTCTGAGAAGCAGCCCAGGAAACAACTCATGTGACAAGTATCATTGATCTAGCTGCTGGCACGCCTGTATGAATGGCATCATTATACACTCACCCTTACTGGTAAAGACACAGCATGAGAGAAGAACTGCATATTTGAACAGGAAAGTGTTTAAAAACAAAAGATAAAAAGGACCTTCAATTTGTCCTGTATTATTGTCCAGGTGTAAATTACAACTGTGACTAAGGCTTCAAGCCTTTAAGTTGCTGGCTATTCTTACTGCTTTTATTGAATTTATGGGAGCTGAGGATATTTAGTTCCTACTTGGTATCATTGATGCCCTCTATGGAGCATTGAAAATCTGTGGTACAGTAAAACAGAGATAAGTTTTTTCATGAAATTCCATTAACAACATTAAATATTCTAAGCAGGTATCACACTTTTTTTTTTTTTTAATGTAGCCACTGGACAATGAATAAGTCCATCAGTCTTTTTCTTATGGATGAAGMTAAGCAAAAGAAAATTGGAAAGTAAAATCAATTTGTTGCCAATAACAAAACACTTSTTTCTCTTCAATAATGCAGTGGATCACCCCCAAAACTCTAGCACTTCATCTATTTTAAAGACACTTGCTTTTTTGCTCTTAAATTTCATCTTGGCCCTATTGTCCTCTTTGTGACCCTACTGTAGTATTCAGTAAGAAAAGGGTAATGTTTTAAGTGTCTGATACAGCTTTTTCAAAATTTAATACAGATACAATTTTTGTATCAATTTTACATCTTCAGTTTATGTCTAGATCTGAAAACAATTTACCCATAAAAAGAAAAAATATATTGTTAAGACATCAGAAGGTTGGAAATCAGATTTGTTGCTTATTTCTACAAATATTATAGGCCGTATTTTTCTTAAAATTTTCGTGGACTCAGATCAAACTTCCCTCATATACATTTTATTTGTCATCATAAAACACCACTGATCCAAAATAGCCACTGTGGAGAAGTTTATTCTTTATGGTGTAGTGTGACCAGGTGCACTAGTATTACTTCAGAAAATGATGTTGAGCAAAAGGAGGTGGATGAGAACAGTTCATAGAAGGCTAGATAAAACAAATACATTTCATATACACTTCAATAACTTAAAGAGACAATATAGCAAAACAGAGTTAGCAAGTTCTAAAAATTTAGTAAAACTAAAGTTACGTTGAGCTTGCATTAAGTTACCTCGGAGGCTGGAAAAGAATAGGAGGAGCTACCTAATAGTAGTAGGGTTTTACTTGAAAAATTTAATTCTGCTTTACAAGCTAGCTGAGTAAAAAGTGCAAAACAGAAAAAATTTTGAYTATTTCCCAGCCCACTGGAACATCATATACACCCATTTCGGTTTTGTTTGCTTAGATGTGTTGACCTAAACTGACTTCACATTCTTCAGTACAKTATTTTTAGTGATGCTTTTCCCTGTTTTGTTTTCCATGTTCTGCCCTGGAAGTAGACCAACTAGAATTGAAATACAGTAGGTTTCAAACCACATGGATCAAAGAGATGGAAAAAACCCTGATTTTCCATGTTTGTTTTTTTTTTTACCAATATGTACCAGGTAGGCCTCTGGCTCTTTGGAACAATTGTTTCTACTGCGGCATGAAGATTTAAATTTTAAAATGCCAGCCAAGCAACCTGTTGTACAAATGGGAAGTTCTGCCACCCTCCAACATCCTTTCTTTCAGCACTTGTCCRACTCAAGAGTAACCAGTTCAGGGAGCCACACTGGAAATTCACAGAACAGGAGCTCCCCAAACCAGCTCATTGTGGGGTCAGCCAAACCCCAGAGCCAGCCCAGAGGATTGATATGGAACCATRTGTGTGAAAGAAGAGCGAGGAGCTCCAAGTTTGACCCCAGCCTGGACTGGCTTGCGAGCTGAAGGCACACTCTCAGAAAGCCCATTTATTTTCAGAAATGTTCTTTTGTAAAACATACAATGATTTGGAAATGTGTCCTCTAACAGTATTTGCAGAAAATGTCAATGCTTCCTCTAAAACACCCTTGTAAACTCAACACATTAACACTAACACCCTCAATGCTTCCTTTCACTGTAACAGATGTTTTTCTTATTTTCCCTGCTCCATTTTTCCCTCCATGTCWACACACCATATTTTAGAATGTCATGGTCTAAAATGTGATGTCAAAATCCACATTTTACTACTTGGATCGACAATTTGGATATCAACATATAATCTGAAGAAACATTCAATACTACTGGCAATCAGACCCCCTAAACACACAGAGTTATTATCTGCCTTTGAGCTTTGCTTGCAAATGTCTGTTTTCTTCCCAGAAAGAGTTGACAAGAGGTGAGGATGTCTTCTTCTACCTGTGCAGATCCTGAATAAATGTATCCATTTACTTTTCTTTAGCTGGCCCAAAATAATGAAAACAGTGTCTTGCTTCAGTTTGCTGACTCTTATCGCTGAAGCAGAAGAACTCACATGAACAAAAAGCTGTGGCCAGTTTTGTTCACTTGTACATCTTAGAAAGTGTGATGGATTAATAAGACTGAAATGCATTGTGAACCGCTTTCATAATTGTGTGACAGTTCATGTAAAAAACCCCATCAGAATGAATTGAAAAAATGCATTTACTGTCTCCTTCAGATCTCCTWCAGATCCTATATGAAGAATATTTCAGCTGCACAAAGAAAAAGCTGAAACAACATACAGAAGGGAAATGTGTGATGTCAGCTATAAAGATACTTCCGATACGATTGAATGAAGATTTTTTTTTTTTTGAAAGTAGAGTTATACTTGAGGAGTGTGAGGCCTTCTCCCTCCTCTTTGCCCTCTTCCTCAGCACTCAAAGCCCTTGCAGAAGTAATTTTGAAGTTTTCCCTTGAGAAAAGAGCGAGACAAATCACAGCACCAACAGCCTTGATTTAATTAAAAGGGAGAGAAATTCTTTTAAAGCACCCTTCTACTTGAGAAACAAAGGAGACAAAATGCAGAGTAACACCGGTGGGGCTCACAATACCCGCGAGGAGCTGTGAAAAACAAAGCGCCCGGCGCTAAGGAGAGCCCAAGAGGGAACAAAACAGCGCTACCTGATCGGAGGGAGCTCGGAGCTCTCCCGGAGGGCGGGCAGGGCCCCGAGGCGGCTCCAGGAGGATGTGCCTCTCCAGATGCGGRCCCTCAGCCTGGAACCGCCGGTGTGCCCCCCGGGACAGCCTCGGGAAAGGATTTGCGGATGGCCTGGCTGAGAGAGCCGGTGCTCAGTGAGCGGGACAAGGGCCCGGTGGGCTTGGAAGGAGAGGGAAGAGGTACAACCTTCACCTGTCTCCTTGCTGTCTGTGCTCAAGGCACGCGTTTGAGCGCTTTCTCCCGTATTGGGTGAGTGTTTCCCGCTAGAGCCGGCCTGTGAGTCCTCTGGAGGCAGAGGCAGAGGCTGGGGCAGGGGCAGGTGCCATCAGCTGGGGCGGGCCGTGCCCGTGCTGTGCCTTGTGCCGCGCTCAGGGGGAGCAGAGCCTGGGGCTGGAAGCGCCTCTGCCGCAAGTTCTGCCGCCCTGCCAGACAGGTTCGGGGCTCCTTTAGCTGAGAAGGCACAGACAAGCCTTGAGGGGAGTCCTGCATAGGCTGTGCAGAGCTGGGGAATCGCATCAGCCTGGAAACATCTCGTATCCTCRCCCAGGGCGGTGCTCGGTGCCTTACCTGGGCAGGGCTGAGGGCGGGCAGGCTCCGTGTGCTCACCCTGTGAAGGGCTGAGACCTCCCGCCTCTCGCACTCATCCTACTTGCCATGCCAGAGCTAATGATACAGGATGATTCGATTTGAAGCTAAGGTTATGGAGTGCCACTTCCTCCATTTGCAGAGTTTTGGGTTTTTTTTGTTTTTTTTAAGGTCTGGTAATTAGATTACAGTGCATTGCATTCTATGATAAATTTTAAATCGTATTCCTGTGTGTTTACTCCATACTTCAGATCACTATGCCTTTGAACTCTACTGAGCAAAAGTTTAATATTTCTGTATTAACCTTGAATAATTAGGGCATAAGCTATTTGTATAATATATAAGTAAACCAAGAATTTCTGAGCTGAAGCACAGCAAAGGTCCATCTACGCGTCACCTTCTGGAGTTCCAGTAAGAACAAGACCGGGGGAAGGATGCTTCATATGCTCTTAGCCTTGTTGGTATTTTCAAGAGGCTTGCTAGACAGTTACTAAACACTCAGAGAAGTAGCTCGAGTGTTTAGTAACTGCCTGAGTTCCTTGGCTTTCATCCTTGAATTCATCTGGTCTTTTGACATACTTGAATCTTTTGTTGGTGAGCTTCATAGGTCTGTTTTGTAAAGTGTACTGTGAAATATAAATGCTTCACTATCTACAGCCAGTTGTATTTCCAGTACAGACGTAGTGCACAGCAATATCAAACAGCAGCTTTTCCTACATAAGTCTCARCTATCTTTTACTCATGTTTTGCAATAAAGAGGAGATAGTGGACAATCAGAAACCCTTTCCTTTGTAGGTCTTGGTGTGTAAACAATGTGCATCAGTATCTAATGCTAGTTCTAAGTTCCTTCAAGATTGCAGAATGCCAGACTAAATTGTTAACKTTTTAAATTTTTAAAATAATTTTTATCACATTTTTGCTCCCACTAGGTGGCATACATTGTAAATGCACTCCAGTARCCTTTGGGGGAAAACAAGTCATTATAACCTTAAGCAATCATAGATTGCATCTTTTTTTCTCCAGTGCTTTCTTAATCATTCACTTTCGTGCTATCTATTTAAGATAAAATTCAAGATTCTTGACACTGCTTCTCAATGGATGCAACCAGACAGGCTTTTATACTGTTAGTCAACACAACTCACAGGGTATGAACACCTTAAATTAGTTGTAACAACCAAAGATTTAACAAAAATTGATTTCAGCTCTCAGTCTGAAAAATGATACATGTCCATTTGGGAAAGTTTCTGTCTGTTGTCTTTCCACAGTGCCAATCTTGTTTTTTATTCATAGAATCCATCACAGTCCCTAATTGTTTCTACTGTGTTGTTAGAAGGTGTTTGAAGAGAATTTGAAGAACATATTTTTAGCTCCTTGCTTAGGACATGATTCCTTCATAAACTGCTGTGCCTGCTTATTTATTAAGTTTATATAAGATGGAGTAGGTATGATAAAAATAAACAAAGAGCACAACAGACATTAGTTTTCAAAACCTTTGTGTCCTCACTGTTTCTCTTCAATTATCTCATCTATGTGTAATTTCACTGCTATATATAYTCTGTCACATCACCTCTCTGCATTTGAAACACCTTGCAACTGTGTTGTTTTAGTGAAKCAAAATGTCCAACAGCTTTCTTCATGTGTATAAAGAGTATGAATTAAAAATGAGGGCACTTTTTTTTTTTTTTTTGGATGTCATGAAACAGTAGAGATGATTACCCAAACACCACAGTTCAGGCATASTGTTTATGAAAAGGCAAAGAGGGGACAGACATTGGTAACAGTGAGAGGGATGTAAAAACCTCGTGCAAGTGCTGAAGTAGAGAAGAAGGGGGCTGTCTCCTTGGAGCAAAGTACTAGTGGTGAAGGACATATTTTTCATTGGTTGAGTACATTATGACAGTGAATTTTTTTTTTAATGTGTGGATCCTGGTCTTGCACATCATGATAAACCAAGAGCAACATTATGGTTGATTGTAGGCTCACACTGGAGTAACCCCAAGTGAGTGAAAGAAGAGCTACCTCTGCTGACAGTCAGTTTTCCAGAAAGAATCCCTAACTATGCAGGCACAGTGCTCTATGCTCTGTGTTGTGCAGAGGGGAGCAAGGATGCATCCACATCAGGTACAAAGAGGGAGGAAGGGGAATATGCTTCAGTGTACTGAATCATCACTGGTCTTAGGGGCACTTGGAGAAATGTTAGTACTTGTAATCTGATACAGCTCAGGTTTTAAACTTCTAACTATATTTGATCAAGTAATCCTTAAGGAACTCCTCTCTTCTGTGGAGAATTTTAATGTCTTTTGCATTTTACCTAACTAATAGAAGATTGCAAACCTGTTACAAGCGTGAGCCAATACACCAGGAATAGTAGCATCAAATAATTAGATTGCAAGGAGCAGTAGTTGTTTATAAATAATGAGGAAAGACTACCAGACTACTTCTTTCACCTTCTTTGTCTCTCCCRTTTCAGGTGAAATTGAAAGGAAACTTAGTTGCTAACCAAATTGGAAGCATTGTACATGAACACATGTAATTCAAATAGGATTTATAGCCATCTCAGAGCATTGCCATCGGTTTCAGAGCTTGGAAATTTAAATTAAAATAAATATACTGATTAATTTCARTCATTTATAGGTGGGGGTTAAGGAATTAAAATTTCTTCTACATACTTTTACAATTTTTACAAAAATTCTAAATTTTACAAGGAAGATTTTTAATAGCAGCTGTTTATTGGAATAATTTGTGAGATGAAAGAAGCTTATACTGTAAGAGCACAAAGCACATGATCTTTGAAATTCTAGCTACTTTAGGTGTGCATTAATAATTTTTTTTACATCACTTGTAAAAGTTTTGACTGTACGTTTTCTCCTCTGCTCCTTTTTTTTCCCTCAATGGCTACTTTTTCTTTTTGAATATACTACATAAAGTATTGTAAGGGAAAATTTTATTTATGTGTTTGGAATGTTCAGTGACATTGTTTTAGCCTCCAGTGAAATCCATGGGACTAGCATGCTCAGTGATTTAACTTGGTTTCTTCCATAGCTTTCTTCTCCCTGTTTTTATCTTCTGAGATACTGCTTTGGTGGGATCTGGTGGGRTGGAAAGCTTGAAACAAGCAAAATTTGCTGCCATTCTTTCTTTATGCTATGAAGAAAGAGACCATGCAAATCCCTCAGCTGGAGMCACTGCCCACACTTGACTTATGCTTATGAATTCCACAAAGAGAATATCGCATTACAGCTCCAATCCCTAGTTCCCAAATGCAGACGTTGATATTGCCAGAGTTAGCTCAAAGCTATCAATCATTAGAAAGCTTATTGACTGTTCAAAATAGTTCTATCAATATCTCATTTGCTGTCTGATCTAATGCACAGRCTGTTTAATGCCAATGCAATGGCTCCATCTTTCAAATGATAAGACATAATTTCTTTTGAGCCTACATTTTTATGACTGGCCCATTGAGTTAGATGGATATGTTTGGCCTACTTTATTTCTAGGCTGGTATCTGAGAGGAAAAAATTGTTGTTTCAAGTACAAGTAATAAGAGCATTTGAAGAAATACTTGATTTGATGAAATACTACTCAAGTTAKGTTTTTGGAATGGATTCATGGAGTCAAGGTTAAACGGTAAGCATTGCCTTTATTGGAACGAATCCAAAAGAAAACCTGATCTAGCTGAATGATGCTCCATGAATATAGGCCAAGATGGTGAGGAAACCCAGCTCTAGATCGTGCTCTGGCTTTGTACCCTTTGTTGGATTTGCTGACATTGCAGAACCAGCAGTGTGTGGGCAGGTAGCTTTGSCCTTCCTTTTTGCAATCACTGAATGCCAGATTGTGAGTTGGGTATCAGGCCTGAACAAATGCAAATGATGYCCAGTCCTCTCAAGATTTCCCAGACTGGATTTCTAGGAGCCAAGGACAGSGCATGTATGCTGATTCTCTGGAGCAGATGAAGCAGATGGACAGAGATGTATTTCCATCCTTTGCAATTCAATGGCCAGCACAGCTGAGCTAATGTTTAGGGGCAGGAGGGGTTAATGATTTGCTGCTGGTATAGGCCAGCAGCTAATTACTTTCTGTCTCCAGCAACAGGGAAGCAGGATTGGAATAGGCTCTGTCTAATTTGCAGTCATTCCTGTGGAATGCTCCAGTGCAGAAACATGCTGCTCCAGGCTCTGTCTTGGTGACATTGTCTAGTCCTCAGTAAAATATGCAAACACTTGTCATGTCTTAAGGGGATAAGAAGACGTAGCCTCTATAGGAAGTCCATAGTAACAACAACCTTTTTGATACATCATGGCATCTGAGTAAGAAGAAGGATTCATAAGGAGGTGGATTTTCACAACATTGTACAAACATTCAATATAGTTTTCTAGATATACTCAGACCCAGCGGCTGTGTGCCTTTGCATAACTTTGTAAACTAATTAACTCCTCTTAAGTGCAAGTATGATGCTGAAACCAAAAGATTTCTGCTAAGGTTTTTGTATTTCAACATTTTAATTAGGATGGAAGAATAGACTGGCTAGCAGGAGCTGATGTTTAATCTTAGCTGAATCTGGGATGAGCAGTCATGTAATGAGATGGTTTTAAGATGACTTACTGATATACACTTTAAAGAYGGCCAACAACAGGCATTCTGAAAAGCTGAATTCCTTCCTCTCTCCCCAAAGAGCAGATCAAGATACTCAATGGGAAGTATTTCTTTCTGAAAAAAAAATATCTAAGGTTCATAACATTTTCTTTTCAGGAATTGAAATTAAAATTTCACAGTTGCAAAACTCAAAAATCGCCTCTAGGAAATGGCCTCTCAGTTAATTTTTAAATGTTTCCCATATCTGTTTCTGTTGCATGTCTTTTATCCTTCTAGAATTAAATATTCAAAACTAGGATTTTAAGTAGCTTTTAAAAGGGAATGTTTAAAACAGTTTAAAAATATAGCGCATTTCTACAATTGCAAAAAACATATAAGGAAACAAATCAGAACAAGCCCTTTTTTTGGGGAAGCGGGTGGAGAAAGAAAAGCCATCTGACTACTGGTGCAGTCAGTCTCTCTAATGAATATTTGCTGCTATGGGGAAAAAAAATTCAGGGCTAAACAATGTCATGCTTTCTACTGTGTGTTGGTTTAGGGGTTGTTTTGTGTCATGTGTTGTGTCCGCCTGCACCCCCAGTCCCATTCACCCACTTGTTAACCTCACTTGCAGCTTGAAATACTATGGCTTTTTGGTGCCATAGTAGAGACTTGGGAATGCTAAAACTTCGTTCGGATCTGGAATATGCTGTTCATTGGGTATTGTTGATAAAATAAAGATTGTGAATCTCAGGAATAAATCACCAAAGTGTGTGCAAAACAACCCATATGCAGTCATGGGATGGAAATCTGTGCTTTTGATCAGAAACTTTGATCAGAAACACACAGCAATGTCAACCAGTGAAAGGATATTATTAAGAACCACMGACAATGAAGTGCAGAATCTCCTCAGGAGACCAAAATACATAGACCTGAAAAATTAATAAGTATTTGATGTTGCTTCATAGAGAGAATACTYAGGACTAACTCCTGAGAGTTATTATGATAATAACTGCATTAGAGATRCAGGAGAATTTAGAAGTAGTAATGGTAACCGTGAATAAATAGAAGTGTTTGAGGTGGTAAAATGTTGAATATTATCACTTATTTATACTAAATAATGACAATGTGAAGTTTTTCTCAGTTTCCTTAAGCTGATAGCACAGAGTAAAACAGCATTGGYTAAACTACTGTTTGTTATAGATAACAAAGAGTAAAATTTAAATTTTTTACTTGTATGTGTGTCTAAGTTTTGATAGGCAAATATGCACCAGAGAGCTGCCATGGTTGGGTTATTTTCTARAATCTACAAGCGAATTCTAGGTCTATGGCATTAGGTGCTGTGTGCAAAGCATCATAAGACTCTGCTAAAAAAAAAAGAGGAATTAATATGACTTTTCTAGCACAATTTGAGATTTCGTATTACACTACTTCTGTTTGTTGACTACTTAATGGTGCTGAGAACATCAATGTGACACTGGATGTATGCATCACTGCACATTTAATTGTGGCTATTTTATGCAGGATAAAACAGAGAGTTGATCATAGTTCTTGGAGGCTATCAGTGTATCATTGTAAAATATCTTTTAGCTTGTGCATTGTACTGTAGCAAAAAACAATACCATTATTAGTGTTGAAATTTAARTACCTAGAAAGTAAAAAATGCCACCCTTTGGACTTTCAGTATGTAAATAATAGAGATTAATGACATAACCTTTTACATAATTTCCTGCAATTTCAAGTGTTATAATTAATTTATTTATGGGTATGCAAGTTCATTTCTGTTCATGAATATAGTTTGCTTYTGAATGTGAATGCATTACCAGACAAAGTGTTGTTAAAATATTTGGATTATGGAGTGTTACAAAGAGCCCTCATAASATGAGGCAGTTGTCTGTGGGAAATGCTAGGGTGCAATATCTAATATATTTGCTACATTTGTTTTCTGTATATTCTGTTTACATCCTGTTTTTATAAATATTATTGATTACAATGTGAATGTTGTTTCAAAGACACCATATAATTTTATATTAAGAGTACAGCACTGCAAATTTGAGGGGGAATTCAGTATTAGGACCTTCTAAAATAAATGATGTTTGGTCTTTGTGCAAGTGTAGTCAGCTATAAAACCCTGTTACAAAGGTGTTATCTCTACAGTGCTTATATGGATGAGAAGCTGTTTTTGTTAAAACTGTGACAAAGATGTRTTGGAGAGACCATTCTCTACTTATCTTCTACATGGTGGATGAAGCTAATGTGTGTCATTTTTGTTTTCCTCCCTGTGGAGAAATCATATATAGTCCTAAGCACTGCCTGCCATGTGCAAGGAGATGCTATTTTGAGTGTAGGTCAGAAGAGACAAGAATAGCTGGGTTGCTTTGTCTAAAGAAGCCAGTGGTCAGTTCCGGACAGGAGGAAGTCTCTTGTAAGCAAAGGAAGTAAGCACCCTACAGGTGCTCTCCAGTTCCACTGTATTGGATCTGACATGAACTGTTGTTGCCTTTGAGCTGAGAAATGTACTATGCTCTGTTTCATAGCATTGTACAGGCAACTCAAGAAAGATAGATAACCCCACTTCTCATTTGATGACTTGATGGCAGTGTGTGTGAGCTGTTGGTCTCTCTAACAGAAACATGCCAAAATAAACACAACAGYCAACTTTGCAAAGAGAGCGAAGACACTACATTCAGTCTCCTTCTTACAGAACATACTGATTCCTCRATGATCTGCCTTGCAAAGTTAGCTGCTCTAGGCCCTATAAACTTGCCATGCAAACTGGAGTCATGAGAGGCTGGAAGAATGGAGAGGCATTGCTGGTCAGCATACAAGCTGAATCAATTTGTGGTCAATGGGGTGGAACTGAACTTCTATTGGAGATGTGATAGAGTTGTGTTCTAAAAGCACATCATGTTAAATACAGCAAGACTATTCAGTTGGAATCAAATATAAGTACCAAAAGGTAATGTCAGGTTGACTGAGAGATTTATTATTGATACAAAAAGAAGTAACTTCTGTTCTTTTGTGACTATTTGTGTGCCTATCCTTGACTTTTGTGTTTTGTTTTGTTGTTTGGTTGATTTTATTAACCCTACACATAAATATAGTTACTTTTTATCTAGTTTTCTTCAGGATTTTATTGTAAGAACTTAGTGTTTTTATTAATGTTTGGTTCTGCCACATTTTCAAAAGATTTGATGTAATATTGTGATGTAGAGTTGCAGCTTCAAAAAAATTCTGACCAATTTTACTGAACTATCAGTGAATTAATAGAAGGAGGAGGAGGATGGGACAGTGTCCTTTTCAGTCTTGCAGCATCTTGGAAAGGTTTAACCCTAAGAGATGAAGGGAGGATGATAAATCACACTGTCAGTTTTGACCAATCAAGCAATGAAAGGGCAATAACATGATACTGCTTTCTAGCATGTTTGGTTTTGATTTTTGAGCGTTTTTTAAAGTTCTTTTTGACAAAATTTTGCAAGTGACTACTAGTTTCACTAAGACACACTGGTGGTTATCATGTGTTCTTTRGAATGTTTTTCATCCTTCAGAATAAAGTTTTCTTGGAATTTGTACAAGGTATTTGTTGTTCCAAGTGACAACTACTGTGTGAAAAGAACCACAGTTTTAGCAGTAAATGGGAATTGATACAAGTGCTTTGCATTAACCCTTAATTATATTGTTGTTTATTTTGAACTATCTTTGTATGCTTATGTAGATTTGCCCAGGGAATCAATTACTGAAGCACCCCTTGGGATTTTATTTTTCTGTCAAACAACCAATGCTCAACATATAATTGAAGAAGGCAGTTCGGCTTTGTCTTTTTTTAAACAAATGAYCATGTGGCATCTTATGGATGGGAGTGGCAGCTGGAAAGATGGCCTTCCCGACAATTATTTTTAAAGCAGAAGAGCTAAAGAAGCCTGTTATGAATCTTACTGTCAATAGTCAAGTCTGTAKGAGCTCTCCTTCCTTCTGTTTTATATTTGGGGTATCTTGAGGACTAAATTCTGTAAACGTGTTTGGAATGAGCGTAACCTTATTTCCTYGGAATCTTTGGAAATTATTTTATTTGGTTCAGGAGACAGGCATAATCCGCTAATGAAGATTTTATCCTGACATATCCAGTATAATGAAATGTGTTTTGTGAGATTTAGACTGATCTCTGAGCAGAAGCAGTTCTCTGATTGAGCTGTAAATCAGTTTATGGGTGATTCCTGGAAGGGATTGCTGCCTGAGAAAACATTTGAGGGTTTTTGATTTGTCTGTCGTGAATCCTGACATAAGCTACACCTGCTTGTCCATGTTCTCTTGCATGGARTTGCAATGGTATGGTCCTGTGTGTAATCAAGTATCAACACACTCAGGCCCTTGCATATCACGAAGCAGAGCTCCACGCATTTCATGAGTTCAAACATGGTGGGAATTTTGAGAGGAYGTGACACAGCTAAAATCACTAGATCCATTAACTGTGGGGGGAATTTATTACCTGCGCAATAACGCACACAGGTGCTGTAGAGCTGTTTTCTTATAACTCTACAGTTCGGTGGAAAGTCTGTATCCTTGGGGGAACTTACAAGTGCAGTTTTCCAGAATTGCATGAGCTTTCATTTAGCTCTAAATGACTTATTCATAGAGGTCTTAATTTGAAGACAAAAAAAAAAGAAAAAAGGGCCTCAGAATTCTAACAATGCATAAACAGAATATTTTACAGTATTTCTAGTTAATATCTAATGAGACACCRCAGCCTTCCTGGAATTCCTGCTTCTAACTCCAATTATTGTTAATGAGAATTTTATGCCCTCTGCATTAAAAGGAATATGTTAAGGATACACTCATGAAGCAACTTGTGGCTATATATTCACACTTAACACCTCAAAGGGAGATGAGGATGGTATGTGTGTCTGTATGCCTGTAATTAGCATTGTCATCAATTATAAATATAGCAGCTTGCTGCAAAAGAGGAATCTGGATTCAGCTAGGGACTCGGAGCATCCGGCATCTCAGGCTGTTTGGACTGGAGTGGTTGATAGATAAGATTTCTGAGAAGTGTGCTACATTTTAATTACAAATTTTAGCTCTAACAGCAGCTATGTTATTTCAGAGAAATAAAAAAGACATCTGCTACAGAAGCCCATCAGTGTAGCCCATCTGACTGTATCCTGTACCCTTATATGTAATGTGCATTTTACAGTCTCAGGTTAATGGAACCTCCTAACTGCTGATATAGGGAAATGATTTTTATGCTTACAGTGAAATATAGACAAATCCATAGCATGTTACTGAAAGTCATGTGTGGTTGTCCAAGTCTGACCAAACAGAAAAATAATTCTTGCCTGATCAGCTGTTAATCTAATGGGAAGGTGTTGGGATTTTTGYGTTTCATTGGAGTTTTGAGGTACATTATATGTGATATAAAACAGGGTACAAGAGAGAAGTAAAATGAGAGCTTGCTTTGGACTTTTAAACCTGTGGCATTTTTTGAGTTAGTTGCCTGTACCTCTGAGTGATTGGTTGCATCTAGCTGACAGTTATGATTACTGCTTTTCCACCTAACTATGTCTACAGACTTATTTAGCAAGAGCAATCTCTAGGAATGACCTTGAGCAGTCAGTGAAGACATTTTCTTTATTCTTATATTGGTAATTTTCTGCAGGGAAAAAAATGCTCCTCTGATGCTAGATGGTACAATAGTTTGAGCCAAGTGCAAGTGAAATCCAATATGGCACGGATGGCAATATGGTCATGTACTCATTCAGTCACTTAGGCTCTTAAAAAAATTAAAGCAATCTTTTTTGGCTTWAAATGCAAACAACTGATCTTCAAAATATGTGCTGCACACTGTTTGATAGCCTCTGACATACTGTACAATTTCCAATGTGAAACAATCTGTGCAGTCTGAAATATTTTACAGGAAGTTGCTAAATCTTTTTTGACTTTATATCATTGCTGATATCCTTAGTCAAGCAGTTCTCTTTATACTCTTGAAAAATGCCAGTCATTTTCAGCACAGTGAATTATCTGCATGTTAAATTATTTATATTAATTTACAATATGATCTAGAAAAATAAAGCAATTCAAATTTTGTAYGTATGCCAGATTGTTATAAAAAATAGCTATTTTTTTTCTCTCCTCYTTCAAATTAGATCGTTCTGGCATATGGTGAAAATATAAATACGCTGTATTCAGACAGGAATCCAAGTGGATATTATGTGTTTTTGTATCAGCATTCAAATTCAGTTACATTTATCCACTGACTTTTCTGCATAGGTAACAGACAAAGAATGGTTTCTTTTCACTTGGGGTCTGTCATGACCTCTAGAAGTGCAATCCCTACTCTGTTAKTGTAAACTAAATGTTAGTTTATTTGCACCTGGAAGATGCTTTTGGGAGATAGTCATGTAAGTCAGAAATGTTTCTCAGACCTCCATCTAGTCCAAGAGGTACAGTAGTTTTTGTAAAGCTCTCTGAATGTCTAGAAGTTCTCACTGTGATTGCTTTAGACCTGCTTGATCTTCATCGTGTTAAATGAGCAATGAAACTGGCGAAGGGGCTGGAGCCCAATTCTCAGGAGAAATGGTTGAGCTGGAGTTGTTTCGCTTGAAGGAAAAGTTGTTCAGGGAAGACCTTATCACTCTCTGCAACTGCCTGAATGGAAGCTGCTGTGTGATAGGAAAAGAGAAAATGGTCTCAAGTTGCACCAGGGMAGGTTTACATTGGCTTTTTWWATTATTTTATTATTTTATTWTTTATTATTTATTAATATTATTTTTATTATTTATTATTATTATTTTMTTTATTTATTGAGAATTGTGAAYGGTGGGAAGATGATGTTGTAGAAACGACATTAGTGTATTGCAAGGAAGGGAGGAGGGCTGGCTATAAGGAAACCTGACAAAGCATGGCCTTCTGGAAAAGTGTGGTCAATTTGAGTGGTGCTACCAAGAGTCTGTTCCCTTAAGTATCATGGGGACTGACATCCCAGTAAAYGGTAAGGTATCTGAATACCTTGCGACTATAGGATAACTCATACAGTTGAGCTTCTGTTTAAAAACAAGGACACCTAATTTGTTCCTTGTTTCTGTAACAGAGTGACTCTGAACTATGGTGAATGTTTGGAGAGCTCAAGCAATTACTCCTAGTGTTTCAGAGGACAGTAGAGATGAAGTATTTCTCAGAAGAGCCAGACCATATGGTTCCATTGACCTTCTATGAACATGCTGTGCAAGCCCATAGTTCTTTGGGTATTTGAGAATAAATTGGTATCTTTATTTGTATCTTTTTTTTTTTTGTCAGCAGTTCTCCTTTCCTGGTGATTATGCTTTTTGGGTAATTTGGGCTGCTGTTGACTCCTGCTGAGGGAGTAAGAAGGTGTGGAAGTGATGCTGATCACTTGAGTGTTACTTGAGAAACTGCCAGCTCCCTCTCTAGGTACAGCCTGAGAGGTTGTCACCATTTACAGAAGCAGAGGATCCTTCTGTGGAGTCAGCAATCTTTCATTTTGCTGCATGTGTTGCTTTAGCCCATAGCTGGATGAATGGAATATGGGACTTTGAGGATTTCTTCATGGCGTATCTGTAATTAACTGTTGAAACATAGATAGAATTTCATGTGGACAAGAGGCTACAAGCAGCAATCTCCAAATWTAATAATCTCTGCACCTGTTTGAGGTCTAAGTAACCATGGTAGCTGGAAAATGCTCCCCATTTCTGGGGATGCTCCCCATCCCTTCTCTGTATTGTAGTTTTTCTTAACCTCCTTCAGACTGGACTAGCTGGGTTTGTTTGCATGGCCCAAAATAACTACAGAGCTATCACTTAAGGATTTCTGCCAGTAGGGGCAAAACCTACTCCAGTTGGTAAATGGAGAAATTAGAGATACTCAATGTCTACCCAAGACATCATTGTCTGAGTCAGCAAAGCTATTGTGCAGCTTAGCTTTCAGATGTTTTGGGGAGATTACTGGAGCTGAAAGTTGCCTTTGCCTTAGTACTAAGYTTGATTGGGTAATAGAAGAGGGAAATCATAGCAGATTCTTCTCACTACTTTTTTGAAGCACATTTTTGAAACTGCCTGTAGTGGTTGGGTGTGAGCATAAGCCATTGCACACTGTGGACGAAAACAGATCAGTATTTTTACTGGCATGCTTTTGTGTGGCTCTTAGTACTTGGTCCCTGCATCATACACTGCATTTAAAAATAGCTGTAGAACAAGTGATTTGTATATTACTGTGATGAATAGGAAACCGACGAGTGGCACTGGAGAAAACCCATTAAATGTTTCTGGAAAAATCTTGCTTGTTTGTTGTTCTGAGATACCTAAGTTTCTTGAGCAAAAAGTATTGTACCTTTTTTTCCATTAAGCATGTGTCACCTTTTACCTCCTTCACGATGTTACAGATTATTCTAAGAATTACTTTATATGAAAAAATTGCTCATTTGTTTATCTGGAATCTGCCGGAGTAATTCAGGATTTGTTTTCTTAGAGAAGTCCGTGAGCAAGCTCATGTCCTAGATTTTAAGATCAATGTGTGAATAACACATTACACTGTCAGGCCAGGATGTCCCTTCCTTTCACAAAATACTAAAATTGTGCTCTAAGCTATTCCTGAATTATCTGCAAAAATTGGCAAGTCCAAGCTAAAAGGATCCCATATCATTAGGCCAAATCTGGTTATTTTAATGAAAGAAGTCCTTTTGCTGAGCCAGTGTTAGAATTACAGATGACTTCATGCAAAATAAAGACTGCCTGTGGTTTGATAATTACTTCCTTTAACAACAGTGTATGTCTTGGTTCTTTATCTTCATTTTTGCTGCTATTCTCTTTCTTCCTGCAAGCTTTCTGTCTGTCCAGTAGCCCAGCTCATTGCTTCATCTATTTCCTATTTTCCCCCTGTACTGCAGTTKAGTTAGAAAAAACTCTCTATGTTAACTGCTGATAGAAAAAAGTGCTAGGGAGAAGGTTTGTGGGATGTTGGCTGTGTTGTTTATAGAAGTTTTCAAAGGTTCTAAGTAACTGATGATATATCAGCCATCAATCCAAATCCATGCCCAGAGAGGCACTTTAAAACTTTAGTGCTTAASAGAGCTCAAAATAGGCACCTGTCCCCCAGTGTACTCTGCAATTACAGACTGAGGGAAAGATAGAYTGTAGTAGTTATTTACATGTCAAAACACTGTCTACCAATAGCTGGCTCACTGTTGATGTTTGTTGATGCTTTGTACTAGGGGTTCTCATCCATTTGATAGCACAAAGCTCAGCATATGCAGAAAAATGTAAGAAATCAAAGCTGTCATCTATGGAGGAAAAATCAGTGTATTTTAAGCAAAAATAAATGTAAAAATTAGCTTTCTCTGGACCCAAAAGAAGTAGATTATATACATATTTCCTAAAGAGGCATGATATTTTTAAATTATGATATTCCAGAACTTATGCTTAAGCATTTTTTTTTTTTTGGAAATGTGGATTTTTTAAAATTATTTTTGTTGAAACTCAGAGATATACTCAGTGGAGGTTATGAATGAAGCAGCAACGGGTTTGTATTTATTGCTGTCCAGTACTCCACTGGGGGAAGACATAAAACCTAGACAGAAGAGAAAGTTAAATGGTAATCATGACTAGCTATGTTGTAGTTTATAAATTGAGAATATTAAGCTTTCTGGCTTAGATATAGCTTTAATAATAACATATAATGTTAAATGAATGTATGTGTTTTTCACCTTCAAAGCATGCAAAAATTTCAGGTACTACATTTGGTGGTGCGGCCAAATATTTTTTATTTTGCAAGTGGAAATGAAGGTGACCATAGAAAGGAGGAGGCCAAAGTCTCAAAGTGAGCGTGTTTCAGATCCAGGCTAAGAACTGAGAAAGTACAACTTCACATAGTTGTACTTCATACTAGCTCAAGAGTCCAAATTTGTGAAGAAACTGAAATATGTCTAAATGTATGAGCAATCTCTTTGGCAGTAATCATGGTGTTGGGTTTAACACTGTGCTTGTGCTCAAGTGTTTTCCTAGATGAAAGCTAGAAAGACGTCATTTAGTGTATTTTATATTTCAGCATGGAGTGACAGTCTTTGTGAATACACAAGCTCTTTCATTAGAATCTCTGCTTTTCATCAGAGGAAGAAGCTTTGAACACCAAAATGAGATGCTTTTTTTTTTTTTTTTCTTTCATTGGTATAAACTTTGTTGATAAAGATATAAGAAGCAGAAATTGTATTTTTGGAGTGATACATTTATACTTGTTTTATTGGGTTTTTTTTTTTAGTGGCAATACTCAAGGGCAAAAACTATATGTACTTAGTAAGTGAAGCTGAGAGATCACATTGCTTATATTTCCAGAACAGCAGTGATGCTGAATTTCCAGCAGCAGCATTTTTCTACACCTTCTGCTCTTCCCAGAGATGGCTCCCAGATGAACCTCTCTGCATACCAGAGTACACCTCCTGCCTAACATGCCATAGGTCACACTTTTATTTTCTCATCTCTGCTTATCAATTTCCCCATGCTCACAGCAGGGCCTCTGTTTCACTTAGAAAATATTGTTGTCTGCAATTGTTTGCAAGTAAAGTATTCCCTTGATACCCTTTTTTGTGATTTCCGTTTTGGTAATGTGGATGTTGCTGCTAAAGATGTGTGTTGMAGCATAAATATGGATGAAAAACTTACTCTTGTAGGTCTGGGATTTAAAAACCCTAAACCTATGGGAAGGCAGGCTATTAAAGTCCCCTGAGAATAAATTAAAGATGTTTCCTGAAAATTCTGGCCTTGATTATCAATGCACTGTGTCTTTTCCATAATTTTTACAGGTTTAAGARTAACCAATGTCTTACTCGTCATACTGACCCACCAGACAGGTGTCAATCAAATATTTGCATAAGCATAGATCACTCAGGGTRTCTCGGTGTTTTAAAGGGAAGGCATTTTTAGCTTTTGCCTTTGAAAGAGCAGGTCAAGCACTCTACCCAGCGTTAATGATTTTTCCCAATTTATCACTCAATTGACTCAGTAACCTGACTATTATTAACCTASACCATTAAATGCTTTTAACCCTTTTCCACAGAAAGAAGGGACCTCTYAAGAATGAGCAACTACAATGAATGTATTAATTTCATGCAGTTGCCACTTGCCCTACACTGTTGGACTGCTTTAGTGGTATACTTTCTAAAGAAAATTCAAAAATCAAAAGAAGCTTTTCTCATAATTTGTTTTGCTGCGCTGAAAAATTTTGTTAAGATATAAAGTGTTTTGTGTTGGAGATGTCAGTAGAAACTGTGATAGCAGAAGCTGGTATGTTCCAKACAGGTGGGAAATGTGCATGTGTTTGAGGCAGGTTAAGAAGGCATCAGGGGTGGGGGTAGCTAGTATAATGCAATAAAAATAAATGACAATGGAAAAAACATCCTTTCTGGGACCTGTTTACAAACAAATAATGTTTTTCTTAATACATAGCACTGACTTTTATCCATATATTCATTCTATGACSAGAAATAAAGACTGTTTCAGAAGTTAGTAAATTAATAATTTCACTCCTGCTTCTCCAACCATGTTAAAATTAAATACACAAGGACTAAAACTCTAGTGTAGCAAGGACTATGAAGTGATTAATTACCAACAGACAAGATTCACCAGGAGGGCTGCTGTTGGTCTCCTTGAAAATGGCCACCAGTGTAGTAAAGGCACTGAGTTCTCCACACGTGAAGAAGGCCTATGAGATACTTGTTCTCAAGCTGTGTGTGCATTACGTGGTTTTGCAGGTAATCCATTCAGATTGCTTAGGGTTTTGTTATTGCTGTGAAATGCTTTTGGGGAAAGTTTCTTTTCAAACCAGAGCAAGTTTGGTCACTTGCTGTTATCAAAGGGCAACAAAGAAAGCAGAATTCAGACTTTGTGCAGTAATTTTACCGACCAGCAAGATGTGCATCTGATGTGGAATGGGTCATACTCCATCAGAGCCAGTAGTTGCTTGCTAAATGATACCAAAATCTTTCTTATTCTGAGTTTATTACTGTCTATCACTAACCACTGTATTTCTATTAACCAGACCTGTCCCCAGGTCAATAGATACTTACTGTAAATGTAGCTCAGAATTTGGATTTTCTTGATCAGAATTTCAGCAGGTATCTCCTTTTCCTTACATATTTTCAGTGAGCAGACATGTCATGGAAGTAGAAGACTTCTTTTATTGTTCCTTGTCCTTCAGAGTAATCATACTCTGCATGATCATCAGATCACAGAAATTGATTAAATTCTTTGAGGTAACAACAATATTATAACTAACTGCTTAAGTGAATGAAAAGCCACATTACAGATTATCTGTTTCTTTATGAAAACTTACTAATGGCTCAAAAAAGGATTAGATAATKACACTGAGCGTTTGTATCATGCAAAATGAAATCAGCATTCTCAGATACATAGATGTTTAATAACACTAGAAGAATTCCTGTTAAAGGCAATGACTTGTGTATAGTACTATCTTTTTAGCTTTCACTTTATTTTATGCTTGTGGGATAAAGGAGCTTGAGTCTGTAAGTTATTTTTATATGCTTAGCAAAATATTTTTTGTGGGGATGTCTTTTGGTCATGGTTTTTAATGATTTTGCTAGCTTCTGACAAGTTTATCTACTTGACACATTGACGTATGAAGATAGTCTGATTCATGACTAGAATGGTACTTTTTACCTTTTTAGTGAAAATTTTAAATCCTGTTTAAGATCAGTTGATGCTTTATAGATATATTTGAAAGATTTTTTTTCAGATATATTCAAAATCAGAGCACTACTGCCATTGCTTTATAAATGTGTGCATGTTTCTTTGTAAACAAGGATAAATCCAAAAGCCCTGCAGATGTGTGTTGACTAAGAAATATTGCAGGGCATTTRAAGCATGGTGTTACTTCAGTAGAATCAGAGAGAAGTATTGGTATATCTGCTAAAACACAATCCTTGCTGTGCTGTCAATTTTCAGATGCTCCTTTCTGTGCCTGATCCTTTTGAGGAATCTCTTTCTGTCTTGCTTGCTCAGAAAGGAGTGCCTAAAATGTATGCTTGAGGAACAYGCACCAGGTAAGCACTGCCAGGCCTGTATGCTGCTGAAATGGAGTTTGTTATTTATCACTCAGAGGTGTGAAGAAAACAAATTCAGCAGAAAAGTATTATGAACAGGTTCTGTGGTTTGTCATTGTTTTGGTTTTGAATAATAGTCTACCTTTCCAAGTCCCAGGTGCAGCATCCTTTCTTAGCATCTTTCTCCACACTCAAATGCTGGTCTCATTCTTCCTTCCTAGACTTGGCTTTTTCTCAGTTAATTTTCATTTTGTGCTACCTGAATTCAGCCACCTGGGCATTGAAAACAGGGGAGAAAAATTTTTCTTTATTTCCCACATTTTGCTCAAAAGGTTGAGTCTTGCTGCATCTGGACGCTTCAGAGACTTCTGCAGTAAAGATCCAGCAAATGTATGCTGGACATGTGCAAACTAAGGTTTTTATCCSAAAGTTTTACCTCTTGATGTAATTTAGCAGAATTTCTAAGATACATAGAAGCGCATCCCTGGGACAAKTCAGTCCATCGTTGGTTCTGCAATTCCTATTTTAAAATCATGAAAGTATTAATTTTTTTTAAATGGCAGGTCTATAAGATGTTGAATGGGGGAAAGACACTGTTTTTCCATAATATTTTCCTTTYGCTGGATGAAGATTTTAAAATAAATGAAACAAAAATTCACTTCAAAAGAGATTTTTGCATGGAAAACAGGAGTTTGCACAATTTGCCAAAAGTATCAGCTCTCAAAATAAATGGCAGCTTTTAATAACAGTGAAAACTATATTGCTTATCATATATAAATATGAAGATTATAGGATAACTATCCTTGTCTTTAGAGTTATAATCTTAACTCTCTGCTTTGCAGCAAAAGATGATTATGTGGTTCTATGAATTGCTTAGCAACTGAGATCTGTATTAATTTCAGCATATCTAAATGTTTTTATTAGGCAAAGAGTTTTGTACAAGGTATCCTTAGGCTAGTGTAATTATAGAAAATCATCAGGCTCTAAGCTACGTTTTCTAAAAATAATAATACAGTATGAACTCTTCTATCATAGATAACAATTTTTGCCCTTGTGCTTTTTTCACCTGAGGATCAAAAAGTCTTTTACAAACCTTACATAAGCGCACAAGTTATGATTGTATCTAAAGACTCATACACTTACTTACTTGGTTTTCAGCAGCTACAAGTTAACTCGTTCCCTTGAGGTTCATTTAGAGATTTGAATTCATTGTGTATTGAGCTGTAAGAGGAAATCTTCAAAGTGAGTTTAACTTTGCTCTTTAGCTTCCTTCTTCTTTGCCCATTTTCAAAAGTTTTATGCCCTAGTTGTGACATAGGTGTAAGAGAAGATGTGTTTTGATGGGCCACTGCTCTCAGACTGTGAAAATGAAGAAGGCCTGTGAATTTAGCAGCTCTTCAGCTCCTCAGAGACTCTTAGGTTGCTTTTATTCATGGGCAGAGGTTTATGAGTATGTCTGACTGTTGACACCAGCTGTAGATTAGACCCCGTTATTTTTATGGATTTGATGCTGTGGACTAAAGGAAGTTATATGCTGCTTCAGATCAGTACAGAAAAACTTAGGATCTGCTAATGAAATGTCAGGTAAAATCTACTATCACTGTAATGACATGCAAGGATTGAATTAGATGCATATCGTTTTGGGGTTTTTTATCGCTTACCACTGTAAGGATCCTACTTAAGGAGCCCCAAACAACTGTTTTAAATTCCCAACAGAACATTATTTTCTTGATCATAGAAAATAATAGTTTCATTTTAACTTCCTTGAAGATTTGACTTAATTGCAGCTGWTGCAGGATAAACCTTTTAAAAGCAAAAATCCCCAACAAACTCCTAGTTAAAGTGAAATTATTTGTGCTATAATTTATKAAAATGAAGCATCAATTAATAAAAAAAATGCTGTCTGGACTAGTAACAGATTTTTCAGCTGTAAGTAAGTTGACATTGTTAGAAGAATTCTAAGATTAGGAAAACATGTTACCAACTTTGTGTATAAACTGCTGCAATATARCTGGTATTCTTCAGGCTAGAGAAATAATTCATATTTTAAATGAAAAATCCAGAGAACAGCAGCCAGGATCCTACTGTATTCGTCATACATAGGGCATTTGTGACCATCTGCATGGAAGCCAGGGGTTTTTTCAACCTGGTGACCTTGTCCTTGCAACATTCCCTTCTTCCCTCTCATTGTGACTCCACTATCAAAACAGGAGACTCAGGGATGTGAATGAAAGTAGACTGAACTTGATAGCTTAAGATTTCATTAGAATTCCTGTTAGATACTGGCCTCATTTTATAGGGGGAAAAAATGGTGTCAGCCTCATGTTTTTGGAGTAAAGGTCCTAAGGACTGATTATACCTTATTTAACATTGCCCTGCCACTTCTTTTTTCTTTATGGGAGATTTGTGGGCCAGTGTAAATAATCAAGGTTTCTTTGACTCAACATGTGAAGTGGGAAGAGTGATTGAAAAAAATATGGCAAGGTTGCTTCAGATTAATTTAAAATTAATTATTTTCAAATGTGGTGAACTGGAACTATTCATTTCATACTTTAATCCATTCAAAAGTTACTTCAATTATTGGGGCATTTTAAGGGCAAAAGGCACCTGCTACTGGAAGCTTCTCAGTGCTGTTTTTGGATTTGTAGCATTGCTCCACCAGAATGTAATTAATTGCCCCACAGATCCCTTCCTTGTCATTGGAAGTTGTCTAACTTCCAAGAAACTGATAATTTGTCTTTCCTAAACAACTGCATTTTTTATAAACTATAAAAGATAATTAAWTTTAGGTTGCTTACTAAATAGATGGTTGTCTTTTATTGACCTTCATGTATTTTCTTGTCCCTGTAGSTTACATAACACTTATTTTAGGTAAAGTGGACCATGTTAGGAGGAGAATCTTATTCCCAAATTCACTTGAGCCCAGTAGTGCTGACACAGACAGTATGACATATCAGTTCAGGTTGTTATTGTGGATCAAAGGACAGTTTGAATCCAAGTGACCAGCATCCTACTCATCTCTGGGGTTCTCAGACTGCTATTCATTATTAAAACTGTTCAGTCTTAACTGTTAAACCATTGTATTTTACTGTTACCAAAATGAACAGGTGTGATAGTGGTTTCATATAGGAAATGTTCATTCAAAATTATTTTCTGATGTTTTTCTGAAATGAAGCCATTCTAGGTTGATTAAGTTTTGTCTGGCAAATAAAGTCTTCCCTATTCCTTTCCTCCTGCCCTATTGTAGCTCAGCATTTGTGATTTGACTCATCAGCCAGCACAGCATGGCTCTCTTCTGAATCTGATGCAAAAGTGAATAGCTCTGTCTGTCTGTAAAGGTRCTCATCATTATTTTTATTCTGCTAACAAATTATTCTTATTCTGAAGTAATGCTGTGTGGAGTATATCTATTGCTGGTTATCACATGATTCCTACTTAGGAGTCTGAATGGAGGCAGAAGCCCCACTAATTCTCTTGTGTTAAAAATGAGGAACCACTGGCACTTYCGCAGCTGCTCTGACTTGCACCAAGTGCTGTCCTGGTGCAATGCCAGACTGATCTGATGGAAATACAAAGGTTGGTTTTAGGTCCCTTTGCACATTGCTGCTGCCTTTGTCAGATACATTCTGCTCTGCTGAGCTGTGATTGAGGTCTTAGATCTATGAATATATAATACTATATTTGAGGATATTATTATAAAAAAAAAAAAAAAGGATAAGGAAGGAGGGAGTATATGTTAATAATACTTTGTTTCTGCTATATTAGTAGCAGCTTGCTAAAGTGGCCTGCCATCAAACAGTATTTATAGCAATGTATAAAGCATATTAGTGACATCCCTTTTAAATTCAAAAGCTTTAGCTAAYATTACTGTCTGCATTCAACGCACAGCTCAGTGCCTAAAAGCTGGTCAATAAACATTTTAGTACTGCTCTATTCCAGTGATCTGAATTCAATAATGTTATACCTTTCCAGAAGCTGCAAAATGGAAAGTGAAAGAATGATTTATGAAGCTTAGCTATGCATGGCCAGATAAGAAAGCTTTAACTGATGCTTGCAGGATTCTCTTTAATGAAGTACAAGTTGCCAAGATAAGTTTAGGTAAATGAAGCCTCTGTCACAATATGTTACAGCAAAAGAAATGACAGAGACAGCAGAGCAGATGGAGGTTATTACAGAACAGTGGTGTCAAGAATTGTAGTCTAGGTAACTGCRCAAAGACAGAACAGATGCATTGGGTTTGTTATTAATGATTTCATGATAGCAATGAGCATTTACAGAATCTGTTTAAATTAAGCCTAGCAAGGTTTTTCCCTTAAATTGTCATTTAGCTTTCATTGAGATCATATTACTAAGCCATTTTTCTTTTGAGTAGAATTCTACTCTTTCAGTACCTCCCTCCATTTTTTATGTTGTCATTAACTGCATGGCCCCAGTACTTTCCAAAATGTTGTTTAGTTGTTTTTTTAATGCCTTCTTTGTTGACAATATCAAACAGCATTAGTTCAAATGAGTAAAATTCCTGTTGTCTTTTTTAAAATCCTAATTTGACACATAGCAGTCTATTATGAGTGAAATTAAATAGGTGAGCTTTTTCTTGCCTCCTGGGGCAAAGGACCTAGAATTAGCAGGTGTTAGAAACTTACTTTTGAGCCTTTTTCAGGAAAAAAATGGAACCAAGTCAATGTGGAATCTGTATTTGTATTGTGTTTTGTCCACTGTTGTTTTAAGCTGAGTAGCTTAATGATTTTTAGGGAAGAAGATGCATCATTAAGGAGATAATCCTAAATATGACTTTTGAGTCTGCACTTGAACAGCAAATAAGATTGTTTGCTGGTTTGTTTGTTTTTTCTTGAAAAACATGCTTTCTGCTTCTAATTTCCTTGACACTTAGGGAATTTCAAACCACAGCATCAGGAAAATACAATTTTGGTTTTTACATTCAGTCAAAAAGGCTATATTGGCTTCCAGAGGGAGGTCTGTCACGCCTTAGGGTGACAGCCTCTGAGGTGGGCAGGCTGACAGACAAGTTTCTCTGCAAATATGCATGAGATTGGATCTCACAAGGTTGTGTCACCCATCATCTACATGGCCWGAGTGCTTTGTCCTTGTGTTTGGTCTGAGTGTTGAAAGCCCAACCCTGAAGGCATGTTCTTTGTGCACTGATGGGTTGATTTCATAGACTACCTGAATGCTGTGTCTTTCCTGGGAAAGGGGCGCCTCTGAAGGCAAAGGCRAATATTACGCAATGTACACATTTAACAATTTTAAATATCTCTAGAAGAACTAAGATTAAACCAATCAGTGGAGAGTCTCTCTTTGTTACAATAAGATACAGAATTACTTTTTATTCCCCTGCTTCTTTACACATCAAATTTTCCTCTTCCCTTAGTTAAAAACGAATGGCTTGGTCTTCTTTCTATGATACTGTTTTTCCAAGGCTTAGATTTTATGCCTTCTATGAAGTTGAGGTCTGTTTTCAGCATGTTTCTTGTGTTTGTCTGTGTGGAAAGAATGAAAGAAAGGGAAGAGTGGAGAAGGAAGGTAAGAGAATAAAAGTAGGGAGAAGTCAGGGAACCTGCAGACAGTAATTTTTTTCCCTAAGGCTTACAAAGTAACAGGGAGGCTCTGCATTTGTTCTGGTTAATTCATTTGTTCTTCTGTAACATTGTGGAGCTGTTATTCATTTATTGAGAAGTGACATTCCCATTGAGGCAACACCCTACCCTACTGTGAAACCTGTATATTACCAAAGCTTAATATTCCTATTTCTGTGCTTCTATTTCTGTGTCTTGAGATCTAGTCTGATAATTTGAAGTGCTGTATAATTAAACAGGAACTGATGTTACAAGGCTCATTTAAAACAGATAAATTGTGTGTTTTATTTTTCCAGATCTGAAGGTTAGTGACCTTGGAATTCAAAGTATTGTCTGCTGGGTTTTTTTTTAAATTTCAAGACAAAGATCTTCCACCATACAAAGAACTAAGATATCTCCATCTTGGTTTTGCTGATGTTATGCTTTTTGCAACAATTTAGCACGTATGTAAACAAAGACAGATTCCACTCAGATGCCACAATCGGCTCAGCATTCCATGTGGCGTTTTAATAATAGTTTCAACAGCAGTGCCTTTTTATCCCTGCAAGTCTTCTTTTCTACTGCTGTGTTTGTAAGTGGGGGAGCCTAAGACAGTGAAAAAGAATTAGAGCAGTAATTCTGTGAGGCTTAGAATTAGCTTCTTGTATTTTGTTCATACATTATTTGTCTTTAGGACTGTGACTGCTAGAAGAKTATAATAAAGTTTGGGATTTATTTTTTATGTTAATAAAATACRAATGTTATCTGGGTTCTGTAGATCTTCATAGGCTCTAAAAGAAGGAGGGAAATTAGTTTCTGCATCACTTGGTCTGCACAATTGACTATTTAGAAATAGATTTGTCTCTAAGTCTTTCAATAAATTGGGGCAGGAATCTGTACTTCGAAAACAAAAGAACAGTTATTACTAAAATTCAGTGCATGGTTAGGGGTATGTTTTGTGGCTGTAAAGAGGGAAGATAGTAAGAAACACAACCCGTGAACCTTTCTTGAGTGCAACACATTTTGCAGGGATTTCAGGAATTGCTGTCACAATTAATTAGTGAACAAGTAAGGAAAGATAATGGATGACTTGGCTGTCAGTTTCCAGTCTTTGTGTTCACTGGGCTGAGATCTGAGCAGAGGGGCAGAAGGACCTGGAATTATTTTAAAATCTAGTATTCCATAAATGCAAAAAAACTTCCATTTTCTGGCTTTTTTTTTTTTTTTTTTTTTTTTTTTNAATAAAGCAAAAGTGTTACTTTTCCTTTGTGTCTCCTCCTTTTCAGCTGTCAAATGATTGCTAAGATTGGAGTTAGCTTTTAAAGGACAAGGGACACAATTGAACAACCTCATTTGCCTTTGGGGCCAAGACATGGAGTTGCATCTGGTARACTGAACAGGTTATTAATACCCTCTGAATAAAGGTTCAGTAGGTCTCTGAATTCTGGAAAAAAAAGAGCTACCAGCTTTTCTCTGGTTCTGTGTGGCAGGGACAAACAATGCTTCCAAGGAAGTACTTGCTTTGTTTCCAGTGTCYGTGTGTGGAAGAGAAATTGGTCTATATTCCTCCTATGCATCCATTGATCCATGTATCCATCCATCCATGTGCTGTTATCCTTATTGGTGCCAGGGAAAATCATGGCACCATAGGCCTTGCTCTCTTTCAAATTAAAAACTTCCACAGAGCTCAGACCCTGTACAGAAAGTTACTTATGTGGTGAAGTTGGCAAATCTTAGCAAGTTGTTTCTGCCACCCTATAAATGGTTTCTCAAACACCMGCCTATAAATGATTTCTCAGTGTTATTCAGGTCTGCCTCAGTGTTTTGACCTTCAAAATTAAGAGTTAAATCGCACATAATTTTTCATATGGTTTGGTTTTAATGGTTCATGCAAGATGCTTGACTCAATTAAATAGAGAATTAAATCATAATTAGTTCGGAGTTAAGGGAATCAATCTTGTGTTGGGCATTGGGAAGCTTCAAAGTGAGCAGCGTTCTTTTTCAACTACAAGTGAAATTCAAAGGCAGACAAGCAGAGCTTCCCTTTATTCTTATTTTTTAAGAACAGGTAGGTAAGATTTACATAAAGCTCCAAGTAAGTAGTGAGAGTAATGATGAAATAATGATAGATTTACTGTGGGTGTTCAGGCAGCTGTAAGGCAAATACTTCTACTCAGAAACTTATAATTAAAAATAGCAATAATATACCAAACACCAAAGGGATAGTCATGTTGGAAACGTAATTAAAAAAAAAAGTAATTCCATGTCATAGTACTGACATAAAAGAAGGATTGAAATTAAGAACTTTCTACTTTGCTCAAGTGACATAGGTCTGTCTCACTACTTTACCAAAAGATTGCACCAGTACTGATCCCATTTTGTTTGAATCATTTGTCTTTCCCTTGCCAATTTATAACAACCATACAAATCTACCAGGTGATGTTCCARTTGTGTGCTTGGTGTGAAGGTTTTTTTGTTTGGTATTTTAACAGGAAAATTTAAAACTCTTCTGTTTGATTAATTTAATTGCCTTAGTTTCTGTGTTCCTCCTGCTCAACAGAATTTTATCTAGTTAATTTTAAAAACGAAAAGGTTACTTCTCTCTTGCTTATCTGAGGCTATAGTTTTGTATACCCATGCTAGTGTAACTCATGCTTCCAAATAGAATTTGGGCCCAGTTTGGGCAATTAGATGTTTCTTTCTGGTTTAGTAAGTTAAGCACGSAATTCAGAATCCCCCAAATTTGAAATGTTGATTGAAAACCAGTTTCAAAGTTGACCATGGCTGAACTGATTGGCTACATCCCCAATGGCTTTGCAAGACATATTCTGTTGTGAAGGCAAGATTTTATAATAAATAAAATCATGTATTTTACTTACAAGTAATTAAAAATATAATTAATTTTGTGTAAAATGGTCTTTTTTACTTTTCTTTCCTTTTTACATGTCACAAGATTACAGTCAATATTCTTTTCCAAGGATGCTGYTCAGCAGTGGGGAGCAGTCATTTGAATTAAGCTGTGCATTGCCTGATCTGTCCAAAACACTGCAGTACTTGAAACTCTCCATGTGACGCTTTGCCTTCAAGGTCTTGTGATTAATTCTTTGTGCAGTGCAATGTCTGGGCATGGTATTTCTCTGAACCTAGCCTGAAAATAATRCAGGGAAATGCAAAAATTTTATGGTATAGTTAGCAGTCATCTTAATTATTTCTTTTTATTTGTTCATATGTAAGACTTGGCTCTTYGAAATTCTGTTTTGAGACTGTGTGCTATAATCTTGTTAGACTTTGAATGGCTAGTCTAGGTCTATAGTCAAAGTTCTGACTCCCCAGCTGTGAACAGCAAAAGGTATGGCATTCCACRCCGTCTCTATGCTTTTTTCAGTTTGCACAAGTTCGAGTTTTCTTTTGACTTTCTTTCTATAACACTGATTGTGTGAGTGGAAAAACAGGCTCTCAGAGATTTGTTAAAGAGTGACTTTTTAGATTTAAATAAGTGACTAGCGGAGTATTTGTGAATTTTTTTTTTTAAATAAGGAGCACATTCTCTCTCTCTCTCTCTCTCTGTGTATGTGTGTGTGTATATATATATGTATATATATATATATAAATCTGACAGGTATATTGGATGTCCAAATTTCAGAATCAGAAAAGAGTCTGAGTGAACATGAATCCGTTTTGCCTGGGGATAAATTTTTGCTCTGCTTAGATAAACTATGCTGTGCTACCTCCTGCAAGTCAACATTTYCCCACAGCTAAAAGCTCTAGAATTAATTTTTCCTGTGATTTTCAAAATGAGATATATTAGTTAAAGTACTGAAAATTACTAGTAAGACTGGCTCATGAAAGTTTTACTCTTAGAAGGCATTTATGTAGTATCTTTAATGGTGAAGAACACAGAGAATTCCTGATCCTGATGCCAGAGGTTTTGGGATATAAGTAGATAGAAAGAAGCAACAGTAATAAATGCACTGCTTTCTTCTTAAAAGCTTAGGTATTGTGCCTGTAATTTTGAAGAATTTAATTTGATTCCTTAAGAGGTTTATGTCTGAACTACTCTGTTTTATTAGGTCCCAGTAGTTTGTGGTATTGATCTCTTAAGTAAATACTAAGTGATGCAAATGGAAGCTTTCTAAAACCTAACTCAACTATTTTTTATTTCTTAAAGATAAGTGTTTATCTTAGATTTTCAGTCCATTGAAAGAGCAGTCTGTCATATATTATGGCCCTCATCTGGTGACCAGTGAAAGTCTAAATCTGATGAGCTAATCCTCTGCACAGTGGTGCAGAATCRATGCGGGGGTGCTCATTTCAAGTTCTCTAGGCATGTTTATTCACAGAAAAAAAWTCCCATCAGCT
Organism: Malurus melanocephalus; assembly: GCF_030028575.1. Lineage (NCBI taxonomy): Eukaryota > Metazoa > Chordata > Aves > Passeriformes > Maluridae > Malurus > Malurus melanocephalus. The sequence goes on from NW_026623300.1 coordinate 1,819,694, forward strand.
TGGTAAGGAAAGAAACTGTTCAATGAGATTTGGTTATATTTTTACTGAAAAGTGAATTGGAGGTGACTTTGCTGTTGGTTCTAAGTAGAAAACTTCCAGAGCAGCAGACATAATTTTTTTTTAACCCCTGCACTCTTTCATTTTTAGCAAGGATTTAAGTTCTTATTTTTAGATACATATTGTCACATATTTGGCTTTCATAATGGTTTTAAACAGTTCAGTTCTGGACAGAATTACAAGGGAAGCATAGTTCTGGTTGCTTATTGAGACTCGCGTAAATCAGGTTCCTCACGTGACGGTGGGCACATTAATCCTGCCTTCTTAAATGTAGACATTAGCTCATTGACTATGCAGAGGCTTTCCCATTAGATGTGCTAATCTACAASTGCTGGGTTTCCTGACATAGAAAACCATGACTTGCTCCAAAGGACGGCTTGCCACCTGAGGACTAGCAGGAGATTAGTAGGGAATACAACTGAAATGTTTTCAGACTTGAATGAGTAGGTGTGAGTGGTGCTGAGCTCTGCAGGTTTCCCCAGCTCAGCTCTGTGTGAGGCTTTGTTGCATGACATGTTCAAGTTCTTTTGTTGCAAGAAAACTCTAAATATACAAATAATAACCCCTGGATATCTTTAATTTGTGCCCACCGCGTTGCAGATGGAATGTATTTATTTCTGTATTCCATTTGGAACARCTCCATTAGCAGCTAAGTAATTTGCTTTTTATGTGTTTACTAGTCAGAATACTGCTGTGCTTTTTAAGCTGTCACTAACTGGAACAGTCTTACAATATAATCGTAGTGGGCTGATGGAATATAAAATGAGAAAAGTTTTGCTCGAATTAAGTGCTCTTAGCCATCTCTCTGGTCTTTGAATGTAACAGGATGATAAATGCATTGTGTGAAAGTGTTACATGAAGGAGGATAAACAATATTCCAAGAGAAACCTCATACTTCTGATTATTGAAGTGATTTGTGATACCTGTATTGATCTCTATCCCAAAATCATCACAGTTATTTTCTATGGGTTTTCTTTAAAAATCAATACTAACAGTTTTCTGAGGAGTTCAAATCAGATGAGAAATTTCTGTATGTTGTGACTTGCCTTTCATTTTCTAGTTAACGTTATTTGCACTGGTCTTGAAAAGATTAAAAAATGGTTGGCTTGTGTCGCAGATAGTTTTCTCTATCTATTAAAAGACAAAAACTATTTTAATTTTTTAATTTTCTCTCCATTGTTTAAAGATAATGGATCTCTTCACACACATTTAGAAATGAGAATTGAAAGATTTTGGTAAACTAAGTGAGGTGTAGTGAACTTAACAACCATACTTTATGGTTAAATGGAATTCTTTTCTCATGCATGGATCAAATTTTGGTGTATTCTAAACATACCTCTCTGAAAAAGTGCCATTTTTTTTTTTTATTGGGAAAGCTTCACACAATTGCCAGGATTATGAAGAACTGAGAGAAGCATTTAAACATTTTAAAAATACATCAACACCTTTCCTAACCACACAAGTTTTGACCCCTGAACCTTCTGAAAATCTAGCTCTTTAGTTTGAATGAAACTGCCTGTATGCCRCAGAGGGAGAAGGGACTGATGTTCCCAGGGTATAAACTAACCWTTCTACAAGTTCTTCAAGAGGGGACTAATGCTGAACAATTCTGGACACTGGTACAATATGTTTTATTGTAAAATCCCATGTTCCTTGCAAGCAGCTGTGATTTGTAGAAGAAAACCCAAATGTGTGCCTGTATATGTTTGGACTTCTACACATTTTGATCTTCTTTGTGAGAGAAATAGACAAATTTTCCTGTGAGAGGTTAAAACTTCTTGAATTAGAGTAGTCTGCTGCTACAACAGCTTTAAGCACAAACAAACCTTTTCCGTGTGATACRTTTAACAATGAAAGACCTCAAATATATTTTCATCTAGAAGATACACTAATTCTCCACAATCAGACCCAGCTAAATACAAATATAGTATTTTTATTTTTTGTAGTCACACCATCTTTATATTACTGACTGCATGCTTTGACATAACAGAAATAACCAAATCTTAGACAAAGGAAAATAGGTAAGGGAAGGCAAGAAAATAAAGGAAGTTTCTTCATAATGGGAAAAACTTGATTTTTCTCAACTAAGGGCAGTAAAATAGTATCAAAGCAGGCAACAACGCCTCAGCTGAAACTGAAGAGACAGAAAAATTCAGAGGAAACAGTGGGAAAGATAAAAGTATAGCAGACATACCAGTCATGTACTGAAGATTTCTGAAGAGAAGAGGTGATTATTTCAGCCTCCAAAATGGTTCCTTGAAAAACATAGAAATAAAAAGATGTTCATAAAATCAAACAGATATTAGAACAAAAAAATCTCAATTTTTGTGGAAAGAAAAATAAATAGAGGAAAGGTAAAGTGTTTGAATGGTTTCAAAATCTTGTGAGAGATGGCAGATMTTATAATATTTTTGCTCTAGTCTAAGGTAATAAACATTGTATGTTCTTAGAAGTGTTCAATTCATTCCTGGAATATAGTTCCAAAAGAGAGTTATTCTTCCCTGTTTCATAATTGGAGGGGAGAACACCCCACCCTCCCCTACCTTCCCTCAAATWTCTTGAACTTTCATATGGCTCATCTTAGAGTGCAGTAAGGATTTCTTATCTATCTTGTTTAGTTCTCTCTGAGATGAAAAAAAAGTATTCTTCGTTTTGAAAATCCAGTTGCCTKAGTTTTAATTTTCTTTTTAGTGTCATCTTACTGTCTTAAATTATTCAGGATACTTCTGAATAATTTTTCTACTTTCTTCCTACTTCTGTTCTCCATGAATTTAATCAGTCACATTGTATGTCTTGTACTTATTTTTTATCCTGATATTTGATATTCTATCATTCATTTTTGTTAGCACATTACAATATCTTAGGACCTGTATAGATAAAAACGTCACTCAGCTTTTCACATAAGTTTATGTTGTACTTCTGCCTCTTAGTGTTTTGTTTAACCTTCTCACATTTTTTTCAGTTTCATGTTTTCAACCTTGAGCTCAGCTTAAGTGTTGTTGGAATTGCAAATTAATTCATATTTCAAACTCCTGTTCAAGACTACATCCCTAGAGCTGTGAAGTTTTGTTAAATGTCACAGCTTCAGTTTATGTTTTATTGTACTTAATTAGAACTCTAACTAACATGTTTTCTTGATGCTTTTAAGTCTGAAWGATAACAAGGAAGAAAYAATCTTTTCCYCTTAAACTTTGGTTTTCTGCAGTGSACCTACCAAAGTTTTTTWATTTCTTTAACAGTAAACATTAATTAAGTATTACCTGAGCCATAACATTATTGCCAGTTTCATGCATGTCTTAATAAATATATTTGGAAAACTGTTCCATATACTGAATTATTCAGATTTTTTTTTTCACTCAGTGAATGCAGAGATATGTATTTTTCATACTTAGAGTGAATATTACCTCAAGAGAACACTGTGGTTAATTTAAAACTGAAATTCAAATTGTAGTTCACTTTCTAGTTCTGAGTGTTCAACATTCACAAAAACCAAGAATAAAGTTCATTGCCTTCAGTTTAACAAAAAAAAAAAAAAAAAAAAAAAGAAAAAAGAGGAAGCATACTTAGAGTGAATATTACCTCAAGAGAACAC
>NW_026623300.1:1823384-1842323 GCF_030028575.1 Malurus melanocephalus
TTATGTGTGGAAGAATACTATTTAACTGAAAGACTTTAAAATGGACTCATAGTGGAAATAGCTTTGATAGTAACTAAAGAGCTGTGTTCCTTCAGTGTCACTTAAAAATGTATTTTGGAGCTCAGCTGCTGTCATTATTCCAGTCTCAGCAGTAYGAGAAGTCAATTATTGAAGTTCGATGCTCTCAACCTGTGTGTCTCTTGCAGCTGATACTCATGTGAGTCTGGGTACAAGCTGGGCTCTTTCTGTGGGCTCTTTGTGAAGGCTTGTTCTCATTTTCAGTAATTTCTGACACTATGCACATGARGTTTGGACAGCATTGTAAGGAGGATTTGGTCAGTGGGTGGCAGCAGGACTGAAGAGCTATAGTGCAGATTTAACTTGCAGGAAGCATTCCTCTCTGTAAAGGTTTTTCTTAGACTTTGGTTTGATTGTGTAATCTGGTCCACTCTTACTACTTTGTAAAGTATTAGTTGAGAGAAGAAAAAGAGCACAATATATGTATACATGTATATATATATATATATATATATATATATATATATATACACACCTTTTCTATATTTCAAAGAGCAGCTTTAGTATTATGTGTCTGTGCTGTAATGAGGTGTTATGGTACATTGAGGGAAGCCCTACTATTGGAAGTTCTAATTCTCTTTATTTAGTATACCTCAAGATTTGGTTCTGATCCATATTGTTCTAAGAACCAAAGCATTATTCATTTATATTTTTTATAGGAAAACTGGCAAGTTATAGATTAAAAATTAGATTGTACACTATTTTGGGAATTTTCTTCAGAATTCTTTTGTGATTCATCCTCAGTGCATCCTGTATATTCAAATTGGAGTGTTTTATAACAAATGCCAGCAATTAAATGGATAAAAAAGCTGGAGATTGAAAAGAACATTTATAGTCGTAGTTTCAGGCTGTGCTTTCACTYACATGAATGGTATTGTTGCAACTTCCAGCTGCTCTTCTGCCACTTAGGTTAAATCTAGCAAGTAAAGAATAAGCAGGGGATGATGGGCATTGTGTTTACTTTCAGATGATTTAAATTCAGTTCATGATAAAACCTGAAAAATTGTATTTTTCTGTCTCATAAGRATATTTTAAGAGCAGGTAATTGTAGATCATATGGTATTCAAATGCTAGTTCCATAGTTTTGCTTCCTCCCTAGTCCTCTACACATTGATAAATCTTGCTGCTGAATTAAAAATAGAATATTTGCACTCCTAAGAGTGATGGAGATATCTATTTGTCATCCTATYTAGCACCAACTGAAATATGGCAGCTCTGAAAGAATCTTAGTGAATTTTTGCAATTGCATTCCAGCCCCAACTAAGAAAATCATGATATTTTTGCTGGTTGGTTTGTTTATAACAATCAGAATTAGAAGTTTATCCTTTATTTAGGAAAAATTAAACATGAGATGAAAGAATGCAAGTGTRTTTGTAACTATGGGTAACTAGTTTCATGTCTTTATTAGGAAGACAGTGTAAAGCTATTTCTGTTGAACTCTACGTTTAAAATTTTTAAGTGTGTTCTTTGCCCCTGAACATCTTACAGGCCATTCTGTTTAAAATTTATAATTTTGCCTTTTGTGATACTCAGTTACTGACTATGCATGACCTCTGGTGTCTTCTCCTTTTTCATCATCACAGAATTAAGGGAAGAAATAGCCATCTAAATTATTTAGTGTAGTTTRACATTATCAAGTAGAAATTTCTTCCAGTCGAACACCAAATCTGTTTAGTCCAAGGCAATAAATAGACTGTATTGTCCCTAACACATTGGCTTAGCCTGAAAGGAAASAGACTCTGTGCTTTATTTAAGGCATGGTGTTCCCACAAGTTATTGCAATGCAACACAGGATTACATTACCTCTACACACCTATATTGTGCTGTCTGTTGGAAAACCATCTCCTGGTGTTTGATGGTATTWAAGAAAARCAAACAAACAAGTCAGATCTACAGAGATGGATTTTTTTTTTTATAGAGTATAATGAGAGTTTTCAAACTTTGTTTCCTAAATWAGGTGTCTGCTCAAGGTTTACCAAATGAGGTTCAGAACTGAAATGCCAGATTCCATTGCATTGTAATAGATATGTCAAGCTGCACTGAAAATATTAGTGATAATAAAGTATTTGTATGAGAGGAGAAATTTTCACAAGTGGTTAAAATATGCACCTAAATGTTGAGCCTCTCCAGAAATCATTCAGTAATGTCAAAATGGTTTACTATCCATAAAGATCTTTTAAGAGGATAAAAAAATGTAGTAATGTTTACTATRGGCTGAAATTAAAGAAAAAATATTTTGAATTGCTGACTAAATTTTTAATTTTTGGAGAGACATAAAAGTATTGGGAAAATTTTAGAAATGTCCTTTTTGGTAGCTGTTTTCCGGTCCAGTTTAATGTGGAATCTGGCTGACTGGGATAGCTGAACAGATAATAATGCTGTAAGTTCRTTAGTCTTTTATACTAATTTTGAAATTTTATTAATTATGAAAATATTGTATGGTGGTTCATTACATTGGTAATCTATATGGTCCAGTGGTGTAAGCAAAAATTTCTGGTTTTATGCTGCTAAGACTTGTGGTCAYTCCGGTGCTTCTGATGAATAATTACAAATGCCCAAAATGTACACCAGCTCTGCCTAGTTACTGCTACAGAAATAATCTTCTGTGAACCACAGACTCTTCTTCAGGTGTGAAAGTGCAATAAAGGGTAAGGCAGAAAAAGAATTGTTATGGTGTTTGTCAGWAAGGTAGCTAATCTTGAGATGCTGTGCAGATAGATATGCAGATGTATGAAGACAGAAGATTATCTTTTCATCATTCTGGATTAATCTCCAGAGTATATAGCAATTTCTGACAGGGGTTGAAAGTTACCCCAAGTCTGTCCCTTGYACTCCATCACTGACAGCAAAATAAAGCTCCTTCGATAAGCTGCATGGATGAGAACTGTGTTAACCTCTATTCAAACTTAGAAAAAGTGAGTAAATAACAGTATTTTTCTCCAGCATTTGTTACTGTGAACTGGAACTATTTCTGTACATGATAGAATGTTCAGGCAGAAGGTGTTTGGCTGTTTAATGATTCCCATTGAAATTCTCTCAGTCTGGTTTACTGACTTGCGTTGTGACTTTTTTTGATGAAGACTAAGTAGCTAAATATTTGCCATGACATTTAAGTACTTTGCTTTACATATCTCTTTGTACAAATCATTTTTGCTAAAACCTCCAAACAGATTAKTTTCATGCTACTTTATATAGTACATATTTATGAAACATACAGAAATTAATTTTGCTCTCTATATATACACATAGGGAAAAATATTTCTCATTCCAGCAGTAMAATGAATGATCTACTGTTAGTTACCATTTGAGTGAAATTGCAGAAAGCAGTGACTCATATTATAGTTGCTCTAGGCTTCTCATCCATCCACTTTCATGGATTGATTTTCAGAATCTAATCAGCAGTCACATGTCGTAGAGATCACAAAATATATTATGAAGATATCTTAAAATAACTAACATTSTGCTTTCCATCTCTGGGTAACAGTGATTGGAAATTGAGGCACTGGACAGAGAGAAAGTATGTAAGAGAGGGCAAACAAATTCATCCCTCTTTCTGTTTTCATTCATATTCTTTACCTTYCTTTATAACACTATAAATGTTCAGAACAAGCAGAGTTTTCTAATATGTAAATGTGGAAAGAAGCTTCCTGACACAGCYGGTGAGGGAACCCAGTAGGGAAGGTATCCTGCTGGACCTGCTGTTTGTGAACAGGGAAGGATTGGTTGGTAATCCTGGTGACAGTGAGAGGACATCTTGGGCACAGCAATCATGAAATTACCGAGTTTTTGATTCTCGGAGAAGTAAGGAGGRGAGTCAGCAAAACTGCTGCCTTGGACTTCCAGAGAGCAGACTTTGGCCTGTTTAGGAGACTGGTTAAGAGAGTTCCTTAGAAGGCAGTCCTGAGGGACAAAAGAGTCCAGGAAGACTGCATGTGTTTTAAGAAGGAAATCCTAAAGGCACAGGAGCAGGGTGTCCACATGATCCAAAATATGAGCTGGCTGAAAAGACCATCTTGGCTGAACTGYGGGCTTTGGCTGGAAGGAAAACAAGGAGAATTGATGGCCTTTGGAAGAAAAGGCAGACTACATCAGAGGACAACAAGAATGCAAAGTCATGCAGGGAGAAAATCTGTGTGACTGTGMCACTTAAATATGCACAAGTCTATGGGCCCAAGTGGGATCCAACCAAGGACTCTGAGGGAGCTGGCAGAAGTGCTCCCTGACGCATTGTCAGACATTTACCTGTCCTGGTTAACTGGGGATGTCCCAGTTGACTGAAATTTAGAAAACATGATGTCCATCTGCAAGAAAGACTGGAAGAACTGGAGTAGTGTCAGGGGTCACTACTGGGGCTGGTCCTGTTTAGTGACTTTATCACTGATCTGGACAAAGGGGTCRAATGCATCCTCAGTTTGCAGGCACAGTGTTGATTTGCTGGASAGCAGGAAGGCTCYCTACAGCAATCTGGACMGGCTGGATTGATGGACTGAGACCAGTGGTATGAGGTTCAACTGGGTCAAGTGCTGTATCCTGGATCAGAAAAACTCTATGAAGGGGTTTGGGGAAGAGTGGCTGGAAAACTGCCCTGCAAAAAAGGACCTGGGGATGCTGGTTGACAGTGACTGARCATKAGCCAGTGTGTGCCCAGGTTGCCAGTGGCATCCTAGTATGATTCAGAAATAGTGTGGCCAGCAAGACTAGAAGGGAAGGAATCATTTTCCTGTACTCAGTACTGGTGAGGCCACATCTCAAATCCCATGTCCGGTTTTGGRCCCCTCACTATGAGAATGACATCGATGTACTGGAACCTGACCAGAGAAGGCCAAAGGAGCAGATGAAGGGTCTGGAACACAGGTCTTAYGAGGAGCAGTTGGGGAAGSTGGGGTGGTTTAGCCTGGAGAAAAAGAGGCTTGGGGTAAAGCTTACTACTCCCTACAACTGCCTGCAAGAAGGCWGTAGCCAGGTGACCACTGAACATTTTTCCAAAGTAGTAAGTTACTGGATAGGAAGAAATGGCCTCAAGTTGCACCAGGAGAAGTTCAGATTTTATATTAGGAAAAATTTCTTCAGTTGAGATTGGTTAGGCATTGGAACAGGCTACCCAGGGAAGTTGTGGAATCAGTTATCTCTGAAAGTGTTCAAAAATGTGTGGATGTGGCACTTGGGGACATGGTTTAGTGGTGAACATGGTGGTACTAYATGGTAGTAGTGGTGAAGTCAGCATCAGTGTAGATTAGTGGTGAAAGTCATCATCTTTTCCAACCTAAATGRTTCTCTGTTCCTAGACTTTATAAATTACTAAGTATGATGCAAATCTGCTCTTGGATGAGGCATCTATTGCTAGAAAAAAACAGCTATGCTATTTCCTGATCAGCATTTTAAATTTTCAAGCTGCTAACATGTTTATGTTCTTCACTTTTCTTGTTTCACTGCTCATTGCTATTTTCTATCCTATGTGAATTGTGGGTTTTGGTGGTTTGATTTCTCAAATTTTTWAATTTTTTTTTATTTATTTTTATGATAAGCCAATGTTGGTAGGATAATATCTTTGAAATTCAGTATGGGCTAGTAGAAAGCCAAGTAATTTAATTAACAGCAGTACATTTGGAAATGGTTCTGTATTTCAGGCAGAGAGCACAGTAAAAGGACATTTAAAAGTATGTAAAATTAAGCATATGTGGAAGTGTAATCAGGTCACACGTAACGACCAATCTCCCATGATATCTTTAAAGTAATATTTCAGATTCATGACTGTGCAACTACTAGCGCTGCATACTGTTCAATATATTTATGGACACAGTTAAAATTAAGATAAAAATGTTATAAGAATGTACAGAATTAAAGATGCTTTTGGATTTCTCTGGGTCCTTTCAAAGTCAAAGTTCTKTAAGAAAGAAAGCACACACTTGATTGCCAGGAAGTCGCCACTAATTGTGCTTCTAGGAGGATGCTGCTCAGCATTAACAGGGCAGAGTAAAGACAGGTTTTATATAACAGCGAATCAATTTTTGACATTAGCTCTTTACAGCAAAGGCCCATAACTTTTGGTCTCTCTCTCTGTGTTCCAACAGTTTGTAGTTATGCTGCAGAGGAATCAAATCCTTGCTGTGGCTAAACCTATAGCTGCACTGAACAGTTTTGAGTGAGGAACACACATTTGATGAGTATTTCCAAAATGCCCTCTTGGGAAAAATCCCACTCCCTGATTAAGTAAGTCACAGTGGTGCTATTGAATGCAAATACTATTAAGGACTAAGWGTGGAAATAATCAGAATGTTCCATGGAGCAAAATCTCCCGAAAGCAGAAAGTGGATTATCCAAGGTAAAATAGTGTCTGGTATGTGAAAAATTTGATTTTGTGCATTTCTAAAATGATATCACTGTGGCCTATTTGGCCAAGTGTTTTAAATGCTTATTGGAAATTTGATTCCTAATGTTTTCTTTTTCTCCAGTGTGGAGTACTTTAAAGATATCTTAAACATCCCTCTCCTCCCTTTACCAATGTCATAAACATCAAGTCATACTTAAATTTTATCAAGATGAACATGAAAAATCCCTTCTTTTTTGGAAAATCTTGCCACTGGGTTATAGATATCTTTGGTTTATATATTGGGCATATAGCTGTGGTTTATATAAAATCAATAATTTATATGGAATGGATCCTTATTCTCACTCCACCAAAGCACTGAATGCAGCCCATTATGCTGAGATGAATGAATACTGACATCACCTACATTCCAGTGTAGGTAGAAGGTTTCTGTCACCATCTGTTGTTGTATGAATCATGTTTTCCTTATGATTTTATGGGAGAATAAAAATAACAGGAAGGAGAAAATGAGGAAAAAAATAAGGAAAAGAAACTATGAGGATTCATAGTTAAGAGGATTCATCTGGTTGAGAAAATGGTACTGCCTATGCTTCCTTTTTGTGCAGCTGGCTGATTTTCACCAGTGTGGGAAAAAGTGAGATTAGGGATTATCTGACTACAGAGGCACCGAATAATTAAGATTGKAAGGGACCTGTGGAGGTCATCTGGTCCAGTCCTYTGCTCAAGCAAGGCTACTTAGAGCGAGTTACACAGGACCATGTCCAGATGGYTTTGCAGTATCTCCAARGAGGGAGATCCCATCRTGTTTCTAGGCAACCTCTCACAGTGAAAAAATGTTCCCTGGTGTTCATAGGGAACATCCTGTGTTTCATCCTGTGCCCATTTGCTCTGATTCGATTACTGGGTATCCTTGAAAAAGCCTGGCTCTGCCTTCTTCATCCCTTCCCATGTGGTGTTTGTACACAGGGATGTGATCTCCTTGACCCTTCTGTCTGGGCTGAACAGTCCCAGCTCTCAGCCTTTCCTCATAAGAGAGATKCTTGTGTCTCCGAGTCATCTTTGCAGGCCTTTACTGAACTCCAGTATATTCATGTCTCTTGTGAACTGGGGAGCCCAGAACTGGACAGACATATCACACCCTTTCTTGTAAACATGAATTTTAACCAAATTACTTTCAACTGAGGCTACTATCAGCCAGCCTATGATGTCTTGTTCAAAATCCTGCTTACATAAATATTTATTTAATTTTTTATTWCTTTTTTATTACTTTATATGTGTAGAGACCAGCTCTCATGCATATTTGGGTGTCTAAATAACATGTGCCAGCCCATGTGATGGGAATAAAGAATAAACTTCTCTGAAAGTCACAGAGATCTTATGCTGCCCCCAGGGCAGTTTTGATGAGTATTATGCAGTAAGAAATATGACTTATACACCGAATTTTAGTTCAGCAGCTCACTGAAAATGAATTTCCCTTCACTTCTGTCAAGACAGACTATTTTTTTTTTCAGTGTAACTATTTCAGTTTTATCCTGTGTGTTGGTGTGGTGAAGTGTTTGTGGAGTGTGGCTTCTTGTTAAATAAAATGTATCTTTATTACAGTGAATCGAAACCTTAGCAAAGTTAGCCAAATGGCTTTCTACCAACAGGCAGGGGAAGCATTACATGCAAGTAACACCCACAAACCAGTAGTCTTTACAAACTGGCAGAATCACAGTTTACTTTCCTGAGATAGTGTTTCTGCCTTGCCCGGAACAGGAATGTAGGTGGGTGAATGAAGCAATGTTCAAGAAAGTGTTGCCCATGGAATAAATCCCCTGCATTACCTGAAGGACAAGCTGTTAGCTTATATACAGGTTATTTTTGGCTTTGATTAAATGATGTCAGAAGAAATCTACAGTATTAATTGTTAAAGAAAGGCATGGTTTTAGAAGAAAACTAWAGCAAACAACTGGCATTATTATTGCTCATTAACTGTCATTGGTTCTTAGGCAATTATCAGTAAATGCATATGGAAGAGCTATTGTCAAAATGTAGCAGCAATTAAATCCCATTAGGAGACTTACAAAGTCATTAACCGGAGTCAGGGGGAGTCCAGTGGCAGTGCCTTTCTATTCTGCTTGCAGGAATTGTTACAAAAATGGAATGGCCAAYGTGTGATAAAATGAAACTACTGAATCTTTGGGATTCCCAACTCGTTACCTTTGCTARGCAGCAATGTTGGCACCAAGGAGTGAGCTGACCCTGTGCTTGTGCTGACTGAGCTCTGCACTAAAAAATGATTTCATAAARGATGACATTCCTGGGGGGCAGATCGGTGTGAGGGTACTCCAATTCCTTGTCAATGGCCCTTCAATGTACTTTTCTTGCCGGGTTCCTTGTTTTCACACAGTCTCTATGATATCCCCTCTGCCTTAGCAATTTCTTATCTCTTCTGTTTCAATTTTCTTCTGTTCTGCTTTTAAGATTACATCTTGCTGGGGGCATATCCATTGGTATTTTCATAAAACTCCCTGTTCAGAGTGCTTTGGGACARGTGTTAAATGTTTGCAAGGTAGTAGGCAGATGGTAGTTGCTGGCAAATCAATACCTCACTCCAAGACCAACGTCTCTGATAAAATTTTGGATTTTAGATGGGGTATACCTGTCTCAAAGTGGGGAAAAGGATCTTTGCACGAGAGATAGCAGGGCTCACTGAGAGTGCTTTGTATTTGAAGGGGGAAGGGGATAAAACCAGGCTCACTAGAGAGAAACTGGGGGCTGCATGCCAATGTTTGGGGGATGGTGTGCTAGCGAGGTCCCTCAGTCTGCTGTGTAAACAGAGGTAGGGAATAGACATCCATACAGCAGCAGAGACACCATGGTAACTGGTGTGTTAGAAGCACCTGAGAGTGGTCATACTGGAGTTAGGGCTTTTTCCACCAGAAAAGAAATCAACAACCCAGATGAAGAGCATCTGCACCAATGTGTGCATCATGGGCAACAAACAGGATGAGCTGGAAGCCATGGTGCACCATGAAATCTGTGATATATTTGCCATCACAGAAACATAATAACACCAGGAAAGACAAGAAAGACTTTGGGGTGCTGGAGTGTGTCCAAAGAAGGCCCATGGAGCTGGGGAAGGATCTGGACCACAGGTCCTAGGAGGMGTGGCTGAGGGAGCTGGGGCTTTTCAGAATAGGAGAAAAGGAGGCTCAGAAGAGACCTTTTCACTYTCTACAACCATGTGAAAGGAGGTTGTGGTGAGGTGGACATCAGTCTTTCTTCCAAGTAACAAGGAACAGGACAAGAGGAAATAGCCTCAAGTTGTGTCATGAAAGGTTTAGCTTGAATATTATGAAAAATTTTATTCACTGAAAGAGTTGCCAAGCATTGAAACAGGCTGCTCGGGGAAGTGGTTGAGTTGTCATCCCTGGAATATTTAAAAATTGTGTAAATATGGCACCAAGGGGCATAGCTCAGTGGTAGACTTAGCAGTGCTGAATCAAGTTTGACTTGATGATCTTAAAGTCCTTTTCMAACCTAAACACTTCTCTGATTCTTACTTTCATCCATGAAGACCATTGGTGTTCTATGAGGATAGAAAGTGAGGTGTGTGGCATTATAGAGTCTTTGTCCCTTTCCTTCTCAGCTTCACAGCAGTCTTTGAGCCTTTTATCTCCTTAAAGGGTGAGACAAAAGGGGATAGAAGAATGGGAAACTTATGCAGAATTTAGAAATTTCCTTTCTTTTTAGAGTTTCCTAGAAAATCTTTTGTCTTTTTCCAGTCTCTTTATCTGTTGGGTGCAGGTAGGTGGCATCATCAGAAGCTGCATCATTAATCTTTATACTAATCTGGATGACAAGAATTGCTACAGTAACAGGCTCAAGTCTTTGATGTTAAGTCATTAGTCAGACCATGAGGCACACCCTTCAACTGTCAATGGTTTTGTGGGGAGCTTATGTCCAGCCAGTCATTTTCACATATTTGGAAACGGGGAGAAAGTGCATTGTTTTTACTTGGTTTATCTATCACATCATATGAACAAGTAAAACACCACTGATGTAATTACTAAATAGATTTGTAACCCACATTTTTTACTCAGATTATGGACTAGTTGTAGTATATATCTTTCTTTTGGATGATGACACTTCTAATATTTATAATAGATATGAGTAAAGTTCATATATTAAGTTTGGACAACTTGCTTTGAATTGAAGTAAAGAGGCTAAAATTTGAACTTGAATTTATTCATGTCAGACTCCTCAAAATCAGCCAAATTTACCATTGACATGAGTAGTTTTTGGATCAAGCCTAAAAGTAGTTGAGGTGTATATCATACTTGCTCATAATTTTTTTCATAATGAGTCATCTTTTCCTTCAAGATTTTTTTTTGGTGGGCAATAYACATACAGATCATACTTGTTCTCACATGCAATATTTTTGCTTTAACATTACAGTAGGACTTGAGTTATTTAGTTCCATAATGACAAGCCTTGAGACTTACTTATCTTTTAGWGTGTTATACAGTTCATTTATTGCTCCATGTATGATAGCACAAAACATCAACATTTCATAAAACACATTTCTTTTAGGAAATCAAGAGAGAATTAAAATGAATGTGGCTGAAGTTCTCTATGCATTAAGCTTCCCCTTGTGCCCAGCTTTCTCGCCTATTAAAGATAATATTTTTCCAACTGTCAGTGATGAAAAGAAGAAAGGTCTGCAGTATACACACATCGGATACAGGGAACATTTTGGCATACTTATTATCACACTTTGTTTTGCAGATAATGAGAACATTGCAAGCTGCTTGGGTCTTTTGTCTGAGAATTCCCACCAGAGGCTCTTCTAAATCACCATGGCTTTCAGTGACTGATTCCTGTGGAGCCTAAGACTGGTTTAACAGWTACTGTCAGCTGTTTCTTTTGCCTGTTGGTGCCTGTTTCACTATCAGTGGGCACAGTGCCAAAGTTCTGAGAAATCCACTGGCTTTGGGTGCCGTCTCCTTCACTCCTGTATCTGTGGCTGCAGTTTTGGTTAKTTTCTCTGTGGTTGCTGTTTTGATCAGCTCCTCATCGACGAGAGCTGTCATTTTGAAGCACATCACATGATGATATAGATTAGCTTGCATTGCCCCATCCTGGTTAGAAGTGAAATAGAACTAATGACTGGCACATGGAAGTGGAATGCACCACTGTAGGGGATGAAGTGCATGTGCATTGGATCTTGCTGTCCCTTAAAATTTTCAACAAGTCAATAGGCAGAAATAGAGATTTTTAAATTAAGGCTACAGTATATGTTACAAATGAGAATAGCAAATCTTTCATTTTTGATAGCTACTAGTCATATAAATTTACTTAAGACTCTTCAGTTCTCCACATTTGCACTCTTTTCTAAAAGCCAATGCACAGCAACAGAGATTATGTATGCAGATCAGACATTCACAGTGGGTACCCTTCAAATCAAGACAAAGGAGTGGAAAATTACTTGGGCAGGCTTAACAAACAATGGAAGGTGGTCCTGAAGAAGAAGAAGACCTGGAGTATTTTCATATGGTATGTCTGTCTGTCTGTTTTCCTTAATCTCATTCAGTCAGTCTTGTAAGGAATGAGGAGAAAACTGAGGGTGAGGTTGGTGAATAGGAGAAGCTTTTCATGTACATCATTCATGTCACAGAATGTAGATGGATAACAATGTTTTGAATCTTGGAGTGTCTTTTTTCCAGACAGTCATGAAAGGGGTTCAGGCCACTGAATAGGGCATTTCCATTTTTGAAGTGGAAAATGTCCTATGTTTATTATAAATAGCTGAGAAACACTCTTCCTAGAAAAACAGCTGTGAACTCATATTTAGAAATATATTAGATTTGTGTGTAGAACCCTGAGAGTGGATATCAGGAATCTCTGTGATTCCAGCACTCATCCATACCGCTTCTGCCTGAATCATCCAGCAAAAGCATCACTTGAAGACTCTCATCTGGAACAGATCTCTGATCTCTTGAAGATCTCAATATGTGGTAATTTGATGAAATATGGAAGCAGGTCATTGAGACAGCCTGGTGCTTAGATAGTGCTGTGATCAGAATGCTTCACAGTCCTGCTAAGTTTCCTTCTGTTTCTGGCATAGTGAATCTCAAGTTCGTTTTTGTAGAGTGGAACAGCTTCAACGTAAACAATATAAGAAGGTGAACTAGTGGGATGGGAAAAAAAATAAAAATCCAGGCAACAGCATCATGCCAGGGATAGATTGTTCCCATTTTTATGTTTTCCTTCCTTAGATTTTTAAGGAAATGAGGGAGTATAAGCATTTTGGAAGGCACAGGAAAATATGAAAGGATGTCTCCTCGCAACCTGAGTTTTTAAACACTCTTAAAGATTCTTAAGATTATAAGTCAGGAAATAGAACATAATCATCAGGCTCTAGTGMTTGTTATTGGCCAGGCAATTGTCTACTCAGCATGTGAAGGCCAGATATATGAAACCCAGGTGTCTTGTAGGGAATGGAGATTTCACCACATGGACTAGTCTGAGATCAGATGATGTAGCAGTCAGCAGTTAGCACCYGTCTCCTTTTGAATTCAGCCCTAAACTTGTTTGTATTTTGGGGGTTTTTCTTTCCTGTTTCCAGTGTCAGGAGTAGTGCTGTGAATTCTGGTTTCATAAGTCAGTAGACAAGTCAGCCTAATGAAATCCCCCCTTTATTTCCAGAGAAATTTCAGAAACAGTTTTTCATGCTCAGTATAGGTAAACCAAGTGTACTCTTCTCTGAGAATGTGCACCACTGAACTCCTTAGTTACAGAAGGATAAAGCAGTGCTTTTGAACATTGCTTCTGTCACTTTGATCTCAATGTGAGGTCTGTCTCAGCCCCAGATCTGTGTTTTGCTTCTGTGCTCATTTCCTMTCTGCTTACAAAGTCTGATTTGTTTGGTTTAATATAATAATTGTCTCCATTAAGAATTATGTAATTTAGAAATCCCCTTGGTTTGGGTTATTTTTTTCTTTTTTTGGGGGGGGAGTTGTTTTGTTTTAGTTTTGATTCACTTTTTTTTWAATTATTTTGTAATTGGAAAGTGATATCTTTGTAAGAATCTATATTTAATTATTTTGTAATTGGAAAGTGATATCTTTGTAAGAATCTATATTTCTTTTTGAGAGACAGTTTTTATTCTGTACAGATCAGGATTCTGGAAAAGCACAGATTGTTATACAAAGCCATGTAGTTGGCAGTAGTGAACTTGAAAATCCAAACAATAGTGCCTCTTTAACAAACAAGTTAACAAGCTTTAACAAACCAGTTCCACAGCAGAGATGTGTCTTTTACTAGAATTGTAATAGATTTGAAAGGTACCATCTAATGCTCTAATCACCACCCTGTAAAAGCAAGGAGGACATGATCTGTAGGAACATGAAAGTGTGTCAGTTTTGAGAACAAATACAGCATTCAAACTACAATGTGAGGAAGAGATGCTTGTGTTAAAAGCATCTGCTACAGACTTTGCACAAAACAAATCTAAACACTGTTTTCCAGTGCTATTTAAGGCTTAGAAAAAGTTGATCCCCAACTCTATCAGTCTAGTAACTCTCTCCAAACTGCCCTGCTTTAAAAAAACCTGCAGTTTGCATCTCAGGCTGAAAGGCAGTTCTTCAAACACACAGTGCGATTAACTATGTTCACTTTGTAAGTAATACTGAAAATTAATGACACTGCTTTTAATATTGAGATATTTAACACTGAATAAATTATATTAATGAGCTCAAGATGAGTAGAAAGACATTTATTTTCTTTTAAGGTTCCAAAACAAAACATGCATTTAGGATATTGTCTTTCAAAAGGTCAGTCAAAGACAGAGAACATTTCTATTAAGTTTCATGTGCAGATTGCYATTTTGATTTATACTGTTGAAATTACATCTGAAAGATCATTCAATAGGCAAAGCAAAACAAAGAATTCATTCACCCASCAGCCATCTCCTGGAAAACAGGGCTCCATCACTCTAATGGTTATTTGGGAAGGCAAATGTCATCACTGCTCTTCCTCCTTCTTCACCCAGCTCTTGCATGCTGAACATGATACCATATCGTATGGAATTCTCCTCTGGTCAGCTGGGGYCATCTGTTTTGRCTGTGTCCTCTCYCAGCTTCTTGGAGCTGTCCTGTGCAGGGCCAGGAGTTGGACTTTGATGATTCTTTTGTGTCCCTTCCAGCTCAGATTGCTCTATTCTATTCTATTCTATTCTATTCTATTCTATTCTATTCTATTCTATTTTCTATTCTATTCTATTTTCCATTCCATTCCATTCCATTCCATTCCATTCCATTCCATTCCATTCCATTCCATTCCATTCCATTCCATTCCATTCCCTGTCATTCAGTTTTCCTTGTGCACCCTGTATGGGATGAGAGCTGGTGAGACCACACTGGTCTCACCAACAGAGCTCATAGTTAGCAGGTGATGTTTCAAAAGCCTTTTAATCATTGTTTAATATCTACTCTGTAGTAAGTTGCTGTAGTAGTATTTGCCAAACTCTTTTTTTTTTTTTAAAAAAAAAAACATTATAGTCCTGTTTATGCTGACAATTTTCATTTTTAAAGGCTGCTAGTGAGTAGGAGTGGAGGATGGTCCACTTATTTATGTTCCTTTAAAAAGTACAGTTAACAATGAAGTAGAAGTTGTTTTGCRGGGGGGAGGGAGAGGAAGAACGAATAGCGGGAAAGAGGAAGGCAGTGTTATATTAGAAATTTGAAATGACTTACTGGACATTAAAGCAGTAGGAAAAGGGAAAAATGAATGCAAGCCATATAAAGATTTTGAAGAGGAATTTTCATAAGACTTTTAAATTTCCACTGAGTCACCAATATTATTGATGATAAAGATGGTTTTCTTATTAAAATATTTTCTGATAATCTTATAAATTTTTCCTATTAAATTTTTTTTAATATGTAAATACTGGCATGAGTTGAGGGACTCAACTCTCTCAAACATGAGTTTTAGAGAGGATTTTTTTTTTGAGGTGGTAAATTCTGTGACTTGTGGAGGTCAGATGGTACTGTGCATTAAATATTTTCTAAAGACATAGTTTGTAATGAAGGACAAGATTTTATACCTAGGAAAAATATTTGGGGACAAGAAGTGAGAAGGAAGGAGGAAAAAGGATCCACCTTAGAGAACTTGTTTCCAGAAATTTCTCCATGTGTTGAAGGAAGTCTGTTTTTTGGGTCTGCAAGTTCTTCCCTTCCCACCCCATTTTCTTTTCTAGCCCTACCATCTCATCTAAGAAAAGAGTCTATTTTCATACAAACTCTCATGTGTACTCAGAAGTTATCTAGGCCTTCATACAATTAAATTCACCTAATGATCATGTGCTCAACAAAGCAATATTTTTTTTGAGGTATGTTAACAAGGAAGTGCAGAAGTTATTTTCTTTTGCTTGTCATAAGTATTTGTGAGAGGAAAAATTTCCTAATGGTGTATTCTTCAAAAGAGATCTCTCTTTTCCTTTTGTTTTTTTCTTTACTAGCTCATATAGTTTGTTGTAGGTTCTCTTTTTTTTTTTTGTCTGATGCCCCTTAATGTTTCACAATATTTTCAAATAACCTCACAGCACTTACAGACAAATATGCTTCAGCAAACTCTTGTTAAAATGTGTTACTTCTAAACACTTTTGCTTGTTGTCAGCTTTCTTTAAAATGCATATGAAAGCCACAGGGAAAACACCTTCCATCTTAGTGCTTTCATATCTTGATGTCTGTAGCTGGTATTGATGAGGGAGCTGTTCTCAGCTGGTAAGTGCTGAGAAGCATCCTGGTAAGTTAAGAAAAGAACGGCTTAAATATTTTTTTTTTCATTTATTTGAATCCAGCACTAGACAGCCTTGATTATCTTATTAGAGTGAAGGCTAATTAATGCTATCAAAGCAGAGATTTATGCAACTTTCTAGCAGCAAAGAAAATGCAAGACACCTCCTGGATGTGCTTCCAGTGAGCAGTGARTGGCAACAGAAATAATCATGCATGTACAAATGTGTATGCGTTACAGATGATACTTTCAATTTGATTTCTCTGAAATCTGTGATATCTCTAGATTCCAAAAGATTGGAAAGACAGAAATTCACTGGGAATACAGTATAAAGTTGTGACCCACAGGCCACGAGAACAGGTGTTCCTAACTACCCTTTCACAGGCTATTCAAATATTTCCTGGTCTTCCTTTAATGATTATTACTATTATACACATTTACATCATGTCAGAAGTTGAAATAGAATTAAAAAGGACATCTGCAGAGAAATAGAAGGTTTTTGGTGTTGGTGCCTGATTGTTTTTAATTGAGAGGACATTAATGTATGAAYGTAGTGAAAGTCATCCATGAGCAGKCAGACAGAGCAAGTCAGCATTACACTGCAGTGKTCCCCTTCGTTTCCACATAAACAAGTTTTCCAGGGTTGGCAACAGGTTTTMATTTTGTTCTCTGTTTTATAGCATGAGGCTTATCTGGCCTCCATCCCTCTCTGTGAAGAGCAGACAAAAATCTCCCCAAGCTCTGACTTAGCAGCGGGTCTCCCCAGGCTGTAGTGATGCCTGCACAGTGCTAGATAAGAAAAGAGTATACTTCAAATAGCTTGGCATTAATCAGCCAGCAAGGCTTCAAGCTCAATGTTAGAGCAAAGGAAGGCAGTTCAGAGGCTYGCTTACATTAAATGAAATTAAACCAGGCAGACTCACTTAATTCTTACATTTAAAAAGCTCYTGAAGTGCTGTTTTAAACTAGTTACTTTGTGACGCCACTGAGTGAGGCWGTTAATCTGACTCATCAGAGAGGGAAAGCAGCAGAGCCCTTGGGATTCTTTCAGAGAATTGCTGGACTGGCCTTTGAAACAATTTCCTTATATCTTATTCATACCTTTTCAGCATAACATATTGTATAATCTATTATCTTTAACCAGAAGATTCAGCTCCTGCTTTCATATCASTGTTAGGGCAATCCTTGTAAGGAATGTAGATGGCAGCTTCACTGCTCTAGGAGGCAACACACGGCCTTTTACTTTGCACCCAGGAGCTAMTCTTGTGTGATTCAAGGTCAGGGTTAGCTTGTGACTTTAAGGGCAGTGAATGAGCTGACAGAGAAACTTTGCATTGCGATGAACTCCACATTGTGCTGAGAAAGAACATTGGAGAGTTTGAGGAAATCATTGCAGAAACCTGAGGAAAAAGTCATCCTTTATCTATTTTCCTCCTTTTACAAGTCTGTAAAATTAGAAGTTAGTCCATGTGATCTGTAGTATATTCATGATAATGTATGAATTTTGAAAACAGCATTAAGTGGCAAGTAAAAAACAGAGTCTAACATCTAAACAGAATGTACCTAGGACATCCTGTATTTATAGAAACTATTTCAAAATGGTTCTCTTTCCTAATTAAGTGATTAGCCAATCACAGCAATCAATTTATGCTAATGATAGGGCTAATAGTGAATTCCCAGTTGGGGTTTAAATCCATGGCTGTAAGCTCAGAAGCATCTGTTCTAATGATTAAACCATTTGCTCTCTATATATCTGATACTAGCTCCATCAGCTAAACTAATGATAACTTAACTGTAGCTCTTTCACTGTGGGCAGAAAATAAAGCATCTGAGAAAAAATCTTGTATTGACAAACTCTTCCTAGCTGTATATTTTTGTCATTGTGCTCTTTGAACTATTGCTGAAGCAAAAGCAGGTGTGCAGTGCTTAGAATTGTGTCCTTTCCTCTGTCAGAAGCAAAGGTCATTTACCAAAATGATGAAGGTTCATAGTGAGCATTGAAGCCTTTCTGGAGCTCATGTGTACTTGGTACTGATGTATGTAGTTGCATTGACACAATGAAGGCCTTAAACACAAATATTCAGAGGATTTGTGGAGGTGGAAGAAATATCAGTAGGATGCTGGAGCAGTTCTGTGTGAAAGAGAGCTTTCAAAAGGCATTTGACATCAGATTTTTATGGTTCCAGCCTTACCAAAGAAGCACTTTAGAAATCAAAATAAAGGAACATTTATAACTCCATGAAATGAAAGCAACACTTTTTATCTGTCTGAAGGCCAAATCTAGATCTTGTCTTCCCATCTGTCTCTTTCCTCTAGTCATTATAATATATTTAGCATTCTTTTAAAAATGAAGCTATTTAAAATAGGATTATATATAGAAGATTATATATAAGACAATTGCCTATATATAATGTCCCATCTGTCTTGGAGATTTATGCAACTCACTTAAGCTATGTTTACTGGCATTTATTATACCAAGTAAGATTGGTTGGTTCAGTCTACAGTCAAGCATCTATTTTTTAGTTTTAATCTCAGATGATTTTTTTGAGAGTATTAGGTCACTGCCCCATTCTGACATATTGTTTTCAAATTATAACTATTGAAATAAAGCATTGTCACAAGAAGAGAAATGCAGTTTGGAATACTGTATTAATAGAAAGTAATCAGTGCACAGAATATGATTTAATTTTTGCTAATACCTTTTTTGTTTAAGTAATAAACTGCTACATGAAAGAGGGAAATCAAGCATT
>NW_026623300.1:1842398-1934654 GCF_030028575.1 Malurus melanocephalus
GAAAGAAAGGAAATTCTAACTCATGAAAGGAGAAAATACTGTCATTTCCAAGCAATGGAAATTTCCTGTCATGTCACATCAAGGAGAGCAGAGGCATTATATAATAGGCCTACTGTATTTGGTTTGGCTACAGAGCATTAAAAGACACCTGAAAATCAGAACTGAGAATATTAAGGTGACTGCCTTCTGTGTTTCCATTGCAGAGTGGCCTGTTATCATCTAGGCTTTAAATAAGCAGTGTTAACTTTTTAGTATCTTGATTTCAAAAGTTAAATGAAAATAAAAGTTCATCAGGAGGATTGAGGGGTGAAAAGGCTKGTGCAGAATCACAAAGTGGAAGAAGAAGGAAGCAGTTCCAGTAGACAAGGAGAAAATGTGAGGGAAGTGATGGGAGAAGAACAGAAAAGCAGCAAAGTTTATGACACACAAAAGGGGCTTGCAAACCTCTGTTTTTTARRTGGAAATTGCYATGTCAGTAAGTGGAATTGGCTGCAAAATCTGGGTGGGTCAGAGAATGAGGCACAAGCAGACTTAGATAAAAGCTACTACCTGAAGCATTTTGTCCTGTCCAGTCATTATCTCAGATTTAGCGTCACAAATTGAGAAACAGGGACCTAGGGCAATTCCATGTCAGATCTGTGCAGCACTCCAGCAAACAGAGGATAAGGAAACTGGCAGGGCTGATATTTAGAAGAGAGAGAAGATATTTAGAAGAGAGAAAGATGTGATAGAGTGTAGCACTCCAGAGAACAGTATGAGTCAGGAAAGGGTGCTAATTTGCTTCCATGACAGTCACATGATTTGCTTGTAAATCCTGCAGAAGAAAGATACAAGGTGGTTTTTTTTTTTCCTTCCCTCCCCTCTCATTTTCCCCCCCTCCCTATTTCCCATTCAGTCATCTGTTCTGCAGTGTGCAGTTCTCTTCAGCCAGGAACGACYGACCAGCTATTGCCAACTGCAGTCTTCAGGGAGATGCTCTCGCATTGGGCAGCTGTCTTCCCAAAGACATCACCTTCCCCAAAACCTCTTATTTTGCTATTCTCCAGGCTGCAGGGTCGAGTTTGTCCCAGAAAGCAATCATCCAGTTGTCACCCAGCGTGCTATCACCAGATGCTAACTTGATGGGMACTGTCTCCGAAGCAAACGCGATTGCCCCCCCTGCCCCTCTGTGATTGTGTGGGTGCATATGGGTGGCCATGCAGGTGGTGCCTGTGTGTGCACAGGGCAAGCAGAGTGAGCATGAAATGATTCAGGCATCAAACAACAAGGAGAGTTTGTTGGTCACATATGCTCTGTGAAACCTGTCAGCATTTTGCATTTTCCGGTTTTACTTACAGAGAATCCGAAATCCCATAGGTCATTAAAAAAAAAAAAATCCTGAACCAAAAGGCCACAAATAAAATAAGCACGCCTCTGTGTTTTATTGGGGTCAGCCCAATAATTTCAGGTATCATGTTTGTGTAAGTGGAAACATTGATTTATTCACATCTAGTCATTCTCATTTTCAGCAGCTGGGATAAACTACATCTGGAGGCAGAAACATAATAAAGATTCCCCTGATACTGGTAGTCTGTGAGAGTAGAAACTATTTTAGGGCATTTAAATGGCAGTCTTTTTCAAARTTGTTAGCTACTAAATCAGCTTAATAGGCACGCTTCAAAACTCCACTGGGAATCACCCTTCTTTTTTTTTCTTTTTTTTTTTTTTTCTTTTAGTTAAGACACAGACACAAATCTTTCTTTAAAAAAAATGTAAACACAAGTGAATACCCACATATTCCAGCAGTCATATTTTGCAATTCCCTTGTGTCTCACTGAGGACACTTAATTCATTGCCACTATTCACATCAGTGAGGCAAGGACAATAATGGAAGGAAAGTGTAAAAACACCATTTTGGCTTCTGTTTGGAAACTGAAGGGCAAATCTCCCTAGGCTCTGTATGGAAATGGAAAGCTTTGCCTGGTTTTTATTTTTTATTTTTTATTTTTTTAATTTTTTTTTCTAACGTTGGATCCAGAATCACTGCTTGTATAATCTTTTCTTCCAAAACAAAGGCCAGTAACAAGAATTCTTTCTCTGTGATTTGTGGAATAAGACAAGAGTACAAAATGCTGTTCCCTTTCACCATTTGTGWGGTGCATGGGTCAAGACAGATTCTTGTTTTGAGTTTGCATGCAGACGTCTGCTATCCTGCTATGGAAACAGTGCTCCTGAATRAATTCTCAAAACAGGCACATGGAACATCTTTTACTAGGAAAAAACATCACCTCTGACACACTTAGGCATGTTTTCTTTCCTTAAGAGCTTAGAGTGACATTATTGGAATTGTTCAAAGGATTCCCTACTTTTTAAAATGTGCACACTCCATCACAAGGAAACAAAATCATTAAGCTCAGTTTTCTTGTACATCGGGCAAGTTGTTGTTAAAAGGTAGGGATGGTTGTGTTGCTGATGGTTGTAATGGGATTTTAAATAATGACWCTTACTAAAATCCCATCCCTGGATGTGATTTGAATTAGTGATTATCTCTGAGGAGAGGATGAGCTCTGTATCTCAAGATGGTTTCACATGAGGAGTGGATTCCCATTCCTTGTGTAACCTTCTGTCCCCAAGTAGTAACATAAAAACAGTTGTTGCTGTTGAACTGCATTGTACAGTTTCAGTACAGTGGTTAATTAATTTAACATYGTCTGTTAAAAAACAGAGAAATAAGGAGCATAAAAGTTATAAAGTTAAAAAAAAATCCCAAGCATCTTCAAATTCTCAACTGTCAATGAATTTTCTGATTATATCACTAAAACAAAGTAATTTGCTCTARATAAAAGGTTTAATCAAGACTACTAGCAGTTATTAAAAAAAATTAAAAGTTGATAGATTTATTTTGTTTAGGTTAGGATCTTTTTCAATATTGTCAGAGTATGACTGAAAAATAAATTTACCCCTTTTTTTTGAAAATAAATTTACCCCTTTTTTATCACATAGTTCCCCTATGAAAATTGCCTTGCATGCATACAGATTCTAGAGCTGTAAAGTTGTGGACAATTATTGAAGCCAGATTGCCTGATTTTGGGAAATGTCTGGACTATCACGCTGCCCAAGTTCCTATGAAGCAGTTGGGTGTGGTTGGCATGCTGCTCACTTGCCTTGTTTCTGCAGACATTGGTGATTATGATGTGCAAATGACGTAGCAGAGGACGTAAGTCAGAGTTGTACATATGCCCAGGTGACAGAGTTACACCCTCTACTAAATTTTAAATTTTGTAATAAGTGCTGACAATGGTCTGAAGCCAGTCAAGGACCTTAATATTGATTTTTTTGTGGAAGGTGTCCAATTAATATGGTGAAGGCAGTGGCAGAAGAACTGCCAAGTAAAGAAAATATAATGAGGCCTCACTGATGCCTGCTGCATCCTACTAAAAGTTAGCTTCTAAAGCACTAGAAACATCCATGAGGGGAAAGGTAGAGGCAGCCATAGATATGTCTGAACACTGGAAGGGAAACCTGTGGCTCAGAGTTCACTGTCTGCATTTATAAAACTGGACTTCGTTCTGACAGGGAAGAGAAAGTTGAATCTTCACATAACACTGTGRTATATGCACTTAGAGAGCTGAAAAAATGCACAGAAATCCTGAATGACAGGAATTTTGAAGGAAAATTTGCAGTGAAAGCAGTCATTTAATTGAACAGAAGTTGAGCAGGTAGAAGCTTTTCATTTAGTGTGAAATTCTTTTCTAAACCTGTACTTTGAAAAGGCATATAGCTGTTGCCTGTCAGCTAAATTGGACTAGTGTTTTGATGCCACGCATTTTTATGCACCACTGGAGCAGAAATGAAAGCTGTCAATAATAAGCTTGGCCATACAGGTGTACGCCCACTTACATTCTAATCTTTATAAAAACCTCTTCCACACTTCAGTGCTGGGAGGTGAAACTAGTGAAAGAAAACATATGAGCCTTCCAGATCCTGTGTGCTAAAGCTCACATTTCTTCTTATCAGGGAAGAAATTCYATTTTGCTTTATAATCTAAGAACAGAGGAGAAACAGAGCAGTCTGTCAGTGCCAGGCTTCTTCATGGAAGGACTTTTGTGTGACAAGAAATCAGAAGCTATTGTTCTCTGGCAGTCCTGCCTGTCATTCATTCTTCTTCAATAAAAGAGAAAAGAATGTAAAAAGTGGCATCTTCTGCAAGTGTGCAAATGATGCATCTCACTGGCAATAGGGATTCAATGTAGGCACCAAGGCTGGGGCCAGCCAACACTTAGCATGTTTGTTTATGTACATTATATACACTGGAAACATATGGTCCTTGTGGTTTTTTGCCTTCTGAAGGGGCTGGCTTGTACTCTTCCAGAATTAGATCAAAGCATATGAAGAAGATCACAGAGGAACACAGATTGTGACAGACAATCATAAATCTGTGATTGACACAGGTGTTCCACAGGGCATATGAAATACACCTTCACTGTGTTAATCGCTAGAGTTTCAATCTACCGAACTTTCCTCTTAAAGAAACAAGTATTTGAAGACATAATTACCGTGGGGTTTAGTTGTTTTATTATTTACATGATGCAGACTTGAAGTAACTCATGCATTTCATTTTCATGTGATTGGTGTTATCATGTGTGGTCCTTGGAGGGCAAGGGAAGTTCTCTCAGCTTTCCACTGGAAATCTTTCTAGCCCTTAAATTATGCTAGATGTCAGACTTCAAAATTATAGAATTGTGCGTACAGGTAGATGCAAAGGCATGGTCATAGTCTTCTCTTGGGAGGTACATGAGATATGATTATTGATAAGATTTCACATACTTGTAATACTTTTTAAACAATATGTGGAAATAAGGGCGTCAGCCTCTTGCCTTCAGTTTAAAAAGAAAACMAAGTTCTTTTTTTAGAGGATGAAGGAGCACAAAAGAATTTTTAGTGTGTGTGATACTGTTACTTCAAGAGCCATTTTGAATTTCTGCAGTGTCCCTACTGTAGGGGTTATTTACAGAAGGGGTTTAGAGGGGCTCAGTGTGTTGAGTACATGTCCATGAATGTGTTTATGGGCACAGCTGGCCTGCCACACATTTGTCCAGATACAGAGTAACTCTGCAACTTGAGGTTTAAATGAATGAGCTGAATGGCGTCTTTTCAAYGAGTGTGATTGATATTTAAATGTTTCAGGCTTTTTTTTTTACTAATGGGATTCAAACCACTTTGGCAAATTATCATGTTAAATTCCATGACTCTGAACCTGGCAACCAAATTTGTCACCTGCTAGTGGCTGTGAGTCCAGCACATGCTCCCATTCACACTACACATTCACCACGGAGCTTGTTCTACTTAAGATCCTATTAGCAGAATTACTTTGTRGCAAATTATAAACATCATCATGATTAGAGGGACCAAACATCTCCCTGTTAATTTCTGCAGAACAGTAGCTCTGAGCATCACAGCTACCATTGCAATTACGGTGAAATTGGGTTGCTGCGCTGTATTGACAAGCAGCRCTATGAATAGCACAGGTGTGAATACCTGCTCTCCCGGGGAAAGCCAAACACAGCAGAAAGGRAGTCTCCATGGATCACACATGGGCTGACTGAAGGGACTGGTAATTTAAGCTACTTCCTGAGCAAATGAAATCAGACAAATGGTGAGGTGGATTTCACAACTCTTTTGGATGCTTCTATTTCATAATTCGCTGTAAGGATGTAAACACCTCAGCTCCATCGGAAATGACAGTGGTCGTGAGAGTGGCATCCAAGGGCTAAATTTGGCCTGACATGTAATAAGTGACATAACCACACCTGGGATAAAAGTGTTAGGAATACAAAAGGCGTCTCTCTAATTATTCCATCTTGCTTTTTCTGCTTCCCTACTGTCAGGGTACCTGCTGGAATGGGAATCTCCTTGACACAGAGCAGATAAATAATCTTGTTCTCATAAATGAGCTATTTAGAGTGCCTTGTTACACTGTGGTTTGGTTTTGTTTTGTTAGCTTTTTTTAATTTGGGCTATTCTGAACATCACTTTCCCATATTGTAAATTACTGCAGTGACTTTCAGCTAAATTTGTTAAATGTGTGTGTGGCAGTTGTTAGCTAAATCTGGTTAGTGCCTTTGAAGTAAAATATGAGGAAAAAGCTGAGCTTCAGTTACCCTAGCAGGAGGACATTGCTGGGGGTATCAGTGTTGCCTGTCGTCCTGACGGTCAGAAATCTGTGCCTGACCTTTTGTAGCTTTTTAAAATTTTTTTAATTTGTTTTTTTTTTTTTCCCTGAAAATGTCTACTTGATATGAACAAGTAAATTAGGAAAATTGTTAACAGCTTCACCCAAGCTTGCACCCAAACCCAGTGAGAGGATATGGAAACCTGCTGAGAGAACTGGGTTTGTATAGTCTTGGGAAAAGAAGGTTTAGGGGAGACTTTACCACTGTGTTCCAGTATTTAAAGGGTGCCTATAAAGAAGATGGAAGCTCCCTTTTTACAGAAAAGGCAACGAGTAATGGGTACAAATTACTCTCAGGGATGTTTTGATTGGACTAGAGGAAAGTTTTTCACTATAAGAGTAATCAACCATTACAATAGTCTTCCCAGGGAAGGCATGGTTTCCTTGATGTTGGACACTTTTAGGATTCAGCTGGACAGGGTGCTGKGCTGTCTTRATTAGAAAATRCTTTTGCTGAGAGAGGTTGGACCAAGTGGTCCTTGCGTAGCCTTCCAAACCGACACTCTATGATTCTGGTGTTAGTCATGCCCTATCCCTAAATGACTCACTTGCTTTTTTCTTAATTTGATGTAATCTCCAATTTTAAATTTATTTATTTTCCAGMTCTTGAATAAGGGAGCTGCTTATTGCAGGTCTGCAGTTAAGGAACTCTYTAACTGTCTGAGTAAGAATGCAGGGGAAAAATGTGGAAGGGATATTTCTTAATTTTAACAGTCGACATGACTATATTTATATATTTTTAATTAAATCATAATTTTGAGAAGAGTAGTTTTTATTTTTTCCTGTAAGTCAGGAAGTATGAATTTTCACAAGAGCTTTTGAAATGAAAGAGGTTATAAAACAAACAATAATAGTAACTATCATCTGATTATTCTAATCATTAGTATAATGCCAGAAAGGTTAAAAAAACAAACCCTCCAGCCCTAATACAAGCAAGCAAAGATATGTAGCAAATGAGCATAATGTGTTTCTATTTTATATTAGATCAGTTACTGTACAGAATTGGTGTCTTAACTCACATTTGTRCTTCTGCTGATAAGTGAATACCTTAAACTGAGAATTTTGCAGCTGAGACTGTGACAGCTGCCTTCAAGGACAAACACAAACGCTTGTCATAGGTCTCAGCACGCTGATGTAATGCTGCAAAAAACACCAGGAAATTGTGAAGAAATAAATAAYGGGAGCCCCATCATTATGATAGTTAATGGCTTTAGGGATGGCACTAAAGCAGACAATATGGTCAGAGTGAAGTCTCCATCTGTGTTGCTGCTGTCAAGGGAAATAGTTTTACATCATTTCTTATCTCTCTTTTGGTCCCTGTGACAAGTAGTCCGTGAGGTGCTCAGACCCTGCACTGAACTAACTAATGAAAGATGATAGGATGGGAATTGATAAGTGAATTTACCTTGACTGCAAACCCTGCAACGTCAGATGGCAACTCCCACTCTTACCCTTTTTCTAATCTTTCTTTTAGTTGGGTGGCCCTGAGAACCTTCACACACAATTCTGAAATGTCATTTTCACAGTGATTCAGAAGTGATCAGAAAGGCAACCAACATGACATAGAAAGCATGGCTAAATTAATGGGCTGTCAAAAAAGTATTTTCACTTGGAAGGATTTCAGGCTTCTCTCAGATCTGATGTTAACCCAGAAAAAAATCTTGACAAAACTGAATTCTATTAATTTTCAATAGAAAAGTTGGAGTTTCTTTATTAAAAGTTTTGCAATATTTTTTTGGCTCATAACTAGACTGTGTTTATTCCCTATGCTGGGGACGGGCAAACCCTGGCACACTTCTGATGCCTGATCCCAGAGAGAGGTCAAGAGGGTTACTCATGTGAGTGAAGTAATATACAAGCTTAAATGTGAGCACAGTGGGAGACACAGTTTAATGATCTGGTTCACTGTGAGTGAGAACTTTAAAGGCTCATTTGAAATAGTCCAAGCTGTCTGGGAAAATAAAAAACAAAAAAAAAAAAAACCAAAACCAAAAACCACACAGCTAATTAAACAAACATCCCTTGACAAGCAGCCCTTGCCTCTCAACCTCAACAAGGCTGTGTTGCAAGGTTGCTGATATATCTGAAAATCACTGCATAAAAGGTATTTTGGAGCTAAGGTCTTATAGTAGTTTTAGACCCCAATTAAAGAATAGAGAAGTAAAATCTCACCAAGCAAGGAGATAAACCAACTTTTTAAAATTAGGTTTTTAATTTTTAAATTAAGTCTATATTTTTAAAAAGCTTTCAGGCCATCTAACTTGGTGCGCTTTATTTCAATCTCACTTTTCTGGTTTGGGAGTGTAATTCATGATTATTCCTTTTTATAAGATGACCCTCATGAGTGTCTAAAGGTATAGAGCATGATCATGTTTTTGAACTGACTCGATGGTATCAGGAAGAGATGGCATAGTCCTCTACTTATGGAATCTGTGTTTTGGCTGCCTACATTACTAATTTGCCTTACTCTATTTTCCTAATTTTCCTAGTGTCTAGTGTTGTGTCCTACATCCTYTGCAATATTCAAGCTCAGAGTCACTGAATTACAGCAAAGAGTTCACGTCCTGAATCCTTAAGCCTGGTTGGCTGGGTAAACTCTGACTGGKTGCTTAACAATTTGAAAATTGGTCACAATATCTGAGTCACAAATCACACCTTACTCTGTATTTACTCCAGTCACCAGAAGGACAACCAAGCTTGAATGTCCATGGATTGTGGATGAGTTCCTGTCTCGGGTGGCTCTGGAGAGAAYAGAGAAAACTAGCTGAGACTTTACAGATGAACAGCATTTTATAACACAAAGTGACAAGAGTCCTATCAAATATGATCAAACAAGTATCAGTTTCTAGGGGTTCATAAATATAGACATAAACTTGTTCACCTTGATCTAGGTCACCAAACTGAATCTAATTTTAAAATGTGTCTCGTTTACCTTTTCTTCARTAAAGAAAGTTGTGCATGAAGAGGGCCAAATGTTGAAGGAATGTCTTGGGTTCTCTTACTTGCTTGATGTTGGTGTAAAGGACAGGAAATGAGAACAGAACAAAGAGCTGYAAACTTGAACACTTCAATTGCCTCATTTATCATTTTGCTGTGAACCAGGGCATATTACCTAAGGTTTTTAAGGTATAGGACCAGAACTAGATCTTTGTGATACCTTTTTAAAATTTTTTTCTTTTCAGTAGTGAAAGTGAAAATTAAGAGAAGTAAACGTTGTCTTGAAATGATTTGCTGAAAAAAAGAATTGTTGAAAAAAACCCATTACTCTGGAAAATGTTCAGCTAGAATATTTTCAGATTCACAGAGATTTTTTTCATTTTGGGGGGGGGATGGGGAGAGCTGGGGGTGCATATATTCTGAATTCCTGGTCTAGATTTTGTGAGAAGTTACTAGTTCTCGTGAATGAAAATCAGCTCCTCCCTTGGCTCCACAAATAGAGTATGGGAGTAGGAGTTCATAGTCTCCCAAACCTTGTATTTTTGGGAGAATGAGTCAGTCCTCCTACAAATGTCAAAACAATTAGCTCTGAGGGGTTTACAGTAAATTTTCTGCATAGTAAAGGCCACATATTTGATATAAGCATGGAAGAACTAGTTTGCACACTTCAACATATGGTTTGATTGACCACAACAGTACACAGAAATAATTAAGGAGTATAGGTAGGGGCTAGTTCTATCTCTGAAAGGAAGGAGGCTGTAAGTAGTTCCTTAGTTGAATCTGTTCCATGTTCTATCCAAAGAAAGTAATGCTGAAGTCAGACCTGACAAATTTAAAGCAATCTCTTTGAGCTGCTCTAGTTCAACTCCTGCAATATGACTGGATGTGTGCTTCATCTCAGTTTGAAATGTATCCCTTCCACAATGGCAGTTCTGGGAGGTGGCAAATAATGAATCTCACAAATGTGGAAGTGTGCAGCCWAGCTGGGATAATGACCACAAGGCTGCCAACTTCTGCTAGAGAAAACAGGTTGTCTCCTTGCGATTCTGAGCTGCTGAAATAAGCAGTTGTGCACCTGCTTGTGTTGTTTTCCTGTTTTTATGTTTTCTCATGCCATCATGATTTTTGATACCAGCCATGGGAAGTTTGGTTTCTCCAGTTTCACTATGACTTGGATCCACATCCCTGAGCTGGTGATGGAGCTCTGCACGGGAAGGTGGAGTGGTTCCTGTCTGTGTGTTCCAAGCTCCAGCCGTGCCACCCACGGGTGCTCATGCCATGTGCTGAGGATGCTGCAGGAAGGTGCATTAACCACGTTCAGCTCCTGTCAAAGCTTTTATTGTCTGAGGCTGCAGGCACAGGCTCCATGCAGAGGGCTGGATGAGAGCAGCTCTACAGTCACCTTCATCATACACACAGTGCTGGAGGAAGGACAAAATTGTTCTGACACCTCCACAAACTTGTTCGCATAGTGTGACTACAGTTTAAAAGGCCCTTGCTTTCCACATGTCCAGAAATTTCAGCCAAGACTTCCATGACCGGAATCTCCTGATTATGAGTAATTATATGCTTTGGTTTAATAGTCCTTTTTAAAGACTTTGGATGTTCCGTGTTTACTTGCAGTACATTTATTTTCTTTAGTATACTACCCCTAGTRTTCTGTATTTTTTCATAACTTATTTTGAAAATTGGATTTTATGCCATGTTCCACCCTTCTCCTTTTTCTTCTGACTTTTAAATCTTACAACATCTCTTCATCAGCATTCACTTAAAACCTCCTTTAATGTTTACAGAAGTATCTTTCTAAGGTGTCTCTAGAAAGGCATGTCATATATCATTAACTTTTGTAGAAACAGGTTTTAAATGACATGCTGATATTTATTTTAGTCAAAAACAAAAATTGTCTCCTCTTAAMCTTTAGAGGAGTAGAAATTCAACAATCTTCCTGTTGTAAAACGGCACCACAGTTATCTGGGTGTTTTTTAGTTTTAAATACACACTCATAAATAGTCAATGTGTAACCTAGATAAAGATTCCTGTAGTGCATATTTCAGTTAATTGAACAAGGTAACCTACTCCTACTGTGGAGAATTTCCACTAAACTGTATCATTCCAGCTATTTAAAAAATACCAGGCCAGATAATGACAAACAGACTCRAAGAGTGCATTCATTAATCGCAGAACAAGCACAGAGTCAATTAGATTGGAGAAGACCTCTGAGGTCATTGAGTCCAACTGATCACCACCACACCAGCTGGACCATGGCACAAGTGTCACATCCTGTCTTTTCTTAAATATCTACAGGGATGGTGACTCCACCACATCCCCGGGCCGTCCGTTCCAGTGTTTAACAAACTTTTCTGTGAAGAAATTCCTCCTGTTGTCCAGCCCACACCTTCCTGGTGCAGCTTGAGGCTATTCCCTCTCATCCTGTCATGCTTGCCTGGGAGGAGGCCGAGCCTCACCTGGCTACACCCTCCTGTCAGGCACTTGTAGAGAGCAATAAGGTCACCCCTCCTCTTCTCCAGGCTGAAAAAAACCCATCAACTGCTCCTCGCAGGACTTGTGCTCCAGACCCTYCCCCAGCTTTGCTGCCCTTCTCTGGACATGCTCCTCAATGTCCTTCTTAATTCAGAGAATATTAAACATAGCCTGTAGGTATTTCTTAAGTTACTCTGTGTTGCTTGGAATATTGTGTGGTTTTGGATAATAAAAACAGCAATATTTTTAGATACACAAAAAAGGGGAAAAAATTGACATAGTGATTTTGGGAATGATTAACACAGAAGATTAAGGTGAGATTGAAAGCTTCACCAGGAGAAACAAAACAAAACAGAAACCAAAGGAATATATATGAAAAGATRAAACAATTGATTTTCCATAAAGCTGTGTTTAGCTTGTGATTAAAGGAGACCAGAAAAAGAAGGAATCCAAATGCATTTAATGCACTTATAAATTTTTTTTCTGACAAAAAAGAGAATGATTTTGGTTTAGCTTTKTCAGARTAAATATAGAAATATCATTTTATTTCCTTTYACTTAATGTTACTCTAGTGCTTTCTTAAAAAGGTATTTTCTTTTGCTGGGTATGCAATTAGAAACACAGAGGCCACATATTTGATTTTTGTAAGGAAGAAATAAACACTTGGTGAAATACTGTTTTCTATTTCCTTATATATTATCTTTACCTGTGAAAGAGATTAAAGATGTCCTCTAATTTCTAAAGCCTGAAATATGCATAATTAATGTTAATTCTTTGACTCAATACAGAAATAAAACCACTTTAGTAGCATAGTTAGCACATATTACAATTCACATGGGTTTATATTTTGTGAACTCAGATTTTTTTTTTCAGTGATGTGCTCAATTTGATCTGATTTCCTACATCTATTATTTAAGTCTGATACGCAAAAATAAAATGCCCTACCCGAAAATGCCTCACATATATCTTGGCTTTCTCATTCCTGTAATTTATTCATTTGGTAAGCCAACTTGTCTCCAGGTCATGGATTTAAAAACAACCCCACCAAATAAAAGCCCCCAACAACAACAAAAATACCCACAACAAAACCARCAAGAACCAAACAATAGCTGGCTCACGTTTGCTTTTTGCTGGGCTACACAGTAAGTCTTGTGTAGGCTTTATTTGTTTTAAATTTCATGCCYAAGTTTCTTAGCCAAACAACCTTGACGGCGTCCCCTTAACGTATTCATAGCAACACACAGACACATCACAATGAATTTATTTACATCTCTAAGTATTTCAGAGGCCTGGAGCTTCGTCACAAAAATCTGTGCTGAACTTCAGAATAAGCTTTACTGTCCATTTGGATTGATTGATTGATGGGCCTGTGAGCCCAGTTACTCTTCTGACAAGCTGCRCTCGCAGGAGCTTAGTCTGGGTAAATAAACAGGGCAGTGAAGTGAGAAGTATGAGGCTTTGCAGTATGCTTTGTGCAAGCAGACTATGGTTTCACCTTAAGATTACSTAGAATATATCAGATGGGCACTTGTTGGGGCTGGACAGTGCTTAACCTTGCACACTGGAATAGAGAAGAGCAGTTGCTGATTGCTTTGAAATGAGCTTGTGTTAACCAAGCTATTAAATGAYAGTTAATACAAGACTGAGAAATAATAGGAATTCATGAACTCATCAGGCATTATTTAGATGTAAGTTTTTTTCATTAGGATTTATATTTGCCAAGCATCACTTTTTGCTTTTTATGTGTACTACAGACAGGTTCCATTTCTTTTTGTGTCAGCAGTTATCGCAGTTGTGGTTAGTACTAATCTTGGACTCATAATGACTCTTTCCATCTTCAGGTCCGCTATGAGCAGTCTGGAATCTTTGACTAGGTTGATCTGCGAGCTCCTTTTAGGCAGTAACATAAAAATGTGAAAGTCCTGCTGTGTTTAATTAAAAAAGAAGCAACAGTATCTCTTATGTACAACTAATGGCATTTTCTTTTAAATTGGGAGAAAGATATMGCAAAAGCTGGTCCAGATCCTCAGCTGATAATTTACATTTATTAAGGGTCTGGCATAGTGAGTCTGACTATGGAATTATGRTTGCATTTATTTTTTAGTTAATGCACACAGTTTGAATTAGGTACTTCAGTSATTGCACTGTGTTTCAGTAATGAACATCATCATTGATAACTACAAATTACAGCTCCAAATAAAAGATAGGCATATTCATATCCTTCTTCAGGCTTATTAAATTTTTCTGACATTTAGAAAGCACAGTTTGCTTTCCTACTGTTATGCATTAGAGTTTTAGGAGAACTCAAATGGGATATATTTGCACTGTGCATAATCATGGTTTGGGGAGCAATATATTTGGAGAATCAATTTAGAAGTAATTCTTCTGAATGGCATCTTTCAAATGAGGGTGTGCCTGCACTGTGCATGTCAAAGATCCAGCTTTGCTTTTTCTTCTTGTCATTGCCAGAATTACTTTTCTGCTCTTCTCCTGAAGCATGCAGCATGCAGAATTTTCCTTGGCATTTGTCTTTTCTGCTCAGGGCTCATTCATTTCAGTGAGATATCCTCCTAACACTATGAAGAGCTTTGCGAGATAAGATGTTGCAGAAATATAAACAAGTAGGGGAATCTTTAAGCACTTGGCCCATTACCTGGAGTGTGCAGAGACTCTAATTCTGGCTAAGGCAAGCAATGGAGGACCCCTGTAGCATGGTAGAGGSAGTTTAAAGTGGATTATTGCTGATAAAGGAGAATAATCGAAGTTAAAACTTAATTTGCTGAATTTATGCAATTTCTTGGGGCCAAAATGCTTTTAGAGGAGTGCTGTAAGCACACAGAGAAAAATTCCAGGTATTACTTTAGATAATTTCAAGACTCCCATCTGGTCACAAGGTCAAGAAATTACAAGATCAGTCTATATTCTCTGTTCTTTTTGAACCAGACAATCTGTATCAATGAAGAGATCGTTATGCAGAGACTTGTGAATTAAACCATTTRTATATATAGAAGAGAACGTGATTCTTGAGAATTCATCTGGCTTATTGCCTCTGTCTCAGAATAAGGTCAGTAGTGTGTCAGATGCTGACAGATGCTTGTCCTATATTTTATTTGAAATGTATGATAATGGAGTCTCTATATCTTTCTCAGATTCTATTGGTTCACTTGTCCTTGTCTAAAGCTTTCCTGGAAATGTCCTTATATCTTCTTTTCTGAAGTTAAGTCTATTTTGCACTACATTCTGTCCCTTATAAATATCTAGAGCAATCCATTCCCTTTTATTTTTACACGATGCCTTTGCAGTCTAGTAATATTCTTCCTTTCACRCTTTGCTTTCTGGACTAAAAGCCAGCTCTGTCAGCTCTTCCTTGTGGATTCCCATTCTCCAGGCCTTTCAGTACTTTGTTTGCCCTTTCTGGCCCACCCTCTGTGCATGTGCATCCTTCTTTTACAGTGTGCCCAAAGCAAGGCACAGTGCTTACATTTCACACTGCCTGAGCTATACGGTGCAAGAAGGCATTTCAAGTTTCTTGCAGCTGCCAATGACAGTATTTGTCTCATACTATGGTCTGACAGTATTTATTTAGGTTCAGCTTGCACCCCACTATGCTGCTGTCTCATTGAGTGTCACCCTCAGCTGATAATTTCTGCCCAGYTGTATCATTAAATGGTCCTGTGTGAACTGAATTCTCATTTTTCTCAAACCATTTATTTAATTCCTCAGCAATTCAAATCTCGTCCTCCACATATGCATTGTTGTTTAATGGGACACGATGTGCAAACTCCATATTCCTCCATTTATTTAAGGAGGAGATGAGGAGTAAAAATCCCCTTTGAATTTGGCAGCRATAGGCTGAACAGGTGAGGCTGACTGTTGAACACCAGCAGTAGCTCAGACTGCCAGTCTATTTTAACAACGGAGTAAATCAGCTGCTGCTGAGCCTGGGGAGAAGGGAAGCAGCCAAGTGTGCAAGCCCAGTCTGCTGTTGCAGCTTTGGACTGATGGTATAGAAAATAAAATGTGCAAGAGAGGGCAAGGAGATATTTATGACTTTTCATTAGGATCAAAGTGATTACCAATTTAATCCTATTAGGGTGATAATAATGAAAATAGATAATATTTTGCAGTCATTTGGACATGAAATTAATTAACCCCTGAAAATATGCAGTGGAAGAGGATTTGTAGGGAAATGCTGAACTGTAAGGTTATTCCATAAATTACTTACTGAAAATAAATGATTGGGGTACTCATTTTTTTAATGCAATGGTCTTAGTTATTACTGCAATTCACTTGTTAATTAAAACACCTTTGAGAAAATTTTGTATTATCATAATTTAAAATGCCTATTTTTTGCTAGTTTTTTAAGTATTTCTTTACATTGGCATTAGTAAAGGAATCTGCTATTTTCTTTGTGTATTGTAGGGACCATAAATACTGAAACTTGTTGAATAACAAAAATCTCTTCCAGGAGACCACCAAAAAAGTGGTGACTAATATACAAATCAACAAACATTATTAATAGTTTATTATGGAATAAATAGTGATTTCCAAAAGCTGYTCCTACTCATTAGAATTAAAAAGATATTTTGCTTGTCTCATGAAGCCAACGCAAAATTTTCTATGAGGTTATACCATCTGCCCTACTTAATTGTTTTGGCCAACCTGGCCCATTTTCCTCCTGCCCTCTCCCAGAACTCTTTCTCCTTTCCAYCCTTTCCCCACAGCAGTGCTGGCTGCCTGACACAGTAGCATATCCATGCAGCCAAGGCTGTGCTGGTCTTTTTCCCTGAAAAAGGGGGTCACTGGTTCAGACTGGTGATCTGTTCCACCCAGAAAATAATCTCCAGCAGTGCCCATAAGCAGGCATGATAGAAAAGGATTAAAGAGTAATCATGTACACTTTTCTGATTCTTTCCAAATCTCTGGCTGTATTCAGCTGAGAGATTTCGTGGCCTTTTCATTGCTCAATTACTAGTCTGCTGTGGATCTTTCTTTTTATTACTTCTCCAGTGTTCCCCTGACCCCTATGAATTGCACCTACCCTGTCCTGTCACAGAGATCTACTGCCTGATGCATGGAACCATCTCCTCCTGTTTGTTTTGAGTCTGTTCCTCCTGCCCTATTGGACAGCCTGTATTTTATCCAAAATTTTATAGATGTCTACATCCTCAAGCCATCATCTCCTTTCCTGATGGGATGTTCATCATTCACGCCTTGTATGGAAGCTGTTCATTACATTTGACAATAGCTGTAAAACTTGAGTAAAGAATATCACCTGGTTTGGTCTTGTCCACWTGGTCATAAATCTGTTCAAAAGCCCTCATGAGGTTTTTAAGGTGGGATTTCTGTTTAGGGAATCCATATTAGGTCTTCCCAAGTTTACTGCGTTTATCCAAATGTCTTCGGATTTGTAACAGAAACCAAACACTAAAATAAAGCTATATAGTAGCCGAATTTTTATATTATAAACAGCTTCTACTTTGCCTTAGACACTTGCCAGACTTAGAGCTCAGTAGCTCATGTTTTGCTCCTCCACACTACTCCAAACTCCTATTTTAAGACTGGAGATACATTTGACATCTTTCAGCCTTCATGTACCAAAAATGTTGGCCCCATAAGTTCTCTGAGGAAGATTCTCTAGCGGAGGTTTGCTCAGGAGGTACTAGAGGAAGGGGTGGAGCCTTCATCAGAGGACAGTCATKGACCTATAAATTATTTATCTCTTCKTAGAGTCCCACACAAAGTATTTATGTGACATTTCCCTTGAGTACATGAAAATCACCGAAGTAGCCCCAAACAACTGTGTTCTCTGTCCTCATGTCTGGCCTTTGCCTGGGGACAGTCAGTAACACAAAGCCATTATTATATTGTTTAGGCCTGGAATTTAAATCCATGCAGATTCTTGGGTCTTTCCTAAGAAGATTAGCTTACTGATGAGATTTACTTCTACCTGTTGATCTATTCTGACAGCAGCACTGTTTACTATTTCTTCACTGAATATTTTGTCATGGAATTRTAGTACTCCAGTGATTGTTTTCCTGTCACCAGGTTTTTGATATGCTTAGTAAATCAGTGTCTTTATTTAGAGGTAGACATTCCCAGTTTATTTTTAGCCTTCTGGCATTTGTGTAAATAAATTTTGTTTACCTCTGTGTTGATTCTTTGCCTGGTTCCCCCTAAGTGTCACTCCATTTGCATTTTACTTTCTCTTTATTTTCAACTTGCAATCTAGAGATAAGGATTTTTTGCATATTCTTTCTTCCAAATGTCTTCCCAAATCATATGTTCTTATACACACAGCAGTCTTCCCTTATTGCACAATTTTAATTCACAGAGACCTTTACTGGTTTCAAGTGAGAGCAGTTTAATTTCTTTACCGTTAGCCTCTGTATCTTCCCTTTGGAATCTTTTTTTCCCCTCATTTTTGTCCCCACTGTGCAGATTGCAGGTAAGAGATAAAAAGAAGACTGAATACTGTAGAAACTAGATCACATAAATAAAAGGAAAAGCAATATTAACTGCAAAATTTATTTGAATTGAGCATAATGAAGATGAAAAATGAGCAGAAGTAATACCATGGGTGTCACAATTTTTGCTAATTCCAGAAAATTTATCTCCATCACATARAAGCCTTTAAAAATAGTAGGGTAAAGGAAAAAAAGCAAATCACAAAGTTCTGCTTGTGAAATTGTAGTTATCTCAGCATCTCTTAGGGCATGTACAACCTAGTTCAACAAGTTTCTTAAGCTCCTGCTTAACTTAGAAGGCCTAGATGATTTCAAGAGTATCCTTCTAGACAATTAAGTTTAATGCATATTTAAGTATTTAGATGAACTGGGATCCTTCTGAAACAGGCTGGGTAGAGAAATGAACTTGTAAAATTAAAAAAACAATATGAGCAAGAAGCTTCTAGAMATATCCCACTTGACTAAACATAAAGCATGAAGGGAACAACCTGTAGAATATAAATTAGTAGAAAGAAATCATTAAGGGAAAAAAATTATTTTAGCTTATGAATTAGTTGATGGAAAATATGTAAACTGTTAATTAGATTATATGGTAACTAATTTTGCCCAAAAAAGAAGTAGACATACAGAAYGAATGTACAGGGACTGGAAGCCAGTGTAGTGGTAAATAACTCACATATCTAATTTTAAAAAATAGCCATGGACTTCATAACATATACACAATGTGAAATATATATTGAGTGTATTATTAACGGTACTTTCCCACAAGGTGCTTAAATGTTTTATTGTATAATATATTACATTCTTTCTCACTGTAGAAACTTGTTTCTTCTTACATTTTTTGTTCTCTGAGGTCCAGAAAATATTGCCATTATTTTGATTATTGTCATATCTCCCCTACCACACAATTAAGATCACAAAGGGCTTCAATGAATGGAGTGAAATAAATAGTTTTGACTACATGAGGATGAAAGTAGAAGTTACCCCAAATAATGATCAGAGATAATTTAAATAATCCAAAGTAGAGAAATTGTCTTGCACAGATAGATAAATAACTAAATAGAATCAATATCATGCCTCTTTACAAACAATTCTTACRTAACAGAAAACTCACCTTAGGGGGTACTAACTTTGCAGCTTTTTTTAATCTGCTGGTAGATGAGACYGTAACTTCATGGCTCTCATTCCTCAAAAGAGAAGGTTTTCTGGTAAAACTGGTGGAGAAACTTGGAGTAAACCAGTTTGAGCTTTGCATAAGTCACATAAATCCTTGTACAGGTGAAGGACAAAATACACATGTTAAAATAGTRTTAGTCTTAGTGGGCAAAGAGGCTCTTGGAGTTGGCCTTAGCCTTCAGAGTGCTCTTGTCACTTAATCTTCTTTCCACCAAAAAAAGCTTTCCCTTAAAAATACTGAAAATTGTGTAAACTGTTTGTTTCCGCACATCATTGTTGGCTGCAGTTTTGTCTTGAGAGATAAGACACGACTRCCCAAAAATGATTGTCTCTCCTTGAAGAGCAAGTCCTCATAGAAAATAAACATTGGCCTTCAACATAAGGCTGTGCTCTGATGGGRATTGTAGGTAAAATCCAGACAAAAAAGTCTATCATCTTTCTGAGTAGAGAATTACTAAAGTACCTTGTACAATTTG
Organism: Malurus melanocephalus; assembly: GCF_030028575.1. Classification (NCBI taxonomy): domain Eukaryota; kingdom Metazoa; phylum Chordata; class Aves; order Passeriformes; family Maluridae; genus Malurus; species Malurus melanocephalus. Next base: position 1,862,147 of record NW_026623300.1, read on the forward strand.
TTTTTCCTCATGTGTTAGCTCACATGTACCMGTGGTCTTTGAAATTAACTCCCTGTCAGTGCAACTGAAAGATTAGTAGGCATAGGAGCTGATTTCATTGCAGGGTCAGGTGACTCAAAACTACCACAGTATTTTATATATCCCCAGAACCCTGATGAGATTAAATTATAGGCTCATAGCTCAGAGTTGCCTTGTTTGCCTTTTCTTTTAATCTGATGTTATATATAGATTCAATTCCAATATCCTGTGCAGCACAGTCTCCAGCTCCCCCACTGCTCCCTTTATTTAGAAATAATGCTATTTCTGCTCTCTTTGCATCACTTCCATGCTTGTATCCCTTTCAGCTTTTGGCATTGCTATACAGGGCAGCTCCATTCATGAATCCTTTAGTTGCAAAGGAGACAGAGTGAGGCATGGGACAAGATCTGTTCACTGCCATTTGAATCTTGTCACTCATGGATCCATAGACCTTCTAGGGAAGATAACAGCCTTCTGCTGAGCTTGGAGCAGCAGGTTCAAATCGAGATTCAAATTGAAGCTCTGAAGGTGTGCACTGTAGCAGCAWTAGGAATTTCTGCTACCTGACTCAACCAGGTCCTCATTTCCACAGCCCAGCCTAAGATCTGGTTCTCTTCTCCCCACTCTCTCCTTGTCTCACTAGACTGTCTTCCTCTGTTGGGAAGCCRACAGTGTGTGTATGCATCTCTGTCACTCCATTCTTCTTCTCTGTGCTCCTTTTGGTTWTATATTTATATAGCTACTTCCTCTCTTAATACCAGGAATTCAAAGAAAAACAAAATCAATTAAAAGGCTTGGGCAGAGATTTGGTGTAACAGTTTCAGCTCAACTAACCAAGGTTAGAGGAACATCTAAAACRAGAAACAAATGTGTCTGTTTCCATTGCAGTTAGAAGTAGACCAAGAAGTGTGTCTCTGTTACTGTGAGAAATAGAGAAGCAGGGAGAGGTTGTTGAGAGAAGTATTTTAGAGTACAGTATATAGAAGGAAAATGGGAGAAAGGAATATTGCAAAGAATACAACATCAATGAGTGGACTGATGGGAACAAATAATACTGTACAAGAGAAGAAGCAGGCTTTCAGTGAATGAGTCTGCATGTACTGAACCTGGTTAAAGCACTTTCTTTCCTCAGAAAGAAATAACTGGAAAGATTGTACCTGACACCTGGGTGAGGATATTCAGACACTGAAGCACCTTTTAGAGGAACTGGAATAGATGCTGAGAAGTAACAAAAAGTTACTCCAGCTCTTCATAAATTCATCAGCTTTCACRGCTTCTGGTAGATGTGAACTGGCTGGCCCCAGGATTTAGAGGAGGGTGACCAAGTTTCTATCAACTCTTCTGCAGAAGATGGGGGTGAAAGTGGGATTGAAACAGCACTGGAAAAGTTACAGTGATAACACTTGACATGGTGCCCTTGCAACAGCAGAGAATAGTACCTGATGATCCAAAAGGCCCCTCCAGTTTGCAGTTTCCTAAGTTCACTTCTAGAGCCTTAACATTTCTTTAAGAAAATGGTACATACTGGCAAGAAGTACTGAGTAAGCTTTTATACAGTCTAGTAAGCTCTCTTAAAAAAATAGTTGGCTGTGTCTTAATAGATGGAACTGAGACCATTTTATCTTGTTGGTACGTAATGCTGGCTTTGTGGGTACAGAAAAGGTTTTCATTGTTTTCAGGAAACACAATGCATCTGAAAATGGAATTCCTACTTGGGCTTTTAGAACATTTTCATAAGTGGATAAGGTTTGAAGTGTAAAATACTTCTGTCCTGTTCTTTCTTGAAAAATCCTTTTTGAAATTACAGAAAAAGAGAAATGTAGTTTCTATAGATTGAGAAGAGTGCATCTTAATGGAAATAAAGAGTAACCTGATATTCCAGGATGAAAAGCAGCCTTTGGCATAATGCTCATGAAGCAAAATTATTTATCACCTCAACAGAAATACTCTAAGAAAATACTGTAGCATGAAGTAGTTAATCCAAATGCATTAATTTTACTAAAAAAACCATGTTTTTCCCTGTCCTATTGACTCACTGTTAAAACAAAGAATCAATATATTTTTGTAAACAAAGGTTGCTCTTCTGATATCACAGCCTATTATCATGTGCATTAAAGATTTTCCTAGGATTCCATATACTTTACTGGATTTTAATTCAGGTCTTTACCCAAATGTAAGTCAGAACTACCTTCCTAAAAGTCACTGGTATTATGCTACTGTGAAGCAAATAATAAGATGAGYTTGGTTTATAATGGAAGCTAGATCTTGCTGCCTTTTCTACTTTTCTACATCTCCCACTTAAAAGTGTTGCTGGTGGGCTAACACCTATGTAGAGAATATATCCCAGATGAGGTTATTGAACCTTTTGAAAATCACACCTGGATTCCCAGTGGCTTAAAAAAGTTTCCATAGCTGTATGAGTATGGAAGTTGCAAGACCAGTTGCCCCTGGCTGCAGTTATTGTGTTCCTGGAAACTCTCCTCCTAAAATTTAAGCAAAGCTTCCAAAGAAGTTCTGCATTTTCAGAGMTGCCTTACCCATTTAATGGTTGGTCTGGTCACTTTTTCATGGTGCTTGCAGTGCTGGTAGCAAGGACACGTGTATCTTGTGTATGGCATAGATCTGTATATRGACAATGTGTTATACTCCTTTACAGAGTTATGATGATTTTTGGTCCAGACCTATGGACAGAATCCTTCCAAACATTCAAAAAGCAAGGCATACATTTCTCTAATTGCTAGAATTAATAAAAAAGTAAAATAATTGTTCATTTACAAGAGGAATGTGGAATGAGATACTATGACAAGAGCTATTCTATGTATATAACTATTTTCCATTTATTTTATTATCTAATGCTGACTTTCTGCAGGAAGTTTTATCCCTTTCAATTAAAYGCCAGAAGAAGCAGAGGGGTTTAAATGTTCCTGAATTACCCTGAAGATGCTTCCTGTAATTACGTGGGTCTGGTTCGTCAGTGCAGAGTGTTTTGACAGTACATTTCTGCCCAGCTGCCTTTCTTCACTGTGTCTGCCACTAGAGACATTGCATGTTCTCTTTGCTCAGTATTTGCATCATGCACTTCCGAGTTTTAATCCAGAAAAGGGAATAATTTCCTCTCTCACTGTATATCACACTGGTTAAAGAATAACACCCTTTTCCAAAGAACATTAGAGAACAAACCTTTTTAATATTGCCTTTTATAAGAGTTACAAGACTGAAAAAAGGGAGATAAGAAGAATTTCCTCACTTTATTTCAGTATAAAGGAATTTCAGAATAAATTAATTCATATGTTTATATTATTATGAAAATGTAYCTGAGACATTATCTAAAAAAATTACACGAGTGGGTAGCTATTGGGATGCTCTATTTATTCCTGTGGTGTTGTACGATTTTTCAGGAAAATAATATTTTTGGTGTTTGAGGAAGACACAGATTTTTTTTTTTTATTTCAGTGATGGTGGCATTTTTTTTTCTTTAGGAGTTGTTTGGGAGTTTTGCAAAGGTGGAACTTATTACTTTAAGTAATCAGCTTCTCTTGTATAAACTAAATTGTTCCTTCRGCTTTGTAAACATACAGTTTACAAATACAATACAAATGTATTGATAATACATGTGTATTGACAACACAAATATACTGATGGCATGGAAAAGAATTTACTGACAAAATTTACATAGAATTGAAAGAAGAGCAAAAAAAGCCCTGTTTTTTAGTGATTCTAACTGAATCAGGCCTTGGACCTGAATATSAGTTTGTGATATTCCTACACTAGCAGGAAACTTAGTTCAGGACAATTAATGTCCTAAACTGTCCCAACAATCTGAGAAGAGATAAAGTGCCACCTCACATATTAATTAATGTTTAGATCCTCTGTTGAACTGCAGTTACTTTGTGCTGAGAAAATGATATCATTCTAAATCTGGCATAGCTTTGTAAGGCAGATTGTGAGGGTGGTCTTCATGCCACCAAGAAACCAAGTCAGATCTTTCTCCGCTATTCCTCTATGCTGTCTTCATACAACAGATGGAAAATAATGTAAAACCAATGTTGCTGTCACCCTGCAGGCTACTGACAGCTTATTCATTTAGAGTATTCCCTGGCTTCTATGGTGYACATCTTGGACTGGTGGTCCAACAAATTAGTTCAGAACAGTAATGGTACAGGTGAGAGAGATAACGTGCAGACTTCCTGCTCTAAACCAATCCAGTCCAATGTGTTTTATACTCCTGCTTTCTGTTGATGGCTCCCCTACTAGACTTTAATCTGTTTCAATTTTTTCATCAAATTCAGTTTTTCATCACTGAAAACCAAAATGCCATAAACTGCTGTGAGATTCCATCCTATCCCCTATTACTTTCTTTTAAGTGAATGACCCCATACATTTCAGCACAGGGCTTGTGAGGAGTAGAGACCTTTTCTAAGGCAAAGAGGCATTTTTAAAACATGGAAACTAAATGAGCTGCCTGCTAGTGCAGGCAATATGACARCTTAGTGCTGCCACACGTTTTGTGAAAACCAAATGAGTAAAAAGCCAGCATTGTTTAAAACWGATTCTGACAGAACAACTTTTACATACTCAGAGTTGTGTTAAGAAAAATTGTGTTCAGCTTGAACAGAGTGAGCATCTTTATCTGATGCGAACAGATAAAAGAAAGATGATTGAAAGAAAAAGAAAAATTTCTCCWACAGAAAATGGCTTCTTGATCTGTGAAAACAACAGGCTCTTAGTGAAGAGCAGTCAAGGCTTACAAACACATTGCCATGGTACACCAAGTTTGAAATCCCAGCTGACATTTCAAATGGTATTTAGAATTATGACAAATGTGATTTATTCGAGTCTCTCTCCAAAGCTGCCATAAAAGAAATGCTGATTTGGTGGAATATTAGTCACAGCACCTTCAGACAGCTTTTTCTAGTTATGGAAATTGCTATCAGATCTATATGTTCGTACCATAAATTAATATTTTTTGTAACGATGCTGTTGATTTGACTGAACTCTTAGTTTTTTCCAGTGAAGTTTTCACCAGAATATTTGTTTCCTTAGAAAAATACCCTCTCAAACACAATTTTAGAAAACTGAGGAAAATGCCTTGCAAAATGCTGATTTAAGTGATTTGGAAGAAACTTACTTCATCTCTGCAATGAAAAATTGACCATTGTTGTTTTATAATGCAAGTAAAATGTAATTGAAATGTATTATTAATTACTGTTGCCCAAACAAGCATTTATAAAATTTCTTTTCAGAGGTAAAATGAAGTTCTGAATTCCAACAATCACACTTTCAGTAATGAGGCCTTTCTTAGCAAAGAGTTGTGTTTGAGGCAGTATTTTAATATAAAATTTGATTGCAGTTGTGATGTTAGGGTTTGATCCCAAGTCTGAGTCACTAAGATTATACTTGATTAAAGATGCCAATAAGAATATATTTTCAGAGATGCTTTCATTGATTTCAGTTAAAATAAAACACARTTCTGTTTTCTGTTTCAGTGTAAGAAACCATAGTTTCTTACATCGAAAAGATACTTTAAAGTGGGGAAATCTGGTGTACTGATTAAATCCTGTGCAAAGCCTCATTGATAAAAATAGCACTTAATAGAAGGAATTGTCTGGATAAGCTGTGAGAGGGACAATGACTGCGAGGCCAAGATTTTTGTTTTCTCCATTGATGTTATGTGCACTGTCTCTGTAATGCAGTGTGTGTTGTTTCACTGCTCTACATTGAGTAGACTCCTGACAACAGCCACAGAAGGGGAACAGAGATAGTTTGGTTTGTTGGCCAATCTCTGTGTCTATCTAACCATCCTAATCTATTCTGATCCCCTTCATCCCTGCTGAGGCAAGAATGCAAAGACTAATATGGATGTGCTTGGAATGCTCCTGCTCTATTTTCCAAATGCTATGGTTCTCTTCCRTCGAATCTACAAACAGCAAAACCTCTATAGATTTTTAGTTGAGAGAAAGAAACGTAAATGGTAAAAAAAATAAATCTGGAAACTTCCTCCTTCTGTCATTATATGTGTTAATTCTATTAATAAGTGCTCATGTTGAGTCAATGAATAAGTTGTTATTGTGTGTCTTAAAAATGCAGAAAGCAGAGATTAATGATTGCTGCAAATTAATATGTTTAGCATGTCCTTGACCTGCTAAATTGACCTGACCTAGGTCTGATCCTCATTTATAAGGCATAACAAAAATCTACTTAACAGATAGATGCTCAAAGGATGCATTTTCATAGATTCTGAGTCTCACTGGTGTTAATTTGCTTACGCTGCTGAAAGCAGAGGGGAATATGTCTGAAATGAGCCATCTGCAACCAAAAAGAAAAAAAAAATAGAATGAAAGAACGTGTTCATTTTTAGTTAATGAATCGATGAGCTGATAGACCTGCTAACTATAATATTCAATGGAAAATCATCACCTTTGCACTCACGGTATAGCTTACCAGTGCAGTACATCAGTTCATGAGATAGCAAAGTAATTACAAGAGTGAAAAAAATTAAGGGAAAATTTAAAAAGCCACAAAGTTTTTGTCTTTCTTATTTCCACTGCCATGAAAAGTGTGCAGCTTTCCCATTGTTCTGGTCAGCAAGAATTCTGGGCATGAAGCACTGGGTTTGGTAAGGGAAATACATGGTTTAAACCTTGAAATAAGGTCTGTGGACTCTTGCAAAGTAAAAGACATATCATCATCATCACCCAGCATCTCTATCATGAGCTAACAAAATATTTAGAATGAGTGGTTTATCTCGTTTTTTTGCTACAATAACTCAGAGATGGAACAGCTAGAGCAGGCCCAGGCCATCCACTGGTGTAAATTGTTACTGCTTTAGCGAGGTCCACARGGCTATGCTGCATTGTGTCTGCTGAAGATCTGATTGAAAAAGTGTCTTGGGAGTTGTTTTTTCACTGTTCTATGAATTGCCAAAATACTGTTGTAAGAGGAAACTTAGAACTGTCCTACTGTTTAGTAGGACAGCACAACATTTTGCTTTGGACAAAGTGTTAAGRAAACACAAATAAAATAAGACCCAAACAAACACACGTGGCAAGATATAATAGGTGACAGATTCTAAGGATAAAGCATCTTTTTTAAATATTCAGAGCAGATTTATTGGGTGGAAAGAAAGATTGGTATAAAGAACAGCAGATGGACAGCATATACTACATGGGACWCCAGCAGCTATCAAGTGAAATCAATCTGACTTTTGTTAAATTCATGGCTGTTCACCACTGAGTAGAGCAGAGAGAGAGGTGCAAAAATAATGGCCAACATATGTCTTAATCCAGAAGAGAGACATTTCCTTATGTCCAGTTTCCAGGATCAGGAACTCCCCGCCTTGGTAGCTGCTTTCACCAGACTGCAGCGTGGAGTCAGTCCAGCAAACTGCTGTCCCACAAGCCTGAAAGCCGTAATTTTAGGAGGCCATAAGATGAAGTTGCCTTGAAGATTCAGACATTAATGCCAACTTTGGCAGACTAGGACTTGGACTTCCCRATTTGGACAGACTAGGACTTCCCGATTTTTGGATTTTTTTTAGCAAGAAACTGGAAGACCTGAGAATCCAGTCAGATGCACATCACCTTTGAAACCTGTCACTGCATAGAGAGAAGGAAATATATTTGAATTTGTTATCAGTGCATCCACCCTTCTGAGGCAAATTTGGAGCTACAGATTCCYTTGAAGTGAGGCACTCAGTTTTGTATTAGCAACTGCAGAAATTGCAGACTACATGTGATGCCCTCTCCCATCCTATTTATTTCCCTCCTCACACAGCAGTGTCAGGGGTGCTCAATCTTATAGTAAGAGTTACATGCAGAAGTTACATATAAATATTAGGACCAAAACTGAACATATATCTCWCCAGAGGATGGCATCTATCCCTCTGGTATGTAAGAAATATTGAATGCATGAAGAAAAGTACCGGGGATGAGGAGAAGGGGAGAGACTTCTTAAAATGACAGATTGTTTCTGCAGTATATGTATAATCATAATTCCTACMCTTTTTTCTTAGCTTAAAACTGGCTGAAAGCCATTGGTTTTTCAATGCTATGTTGCAACATGTAGCTATCCAGGTTCACATATCAGCACACCTTTCTCTTCAGTGGCAAGAACATGATTTGATCATTTATACCTCTGTAGAAAAAATGTTCATCAATGTAATATTTTCACGTTTGCATGATAGTTCCATCTTCTCTATTATTCCACCAATACTTGGCCAATACTACTTTTTTTCTACTGTATATAATTCTTTTGTTGAATTTACTTGACACTGGGGTACACAATGGACCCTTTCAAGAGTTTGTCTTTTATTCTGTGATTTCTAAACATTGCCCTTCCAGCATCCCTTTCACCAATGATTTAGTGCAGGGCCAAATCCTCYAGAGCCAAGGAGGAGCACTCAGTTATTTTTTTTTCTCCTGTTTAACCTTTTACTGAATGCCAATGTGTCCTGATCTCTGCAGAGACACTGAATTATGGTTTAATGGACTGCTGGAACATGAGGGTATTTTTTTTTTCACACACACACACAGAAGTGTGAGGAATCACTTCACTCAAGGCAACGAACCTATTCTTGATTTATGTTGCTATAAAGAACAGATTCCCTTTTATCAGAATGACAACTACAGTGAAGGAAGTTTTAGAACCAGCATGGAGGGAAYCAAGACACAGCAGATTTTAAGAGATTCTTCTCTGTATGGTTGATAGTCTATAAACAGTGGTCTAGTCGTACACATGGAAGCTGACTAAACAGAAGGGCGGATTTAAGGCAATACTGCCATATGTGAAATGCTTGGATTGTTTCAACATTTAGCACCAGGGGGAAAAAAAAATATTCCTGAAATGTTGATTTAGTACCACACAAGACAAACTTGGCTCTACTGCTAGTCATTCAACTATTCTTCATAATCCTGAAACTGTTATCTGAAGGGTTTATAATATATTGAGATCACCACTTTGACACTCCTAAAACAAACTGAAAAAAGAGAAAGAAATAATACCAGAGGAAATTGTCCAAGAAAACTGGCTGTCACAGACCAAGGCAGATTTGTTATTCAGAGGCTTAGATCCCAGTCATGCATCTGACTCCTTTTAGTTGCTCTAGTGACACCAAGCAAGTAGAAAACTGGCCCAAATGGCCAGTTTAGAACAATGCCTGGAAGCACAGCTGCCTCAATGTGATCTTCATCCAAGCATGATGGGTAGATGGGTGGCAAAGCTTTTAATTTTGCTTTCTTTAGAAAAGCTGGGCTCAAGTCATAGGTTGCTAGAAAAGCAGTCTTGCATGCCTGACATGAAATGCGAGATCCATGCATCACTAAATAYGGTTTAGCAGACTAGACAGCTCTGACTGTCAGCTTACACTTGTACCAGTAATACTTATTGTTTATTTGTCTCTCACAAATTAATCCTCAAGCACTCATTATTCCAAAACAAGCTCTACCTTCTTGTGTTCCGACCAAGTGTTTCATCCATAACATGGAGGAGTTACATCAAGGGGGATTTAGGTTCAGAACAAATTTTATGTATACTCAGGAAGGATATAAGAACAAAGCATTGTAATGACAGCAGTTATGTTGATGGGTGAAAAATAATCCAGCATATCTTTGTCTGTTGTATTGGCATTAAGGAACCTCTATAGCTAGGTCTGTCCATAAAAATGAAGACAGGACTAAACAGTGCCTCATTTACCCGTTGCATCTCTGGTGGTTTTAAAAATGTAGCGTGCCACCCAGAAGCCAATTTTTATTTCTACTTCCCTTCTGAGCAAGTTATAACAATAAAGGGATTGACCCTATACTGTCTGCATCTGGCAGTATASTACTTTGGAGTCCCAGGCAAATGTGGACTCTCGGGAATAGCTGTACCATTAAACATGCTGGGAACAACAAGTACAGGTCATGTCCCATTTCCACTTTGATAWTACATATTGCAGCACAGCAAAAGAACAAGGAAGACAGAGCATTTCTTTCACTATGAGCAGAATTTCCGTAGTATGTACACACGGCTTGTGTTTTGTTTGACAGCAAGATCTAGGACACCATCTCAACCTTCAAACCGCTGCCAGGTCATTCCAATTTCTCACATTTTCTTTTTTCCTGCAGCTCCACTGTACAACGCAGTGAAGTCTGATCTCCTACCACTCACAGCAGTAGGCAGTTCAGAAGTTACAACAAGTCTCAGAAATGTCAAATGTAATGAAAAATAAGGGAAACATACAGAAGAATGTTGTTCCTGTTTATTCCACACAATGTGCACCATTCTTTTCCTCATCAGTGACTGCAGTGTAAAGGTTCTCATTCCATTTTCTCTGTTACTCTTGTAGCAGCAATGACCTACAGTCCTTTAAAATAACATCTTTTGTAGAAATAGCAGGACTTGCCACATCCCAATAACTAAAGCAAAAACAGCTTCCCTCTTTCACAGATTTTTGCTGTAAATTTTAGATTTGTTTTGCAGGTAAACTGAATGCCTAAAAGCTTAAATATCTGATTTGCATCTTCTACCACTTAGCAGTATTTATTTATTTGCTCAAGATGATTGCTTACTTTGTGGATCTGCATGAAATATTAAAGAGTTTTACATAGAAATGTATTCTTACTTTTTTACAGTGAAGCCTGTGTCCCTTAAAAATTGTTAGTAATAATAGCAACAATTACACCATTGACTCATTTAGACTCTCATTTATTCTGTATTTGTAAGATGTTTAATCTCATCCAGCTTCACAGAATGAAATATTTATCTATGTTTTAAATAATACCTTTGAGAGGCAAATGGATTGATTGTTTCTCCATCAAAGGCCAGCTTGAAGAATCGAGGGCCAAACCAATATTTTCTTTTGAAGGCTGCCATTCATGTAATTGTAATTTTGCCCCACAAGATCTTACAGACTTTTAGGGTAATGTCAAAGGACTATGAGTAAAACTTAGACTATCTATATCACATTTGGGGTGTAATAGGACAAAAGTAGAATGCAATTCCACATACCCTCTTGTGTATTCTGGTTTCGGTGTAGAAGGGAGGTTGTAGGTTAAATCTTGCTAGATGTTTAGGGAGGCTCCTTTTGCTTCCCTATTTTGAAAATCTATTTCCTTTATTACAAAAAGCCCAGTTTTCTAAGGAGCAGGGAGAGACAGAAAGGTACAGACCACTTGGGTTTTTAAAATATATTATTGTATGTGAGAAAGCAACCAGCTTGTGATTTTTTGGTTTCTGTTTCAGATCAAGAAGTCAGTTCMGTGTGTTGCTGGGAGATGAGATTAATTGTTATCTCTTGYAGATACCATTCATTTCTAGCCTGGMTATCTTGTGAAATAATGGGATTAGAACTTGTCACTATTCCAATGTTGATTATTGCCTGTCTTTGGTCCTAGGCCAGGGTAATTTTACAATCTTCATTTATGATAAGGAAAGGAAACATTTTGGCAATTTTTATTTTTAAAACTGTAGTCATTGGCAGCACTCTATAGTTTGGAATATTGCAGGTATTACAGTCATATTAGGATTGATGAATTACTGAGCAGAACGAAAGTGAGATATTTGAAGCTGTGTGGTTACTGCAGCTTATTGAACAAATCTCTGTGTGCACGTTTCTGAACAGCACCTAATGACAACTGACATGGGAAGCATTTAACAGTATCCTTCAATGTATAGGCACTTAATTATGAAGAAGATCATTCCCTAAAGCACTGGTACATGTGTGTGTCTTTAGCAAATATTTTTGGATCCCTTGAGCTGGAAGGGAGAAAAATTGCTCCAGGCAGCCTGCTTCCTCTGGTGGGGCTTTAGAATAGTCTCGTGCTTTGCTGCACAGCCTTTCTGAGGCTTGGCTTTGGAAGTCAGGTATTGTCTGTGCAGATCAGAAGCACAGCTCCTGGTTCTGTGCACTGCTTGCAGCTTGGAAGTGCCCCTTTATGGGAGGACAGAGAGGTATTTTTGAAGCATGTATAGTTTAGTACTCATTTTTTTTTCAGTGTGGAAAAACCATCGATGATTAAGTGTCAACAGAGAATGAAAAATGTGACTTGTGAAGATAAAAGATGTGGAAAAATTGATTCTGTAAATATCTGAATAGAAGTCTCATTCAGTGACAGGTGTCACTTAGCTAAAATGTAAACTACATATAGCAAGTTATTACTTATTTCCTTCTCTTTCTGTCCTCCACTAAAAGAAGATAAAAACAGCATGCAAATGTCCATAATGATTAGAGGGAGCAGATGCAGTGCTAAGGAAGTAAGAGGTCTTAGCTTTCTATCCAGTGCTATCCCATTGTCATATGCATACGGCATGCCCTGTGTGAGATGTCAAAGATCATTATGTCATCTGCTGCATAAATTGCACATCCAAGGAGGATGGAGGAAAAGCAGTCATGTCACTGGAAAATGCTAATCTGATAATAGTTTATGCAGCATTATTAGTGTCCTTCCCAGAGGACCTAAGAACTACTAGCTGTTGTGKGTTTATGAGTCATTCTAGGAGTTAAACACAGCTGGTTGTGGGATAAGGTTTACAAAGAGCTGAAGTTCAGAACAACAAACAAAAGAAAAGGTAGMATTTCYTTTTGCATYTGAAAGGGGAATTTTGGGAAGTGGAATGCAATTATTGTAAAGGAATGGATGAGCACAGAACTATGTGCTTTCAACATTAGTGGGTTTTGTCTTAACATAAAAGCCAAAAAAGGAGGTGGGGGGAGAAGGTGCAGCCTGTAAAAAGAAGCGCTCTGTGTGTCTGTACAGCATGCCACCCTTACTGTTGTGTATGCAACTGTTTTTAAAACACATTATTTTGTAGAAGGCAAGGTGCAGAATAATTACAATCATAACAATATAGTATATTTATTCACTGTATATCAGCTTAAACGGTCAAACATAAAGGAAATCCCTCGTAAAGCTGCCAAAAGGAAGGAAARCATTAAATTGACCATTCCGTCATATTATGTTTTATAAAATAGTGATGACTGGAAAAATGTAAGTGCAAAAAAGATTGAGAAGATTGAAATATAGGAATATCTGATGCAGATGATGAGGTTTGGTGGCAATATAATGCAGGATAGAACAGGATCCTTTTGCTACAGATGAGATGACCAGTCAGACTAATGGCTTGTAACTTGCTTGTCCGCTTGGATGTCTGAAAGTGGAGGGTTGATTTGCTTTTGGTGTTGTGATAGGAATATTTAGAGATTATTGCTGACAGAAAAGGACTTAATCTTCCCCAAAGCAACAGGATTAGCAACTCTAGTGGAAGCAACAGTGAATAACTTACAAGACTTGCATGTAGAATCAACCCAGAGAACACAAAGCCCTCCAAAAGCAATCAGGCTCTGGAAAGGTACTTCTGAAATAAAGCAACTTATTTTGTGCTTGTTTGTAAACTTCAAGTTGTCTAAAATTATAACAACCTTAGCCTGAATAAACAAGGGCAGTGACCAAATTCCACCCAAAATCCAGAATGCAACTCCCCAAAACATCAAAAAGAAAAAAAAAATGCCCAAAAAGGGTAAATAAAGCAGATTTTTTATAAATGATATATGTACACGTGTACATACACATACACACATATACACACATATATATACATATCTGAAATATATTTTTCCTATTATTCTGCAGAAGCTGCTGTGCTCTAGACATGGTTCTTGTACAGGCCTCTCCCAAGCACCAGCTAAAAGGGTCTTTGAGCCTCTCTAATTTCTAGGAAACATCAAGAAATGCTGCAGGTATCCTGAGTCAAGGGCAGTTGACCAAGCTTGCTGCACCAGGATGAGGTCTAGTCAAACTCTTGAGAGCAGGAGTAGTTCTCTGTGCTTCCTGAATAAAGATCAAAAGTTAGGGGTATTGTGTCACCAGTGCAATTTCATGAATAAGCTTTGCTTTTCTTACCTTTAGTTAAATCAGACAAAAATATCGATGGTACCTATGATTAATTTCACCCCCAGTGTAGAGTCAAAATTAAGAGCAGCAAGTTGTAAACTGTCAACATACAAGACTGGAGGGAGACAGGAAAGCATTTACCTCTCTAAAGCTCTGAAAGGCTATTTGAAATGTAATGGCTTGCCCTATGAAATGTTGTCACCACCTGGATATTCCTAGAGAGCAATGGAAAATCTGTTGAAGGTTATCTTTCAACACTRTTGTAGAGAGAATTGACAATGTTCYCAGAAGAAATAGAGGTARTGTTGAACATCTGTCCACTCTGGAAGAGATATTTMCAAGATTGGAGACAGTAGGACATAGAGAAACTTTGTATTTATGAAACAGTGTATTTGATTATCACRGTAGATGGAGAATATAACCTGCAGGAAGGGTCGCAGCAACTGAATGGAACTCGGCTCCCTCTTACCTTACTGAACAATGAGTATACTGAAGTTTTACATCACGGCTTCACAAAAGAATAGGCCCTTTTGTCAGTCTTTGAAGAATGACACTGCAGGGTTTTGAAGGAAGAGATAAGGCAGAGTTTTCCAAGAGTCTTTAACAGTGGCTTAAGGTTTTTTAAATCTATGGTTGCATCAGCTTAAGCAAAGAAATTCATTCTGTTGCAGAGATTGTCGATGTATGACATGGGTAGATTTTATCATATACCCTGAGAAATTTTGGAAAGGACTCAAATGTATGAATCTTCAGAATAGAATTTTCTGGGAATGAGATTACTTCCATCTGATGGAACAAAGCAAAAAGTATTCCACTGAGCATTGGATGAGAACTTTTGACTTGTATAATAGGTAAGTATTTCAGTTGTATCAAGTGTTGTTTTTATACGCATGTTTATGAAATATTCAGTTTAGTATCAGTGTTTCAGTGCAGCTGAGTTCAGTTTTTTGCCAGTACAAGAATAATTAAGGCTAACAAACAAGAAGCATACTGTGACACTTCCAGGAGAAAATGTCTTTTATGAAACRCTCTCACCTGTTAGCAGTAACACCCTCTCAGGCAGAGATGGATTCAATAAGATTCTGGATATAACAGAGGAGATTCTATACATGAAGTATACACGGATTACTCATCTCTGTGTGAGGAATAGACAAAAATCTTTGCTGAACAGCAGGAGATTCATATCTCACACTGATATTTTTTGCACAAAATCTGTGGCTMAGGGGTATGACTAAATAGGGAGAAGGACTTGGGAGTGATAAAACCAGTACACTGGAAAGAAATCTGGCACCCTTCWTGTTTGCCTAGCATGCCAGTAGACTGGTGAGCCTCATGAACCCTGTTCAGAAGCTTGTGGGCTGCTAGGAAGAMGTTAACAGCATTGATTTTAATCCTGCAAGGACAAAAGGGAAGATGTTAGAAGACCTTGTGTTCTGGAATTAGAATTATAGTTTTTCATTTTGAAGATAGAGTTGGGCTTGAAGACTCTTCTAGATTTATCAATATCCTTCCATTCACTTACAGTGATCTCACCTTGAATTGACTCCATGTAAAGGAAAATCCATTTCTTCTTGGCCAGTCAACTCACAAGATTGSTCCAAAAAGTTCATTCAAAGGAACAATGAGACACCTAAATCCAGAACAGGCTTGGGTGGAGCTGACCATCTGAGGTAGTAATGCTGAAGAAGGATGGGAGAAAAGTCAGAAGAGAATATATTTACAAAATGCCTGCTGTGAAACTAGCAAGAGGCAAGTTTTTCCTTTACTACTGCTGCTGCTGCAGAGAGGCTCTGTCCATTTATGGACCTAATGCAAATTATTTAGTTAAAAGCTGGTATTAAAATTGATAATTAAGAGAGAGAGATGTACAATAGCATGGAGTTAAAGAAGTTACTTAYGGCATTGCCTGCAGGGTCAGCACCTGTTTATTTCCCTGTTTGTTTCCATGGSACGATTTTCCCCTGCGCAGTTTATGGCACAATTAAAATAAAATAACATTTTTTTGCATRACTGTGAGTACAGTTTGCTTTAGTTGAAATGATTGATCCATTTGCACAACCATGATTCTGTTTTGTGCTGTTGATTCTGGCTTGTATGGATTAAAAATATTTTCATTACAYGGAATCAGTCTCTTTTCTGTGTTTATCCCATGGAAAAATACCTTAGTTCTTGCYTACTTCTTTATATTATGTTTATCTTCAGTTTTTGGGTCAAGCTGAATTTTTCTCTGTGAAGTGAACTTGGCAGGGATTTTGTCTAGTGTCATTGTTAATTTTTGTCTGTAACATGAGGACTAGTCTTGTCTTAGGATCATTTTGAGTTTAATATATCAAGTTTCACCCTATTTAAAGAATCTTAAGTGTTGTTTGTGAGGCCTATGGTCTTGATTTATGTTGTTTCTGTGGCGTGTCAAGAACAAATTTCTACAGATCAGGATAAAAAGCAATGGTTCTTCAGACCTGTCTGAATGCAGCACTTTTTAACCAGACCATGACCATCGTGGACTAAAAGATTTGRTAGCTGAATCATTTCCAGCATCTGTTTCTTACATGCAAGACACTAGACTAATTTTAAAAGCAAATTTCATGGTGTGAGGTGCTGCTCAGTGTAAACAGAGTTGTTTTACTGAGTAGYTCATTATTTTCAGATGCACTGGGTAAATGGATACCTGGACATAAAGGTACCACTATTTTTTCTGGATGCTCTGTTAAAATGTCAGCTTCCCACTACAAAAAGTTTTCAGGATTTTTTTTTTTTTTGCTATTCTAAAGAAAAATAGGGGAAAAAAATCCATGTATTTATAAGTGCATGTTTGCTATTCACTCCTTGTCCTGAAAGCTTTTTAAATCCTCTGTAAGGCATGAAATACCACTTGACTAATCAAAAGTCCTYGGAGAACATTCTTATAGATTGTGCCACTCTCTAGATTGTCTTAGTTGACCAGTGCCTTCCACAGATGATTTTATTTTATGTTTATTTGTTCAGGCTACTATTAAACAATGTCAGTAATCTAAAATTCATCAGAATATTTGCTGATTTTAATTTATTTTTCCTGTGCTGACAATATGGTACCTATTTGATTGTCCCCTAGCTGAATGAGAACAATGCAGACAAGTGGACTTCAGTCACTGTAAATTTTAAATAAAGTGTACTTACAGCTTATTCCTTTTTTCTTCTCTGACTACTTCTCCCTGTTTCTGCACTCTTTGCTCTGTACTTAGTTTGACCATGGACACTTCCCAAAAAAAACAGCTTAGATGTAGCTGGCTATTGAGAAGACATGAGTGGCTTGTGAATGAGGAATTCAACTGCATAAAAAAAAAAAAAAAATCAATCAATTTTAAGACTTTGATGTGAAGACCATTAGAATCAATGGAAAGTACTTTCCTGAAATTGAATGGAATTTGAACAAGTATCTGTAATGATTTTCCTCTCCAGACTGTTTCCATGCCAGAAACTTAGTCAAGCACTTAAGAAAAAAAAATGAATGTCCATATAGTTACTGTTCGTTCTTACAACCTCTTGATAAAATTAGTCTCYAGTTTTCTAAATGCTCGCACTACAACTAATGCATTATCTGATTGTACCGTGATTCATACCCACTCCCTTGTGCATCAAGGTACATCTAGCCACTCTCATGTTAACAGCATGGGAGAAAGACACTTGCTGCAAATTCCTGATTGTGTCCAGGAGCCACAAAGCATGGCCATATGCCTTTCTGACTTGAGAATCTGCACTAAGTCTTCATCACCCCCTTGCAAATTTCAGGACAAAATCAGAGAGTTCTGGACAGTTCATGCTGTGATCTGGCTTCTTTCCCTGATGAAAAAATTCAGTTGTGAGCATTAGGGGCCCAGTTTAAATTGTTTACTCCGTCAGTGTTCATACCCACAATGACCACACATATTGATGTGAGCAAAGCCGAGAAGCTAAAGGTAATGCATCTCCAGTCAGCCTTTACATCAATGGATTTTCTGGTGGATTRTTGTCTACTTTGCCATGGAACAATGCCTCCAAGAGTGGCTTCTGCCTGGCTCCATTTCCTCCTGGCTAGACATATCCCCTGAAATTATGCGAAGCCCTGGACCATGCTGTGTTCATCCAGAAGAGAATCCACAAGCTCAGAGGGAAGAAGATTATTATGATGTGAAAGCTCCACTCCTCATCTGTGCTTGTTGGACACATTTGGCAGGGATTAACACCAACTGACCTCCCTCACACTGAGCAGCTGGGGGAGTGATGTCACCCCATTTTGTAAAGGAAAAGATGAGTCAGTCTGTTCYTAGCTGCAATGCTTAAGGCTGTTTATCTTTTCTTCCCTCAAGAACAGATAGTACCCAGTRGGTTCTGAAAAATCCTTAAGCAGGCAAGTCTATCCTTACTTAGTCAGAAACAGAAACTCTTACAGCATTGGTGGTTTTCTTCCCCTTAGATCTCAAAAAATTACTGAGGTATGTYACCTGCTGTGGCTATCTAGGTAATTAAATGCTATCATCACTTCCATTTTCATAGCAATTGTATTCATTTCCATTACTTGTTCTGTGTTTCACAGTGAGGAACAAATCATTGTTTGCTATTATGTCTTTCAATCTTTCATCTTTTATAAAGATGRCCAATGCTGTAAACTACAATTTCTTGGAAAATATAAATTTAAAAATTGTTGACAAATACTTAGTTCCTAACTGGAATTAGTGATGGTAAAACTGTAAACTGTTCTAAGCAGAAGAATGTTTTTTCTCTCCAAAGTGCTCACCAAACATAGAAGTCCAAATCTAGAAGCCCCAAATCCAAAGTGAAAACTGAAATTCAGGTGGGTAGAAACAGTAGTTTCCTTTGCTCTCTCTTRTGCCCCCCAGATTCTGTGGTTCTTCTGATGATGAAGTTTTCTTGTTCTTAGAAAACTAAAGAGCAGTTTTGACCATGTGATGCTTACTTCACTCTTCAGGGCTGGCATTAGAAATATTGTGTTGAAATACTGAATTCTATGCTGGGGAATAATGACATATGCCCATTTATTTATTTTTTAAATAGGTATTGTTGGAAAAAAATAGTGATACGTCTTTAATAAACCATGAGAAAAGTGCAGATAGATACTGGCTGTTCATTTATTCCATGAGAAAAGTACGGTAGATGGATGTTGAAATAGCAAGAYTATAATCAGGATATTGTCACAACAATTGTGCTTTTCTGTACTTCTTCCCTCTGGCCCCCAACTCCAARCTGTTAATAAAAAATAATATCAAACTACTGCATTTTCTTCAGAAAACTATGTGTTTTGGGCACTAGTGACAAAAACATCCTTATCTAATATTGCTCTTCAACATCAATTTTCTGAATTTGACTGCCAAAATACCTGCTGCACACAAAACAAATTATTCTTCCTCTCTGTTGATGCCGCTTCCCAGAAAACTCCTTTCTATTGATGCCTGTTTCCAGATATTGTACTTTTTAATAGAGGGTAATAGCAGAATTTTTGTATAAACCATAATAAATTGGACAGCTCATTTTAGAGAGATCTGTTGCTGCGTTGAGAATGTGTTTCTCAACTCTCCTGTGTGCAGCACCATCTGTTTCTAAAGAGTAATATACCTGTCTAGCCTCAAGCTATTTTGCCAATGACTCAGGCAATCGAATGAAGCATCCAACAGCTAGATAAAGATAGCACTGCTGTCTACTTTAACCAGAGGAGCAATTTAAGCTTCCAAATCTCAGGAAAGCATGGATTTCTGCATGGAAGGTACATAGTAGCACTGATYTTTTGTTGGTATGTACGAGGGTTGAAAATGAGAGCAGCTTCTAGACTGTAAAGCCACTGGCCAGTGGTCAAGCAGTATCATCAAATACAACAGAAAATGTTTCTTCTGGAGGTCAAAAATCTTTGTTTTATCTGGTTAAATTAATGTATCATAAATAGAAATCAAAGGATATAAAAATGAGATATATCTTCCATGAGGTTATTATAAGAGATTACTTTCAAGGTTAAATTTACCCCAGCAGAGGGTTTACAGAGGTCACCTATGTAAACCCTGACCCTAAAAGTCRTGTCCTTAGACCTTATGAGGTCTAAATTTTTGTGGATGAGATTTGCATTAGCAAGATTTRGTATATGGGATATTTAAATCAATGAAAATATCACCGATCTAAATGCTGCATTCCAAATTGAATGAAAGAACAGCATTTGTCCTTGTTTAACTTATGATGGAGTTGCTGGTGTATTTGAATKCTCTCTACTGTATTAGATGTGAAGTAGCCAAGAAAACACATTGTTTGCTGGTTCTGTATTAAAGAGGGGATTATATGTTCAGATCAGATAGAACTRGTATTCCTGCTACTTCTACCACAACTGCTCTGTTATCAGTATTTATGATGCTATTCACAAAATTAAAAACTTTTTGCATCACGACATGTACTAATGTTTCTCCTGAGCAATGAACTATCTGTGTGACTTCTGGACAGCAGCTGAAGACAAAGTGGTGTTGAGAAGAAGGCAGAACCAGTTATCTTCAGGAGGYCCTGAGCAGTGTGATGTCAGCAGTGTCCAAGCTGCTTACTCACTCTTGTTTTAAATAGACATCATGAAAGGCATGAAAGTAGAAGTTTAAGGGAGGAAAATAAACTATCTTTGATTTTGTTTATGAGGAACTTTTTCCATGCATTAAGTGCACGAGGAGGCAGGCCAGAAAATGTGATTTAAAGCACTATTTGCTGGCATAATTGGCATAGTGCATATCCATTTATTTTCAAGTGCAATGTATTGAGATATTATTGAAGTAAAGGTTGAGACATTACTTAGGGAAAAAAATGCTATTCCTTCCCCATCTTGATATGAATTATTTTGAACTGCATTATTAGAAGCAGWAGGTCCAGTCAGATACTCTTTGTAAACTGGAGACTGGTGATTTAAAGTACACAATGAAATAACATTTGTGGATTCATTTGCTTTCAGAAGCAATTATCCATCTTAAACAGTCAAGAAGTCAAAACTGTATTTACGGACCTCTGCTCTGTGTGTGATGAGTGATTGGCATGGTTTATAATGATGTTGAATGGCAGAACTGATATTTATTTCATTCTGTGCTGACTGAACTGTATTTCATTTTTATATTCAGATGTTCATTTCCTTGCTCCTAATGCAGTCTCATAATGCAATAGTGAACATAAAATCAATAGTCCCTGTCTCAGACCAGTGTAGACCTTCCCTTCTGTACTTTGGTCTCCAGTATGAAGTATCAGCAAGTTAACCTATAAGCATGTCATAAAATCCATGCCCCTTGCACAGCCATCAAATAACTTGGTGACTAAGGACAAAAATTTAAACCTTGTGTGCCTCTTCCTCTGATATTGCCCAGCGGAGCCTTGAAGAATATTTATCTGGGAAGTGTTTTGTTCTCCACATGTAGGGGTGCTTGATAAAGGTAAAGTAGGAAGAATATTTTTTTGCATTTAGGGCCTCATAATCTACAGGACTTCACAGCTTCAGAGCAGTGGTATGATGCCTGAGATGGGGACAAGCTCTCCCTCTCCCCACAGCATGTCCCCATGCTCATGGCATGTGTGGGTCAAGGAAGTGAGGGCCAAATCACTCACCAGCCCCTCCACCAACATCTATCTCTGTGCATCAACAGGCATTTCCCAYGTGAACTGATAGAGTAATGCAGTTAATCTGAAGTAAGAAGCAGACAAGGGACTGGTATTTCTCTTTCTCCTGTACTGGTCAGGTTGTGGGAACCAGATTTAGGATATAAAATCTTTCTGTGTTCCATATAAAATAGCACAAGCTTTAAAATTGGTCTTGGTATAAAAGTGTCCCAAAAAGTCATGCTCTACTTGTACGTTAYTGAGCCTGAAACTGTGAATGTGGGACTGAAATCAACTGGAACAAAAAAATTCTGCACTTAATTTCAGTAGGATTTTAATCTAAAATTCATTGTGTCAAAAACTAAAAATTAAAAAGACAAAATCCAACAAGCCCCAAATCAATTGATAGGGTTTTTTTTTTAAGAACGTCATAATAAATACAGTACATTCCACAAATGCATTTCAGAGTCCTTGGCAATGATAATACACACCTTGGCAGAGGGCAAGAGGAGAATTACAACCTCATGGAGTTTACCAGAGCCCTCTGCGATGTCAAACCTCTGATTTAGAGCTTAAGATATATAGAGCTTAAGTAAGCTTGTTGGGAGCAGCTATAGTGGAGAATAAGCTGTTTCATRAATCTATGCACTCTACAATCTAGGTACTGTATTGCAAATCAAAACAATATTGAAGCAAAGTGCATTGATTGTCCCTGAGCCACTACCAGCTTTAATAATAGAATTGCTGCAGATGCATGTTTGGAGTGGCTTTGTTTAAAGCCCCTGTTTTATTTACAGCACAGATGAAAACTGCTCTGCAATAATAAGCTTCCTTCTCTCAACAGTGTGGATGTGTTTGTTGATGCTGGTTGCCCCCTGATTCCTGATTTTGAAAGAGACTTTGTCTTGATTCATTGGGCAATTTATGCACCATTTACATGCAGTTCCCTAAGTGTTATTTGAAGTAATTGAGTACATATTTTTATGATCTATAAAACAGTGCTTTAAATTTGTACACTTGAGAAAACTCTTTATGATGAACCAAAGAGTAACCATCCAAGTATGAATAGCATCTAAAAATCAGGGGCAAAATTTCCCCACAGCACTTCAAGTGCTTAAAACTTCATAGTAATTCTTCCTTTATTGCAGTTACTTACTCTGCATATGATACTTCTCATGTGGAACATTCTAAGCATTTTATCAGCAAAAGTAGCTACTATTTTCCCTTCCCACACAACCCTTTTCACTGGGGAGAAAGCAGGAGTAGAGGAAGATTAGGCAATTTTCTGAAATGATGCAGAATATCTGCCAGGAAGATGGGAATAAAATTGTGAGAGAGCAGTGCTGATCCCACCTCTTTAGTCACAAGCCTCACAAGAAGCCTACATCCTGTGAAGGGGCAATGTAGAGTGGTGCCACTGGTCAGGAGCGTGGCACGAGTGTCAAAGAAGCATTTCATTGTCTGCCCATGTGCCCACATTCCCCAAAAGGGAAAATATAGTCAGGCAGCTTTGCTAAATATTTTGAGAAGGCATGACCTGCTATTAAAGGTCTACCTATGACAAGCAAACAAAACTGTGTCAAAAAAAAAAAAAAAAAAAAATTAAACCCGATACTCATTACCTTTTTTAGTTCAAATTTCCATCATTAAAGGTTGCTGTCAGCGTGTTTCATTAAATATCAGAGTGGTTCTCTGCATTACCATTTTCTATAATTTAACTCTTTTGAAGAATTTCCACCACTACATAGTTCTCATAATTTCTTTACCAATCATACTGATAAGCTTTTATGTGCTGGTTTTTCTCTTTGCTGACTTTATTATTGTTTTAAATTGCTAACCTTGTACTTATTTTGTTAAGAARTACAAGTGTAATATTATTTGAGAAGCAACTAATTATGAATTTACACCTCTTTACCAGTAAAATTTCATGCAAATAAAATTATATAGATGCATAAAGGAAAACGTGGGTGTGAATCCATAAAGGGAAGAAAAGGCAATGTGTTCCATATTGATTTTTTTTTAATTACCTTTTGTTTACTCAGAAATACATCAACCTGATGTTATAACATAAAGGAACTCTTTCTAAAATCTGTCCTTTTTTCCCCCCCTCAGAGCCTCACTTTAATAACCTGGCAATATTTTATGATGCTTATTCACTTGTGCTTCTTGACAAAAAAAACCCCATCATCTTTCCAATACATTTTATTAAAGCTGCCTTTTCCAAGAAACTTGGGAAGGTAGTGCAGTATATACAATCAAGAACTGGTTTAAGACCCTCTGTCTTTTTTTGCAAATGGATGGAAATGACAGCTTAAAAGAAGAAATTAACCTAGTTCTAGAAAGACCCTTGTTTTGAAGAAACCCAGCTGGCACTGTGAAAGGAAGAAAGAAAGTCATAGCAGGTTTCTAAATTTCCTGCTATCTATCCATCTGCTTTCTGTGCCAAATGTGGATGATGTTATGAATAAAAACATTGAATAAAGCCTGAGTGAAGACCTGCTAGTATGCTTCCTACTCAGATATTCAGGACTAGAAATATGGTGCAGAAGCTTAGAACAGGRCTGCATTAATTAGTGATCTTTTTGCCTTCAGGTGATCAGACATGGATAATCAGGATGATATCATTTGATCAGAATGCTTAAGGCCAAATATTTATGTAACTCATCAATGGACCTTTTCTTCACTAATCTATTACGCCATTGTCACCTTATAAACTGCATGCAAGAACAGCTCTAAGAAATCTTTGTATCTCAGTAAGCMCATATGTTTTGCATTTTTGTTTTTATGGTGAAATTTTAATGCATGTTAATTTAAAATAAGTGTTTCAGATCACCTTATGAAAAGAAAGAAAAATTTTCCACACTGATAAGATAYATAAATTAGAATTACTGCATACCCAACATTACATGAAGGATAATAACTATACTGAAGTTCAGTGCAAAATTAGCATTTCATGTTTGAAGTGTGTGAAATACTTTTGACAATTTTCAAATTTAATATATTACTCAAGACCTCAAAAAATGTTGAAATTCATCATGGAGGGGGATGATGTTTTGGAATCAGTAATGATTTACATCCCTTACATTAATTAGGCAAGCAACATTTTCTTTATTATCAGAAGGATATGCAAACTACACAACCAACATGAAATACCAACATGGATATTTGTGCCCTTATCTGTGTCATATGTGCTTGGGAGAGTAACTGCAGCTTTAAAAAGGAACAGTGTTCCTCCATCCTGTGGCATGTTCTGCATCTGTGAATTTTGAAAAAAACCAACACCCTAACTCTCTGTAGTTRTTTAGAGTATAAGAGGGGGAAGATTAACATCCAAAATTTGCAAGAATGAATAGAACTCWGATAATTCTGTTATGCTATGGGATGCTGGTAGGCTTGTGTGCAAGGAAAAGCATCTGATTAAAAAAACCCCAAAACAACTAAAATTCCCTATTGGTTTTCTCTCATAACATTTCTATAACATGTTTGATAATMCTAATCATTTTCAATCTGCTCTAAGGTCCCTCTGTAAAACTGGCCAGAAAACTGTTCCTAGATAGGAGTTATCAACCTTTCACCATGGGTGGAAGCCCAGCTGGATCTCTTCAGGTTCCAGTGCTATTCAATACTTTTCTTAATAGCACAAGTGATGAAATAGAGTATGCTTCTCACAGGTGCTGCTGACACCATCCCAGAAAACCTGTCAAAATGTTCTAAAGGGTTTACTTCCGAAAGTATCTTTACAAATAGGAGACGTGAGCTGAAAACACAGTAATGCTGTTTCAGTAAGTGCATGATATTGCATTTAGATAGAAATAACCAGCTGAACAAGAATGGGATGTAAAAGATTCAAATGTTGTARTAATGTTTTTGTAGTTATACCTGATCATAGATTAAATATGTAGCTCTGTTACAAATATGATAAGTGACATGCAGTGATCAGTATAAAAGAGTTTAACCTGCAAAACTTGTGAATTAGTAACTGATCAGATCTGGTGTAACTCATGAAGTTCTTCAGTCAATGATTTACAGTCTCAGACTTCATGTCTGCATTTGCATGATGAGTTAAGACTAGATGGGCTTGTTTTATGGTGTATTAGAGCATGTCAAGGCTGCTGACATACCTGCTCTCACAGTCACACACATAATTAGATATTTTTTCWTATTTACAGTGTCATCATGGCATGAAATTGCTTTATTTATTGAACTGCCTTATTTATTTTAGCTTCAAAAGAATATTAAAAATGTTTGCTAAAAATAGCAGTAGTTAGTTCAGACAAGGGTGAACCAGGAGAATTCTCTTAAAAGGTTGATGTAGTTATTGACATGTGTTGGATTATAAGTCTCCCACTTTCCAGGCTACATGCAGATTCTCATTCCATGTCCAGAAGTCATCTTTTGCAATTCAGTGGCCACAGATCAAGCTGTAAAGCTCAGACTGAAATAACCTGAAATAACAATGAGGGGTAGTACTCAAGTAGTTTCCAATGAATAAAGTTTGTGARAGAACAAGGCTGATATAATCCATTTATTTTTAAAAAGTACTGATGTGTTCAAGTTCAGCATTGTKATTAGATATCATATTTGCTCAGCATTTTGTCTAATGAGAGAAAGAACAGAGTAGATTGTTTTGCTTTACAAAACTTTTACAAATTCATTTAATTTCAAATGCCCAGTTTAATTCTGGCTTTGTCTCTTTGGTTTGATTTGATGCTGTAAAGTTTGTTTTCAGGAGTGTTTATTTACTCCTTGGTGTGGTCATGTTGTTTTCCACTTGGTGTAGCTCACTCAGTTGCAGACGTATTTTAACTTTTCAGGGGCCAGATAACTGATGATGGGCAAGTTTTCAGAGCTGGATCAATGGCAGAAGACTTAAACACAGCACTGGGGGTGGCAGCAGTACGTGGCTCTTTACAGTTGCCTGTTTGAGAAACAGCACAGCTTCAGTAAATCCTCAGCAAACTTAACTTTATCCTCCTGCATTTTGATGAAGTCATAGAACAGACTCTTTGCTAAACAAAGAACCAAGACGTCCCTCAGGTAGCAAGAGCATGACATTACTGAGACATCCCTGATGCAAATCATGCAATCTGCTGTCTCCCCAATCCCTGAAGCATCAARAGGTAGACATGCTGGCATTCATAAWCCTCAGATGTAGGAGTACCAGGCTTTTATCAGAACAAAAATAGTTCTGTTGCCCTGAAGCTGAACCCATTAACTGTGCTGGTTCAAGACAGCRTCTCTACTTAAAGGCAGCAGCAGGTAAAAATACCATGGATGCCGTCGAGACAGAAGCAATGTCACCTTCCCTTTTGGACTGGAGGGAGGTTTGTCATCTTGGGCCGTGATCGAAGAAGTAGCTGCCATTACCGCTGCAAAGTGCAACAGATAACACCTTTTTCCACAGCAGAATCTAGTTTTTACTGATTCCCATCCTTCTGCACCAAAGGGAGGGTGTTTARCCATCCCTGCATTAGCTGGTGCTCATCCATTTCTCCTGCTTACTGCTTTTTACATCTGGAATTTCTCGTCAGTGGGGATGGGATCATTGCCTGAGAAGTGCACATCCTGCTCTTCAGGACTGAGAAGCAGCTTTCACCTGTCATAGATTCATAGACTCTGAATGGTTTGGGCTGCAATGGAGCTTGAAGATCACCYCTTTCCAACTTCCCTGCCATGAGCAGYGGCACCTTCCACTRGACCAGGCTGCTCAGAGTGCCATTCAACCTGGTCTTGAACATTTCCAGGGATGAAGCATCCACAACTTCTCTGGGCAACCTGTTCCAGTGTCTCACCACCCCTACAGTAAAGAATTTCTCCCTGGTATTTTATCTAAACCTATCCTCCTTAAAGTTATTTACTCCTCTCCTGTCACTACATGGTTTAAGTAGTAGCTGTCTGGTAGGCCCTCTTTAGACACTAGCAGGCTGCYATAAGAAGATTTATTTTCCGTAGGCAGAACAATCCAAACTTTATCATCCTGTCTTCATAGGAGAGTAGTGAATTTCTGAAGAAATGCAACCAGTGTGACATCCCTCTGCCATGAAGAAGCCAAGGGTGTGAAACAAAGGGATTTTCATTCATTAAATTCTCTTTATGACGGGGAGACAATTGGAAGAATTTGAGTGAAAAGTATATACTGCCTGTGCTTTGCTTTGACATTTCACTTCTGATGCTGGAAGGAATTAAAACATTAGGATATTCTGGGKTTTTTTTTCAGATGAAAACCTCAACTTTTCTTGTCCAACAAGATACAATAAGAAAATTTTAATTTTCTCTCCGAGTTTAGCAAAATACCTCTTGGCATCGGAAAAGAAGCAAAACCTCCCCATTTGTTCAGTCAGAATCGCTAACAATGTTCTTTATGATCTCCAGCAGCAGGGAAAATTGGCTTTCTGGAGTGTTTCAAAATGYAAAAAGCATGTTGTAGATTCCCCAAAGATGCAGATACTCATCTTACCTCTTTCGTGTTGCTAGGCTACTTGTCTGACTAACTCTAGTGCTGTCCTTGAGCAGGGACCCAGTTGCCTGGCTCCAAGCAGAGCTTGTGAATCTCCAGGACAWGGCAGGAATTTTCCACTCTCCTCATTCAAGGATTGCAATGCCTCTACAAAGTAAGCAAACACACATTAGGCAGGTACTTTAAAAAAAAAAAATCATCGTGGAAATATGGAAAAAAATCAATTAGAAAACCAAAATACGTTGTTTCGGTTTCTGTAAAATGAGATTCATAAAGACATGGGTCACTAAAGGGAAGAAAATCAAACTGAATGTAATTACAGTTAAATTCATTATAAACTTCATTTTTGGGCACTAGTTTTATGCACATCTAGTGAGGCCAGCTGGGCAGCTAAATTAAAGAGTGGAATTTAGACACCACAGCAACCAGCATAAGGAACATGACAGTCTCTTGGAAGTGGCAATGCMCATTTATTACAGCAAGAATAACTTCTGTGCTTGACCAAACAACTACCCAGTGAGAGAGGAAAAGGCTTTTATCATGGTTAAGACCATATGCATATTATTTCCAGGTGTTTTTCATGTGCTGGAGCTAATAATTCACATTTAAAAAAATTGAAGTTAACAACTCAATATAAACAAATATTAATTAGATCAATGCAGGTGACTAATTTCTGGTTTATGAGTGAGATAATAGTGGTGCCTTTTTTCTTTTTTTAAGTCCCATTAAAGTTTTTTGATTTTCTGACCACAGCACAAGGTTTGATGTAGATTCCTCTGTTTCCAAGGGCTTAATAACTCCTAAAAGATTCTGACCAGCATTTAGTGAGCCTTGGAAGCACTTCCTTCCTTGCTCTTTTCTGAAACAGTATCTCCAAGCACCTTAAGTCAGTGTGATGTATGTGCATAAAATAATGATGGGACTGCAAAAAGAGGAGCATTGTATTTGCTGGACTTTTGAAACAAGTAAATAACTTTATCTGTGTACTGAGAATTRGTTGCAAAATAGTAGGCTTCACAACATGCAGCTGCATTTATTGTTTACATGATTAATTWGGAGTAGTCAGGATTTGAAAGTGAGTTTCTTTATCAGACTGTCTCAAAAAATATTGCTTGACATGATGTTTGTTTACTGCAGTTGTCTTGKTCTTGATTAGAACATTGACATCTGACTAAGAATAGAACATATATTGTGCTACATGCCACATGCCAAAATAATTTTAAAATTGTATACTTTCCTTAAACTATTTTCATCCTTTCTAGATTCTGGTTGCATGAAATAGTTTTATAGTTAAAAGAGAATTTGCATAATGCTTTTAAAAGTCTTAATAGCTACAATAATTTTAATCTTCTATGGAGTGTTTATAATGTATAGTGAGCTGAAGCATTTAATTGTGTAAAAAGGGATATTAAGGCACATCTTCTAATCAAAAGAGTAATGGAAATATTAAGTATGATGGGTTCTGTTATTTTTTCCTAATTGCATCCAATTTTATTACTCCTTTTGAAGTTCAAATGACCATGAAGACTGAGGTTAAATCTTCACTATCAGAGATATGCYGAAATAAGCTCTATGCAGGTGTTTCATTTATTATCCTTTCTGGTATTGTACCAGTTGGCTCTGTTTAAACCTGATCCTTCCCCCAGTCAATCCATTAATATCTTCCCTTTCACATTCTTTCATCTAGGTTCAGGACTTCTGTTATGATTGGTGGGCTTTATTTATTTACTGGAATATGAAAGGCAAAAAATCCGAGTCATTATGTTCAGTGTGCTATTTAGGCAGCTATCAATCTCATCAAGAGGTGCAGCAGTTCTGACATAAAGGACCTGCAGCTGTCCCGGAACAAAACCCACATTGCACATAATAACAGCCCCACACAGCTTTCCCCCATCAAGTATCCAGGCCAGATACCAGAGCATACAATCAATGCAAATCTCTGAGCAGAGTGTAATATGGCCATTTTTCACGGGGTTTATGCAATTTGTCTTTTCAAATGCACTATTTTTTTTTTTTCTTTTTCTGATGATGGTTTCAAGTGGGACAGTAATTTCTTTGGTAGCTATATAGAATTTTATGGCAGATTTGTCAGGAAAACATCCTTTTGATTCAATCTTGCCATCTTTGCAAGATGAGGTAAAATTTTGTAGCTAGACAGTGAAAGCATCAAGATGGTAAGGAAGAAGAAAAAAATTTGTGCCATGCCATATGTTAGTGCTGAGCACAGGAAGGTTCTGCTGTAGTGGCCTTTCTTTTCAAGTGCCTTTTCCAGAGAATGGAAAARGTGATCTGTTTTGAGACATCTTGGGCCTGGAAGGTGTGGTGAGGACTGCCTGCCCAAGATGTGCAAAAACATTTGAGAAGGGTCACCACAAGGCAAGCACATTGCCCTTTAACCCTGTCATTGCCTTGGAGCTTTACATCACTGGAACCCGGGAGTAGGTAGCTATGTCTGTCTTTCTGTATCTTTTCTGTCTTTCTGTTTTTGTCCCTTTCTGCTTCTTCTACCTCTTTTCTCACAGAACATAACATTGGGTGTGTTTAAAGGTTTTCTGTGTTCAATGGGTTAAGTCTATGCTGTGATAAATAATGTTATGTAGTGTTTGCTCTTTTGCCAATGTTCCTTAATTTTCTGTAGTTTGCCGTTMAATTTTGTGTGTTTTTACCGCTTGAGAATACTTGGTTGGGATTACCAGAGCAAAAGAACCTTGGTTTAGCCCTAGGCTTGAGTGACCAGGATGCAACAGTACCATAAATTGAGAATAGACTTTCCATTTTATCAGGAATCCTAACAGCTAAGCAATAAGTTTTAGACTGGAAGAAAAAAATGATAGTTGGCATTTTTCATAAAAGAAAAATTTCTGATATTGTTTGGTGTGTTTGTTCTTTTTTTTCTCAATTTAATTGAGTAAAATTATTAGTGTAATTATTTTTATTTTTCCTTAATATTTTTACCACATTGAGGCATAAAATATATATGTCATATGCAAAAATGAACAGAAAAAATATTAACTGCAAAACAATTAAAAACAATTTTGATGCAAAAATAATTTGTGTTGAAACCTTTTTTTTTCCTTATAGAAGACTGCGTAAACTGACTTCAACATTTTTTACATGAAGGGAACAGCTTTTGATTTTAAACAAACTGTTTATATTTACTCTTGAACAACTTGGCATCTTGATTCTAAATGTACTGATGAATTTTATCCATGTTTTAGAACAGATCAATGCATATTGCTGAAGTTTCCTATTAATCCACTGTACAAATTCAGAATCTACATCTCTATGATGTTTTCCCTTGGTTCTGTTCATAATGAAAGATCAATATACACATATGGATTTATTTACTAAAAATTATATGCTCTTTAATATGAATATAATACCATCTATGTTCTGAAGGTAGAATCTGCTATGATCCACCTGGGAAATAATTTATGTAATTAGGGGATGGTAGTCTTGTCTTTTATCACTGCAGGCAAGGCAGGAWTTTTTTTCAGAGACAATGATGGTGTGTTTTATAGCATTTGGTATCAGTAAGTCCCTTAAGGACTGAACATAAATGCAAATAAATTAGGAGCTTCATTGCRTATTTGCGATTTATGATACAGTGCAGTTTCACCTACCAGCAGGAATACTATAAGGAAAGTAATTCTCTGCTAGATCCCTGACACTTGCTTTGGGATTGTAGGGGAAAAAAWATTACCCAGGCAAAACCGAGCTCCTGTTTGCTCCGGAAATTTKAAATTTTTACTGTCAAGTCTGAGTACCATTCGAAGTTTGTTCCTTCTTCCCCTTTCTTGCTGTTCTCATTGCACTTTTTGGAAGCAGAGATGATGGGTGCCTGAATGCATATATTCCAGAGAACTTCTGTTCAAAATCTGTTTGTTGTAACATTCCTTTATCTCACTTATGTGATAAAAATTCTATTGTCTTACAGACGTAATAGTGTACTGTATCTTATAGAACAGAGTGAATTGTTTTRATAATAACTTCTGTCTTCTGTAGTGGCTGAAATGCTTGGCTCAGGGGTGCAAAAAGGATATTTCTCCATGCCTTCACAATATAAAAAGTCTTGGATGAACTCTGCAGTGGCATTGATGCAAGTGAACACATTCAGTGATGTTCTCTTGTCCCTATGACATTCAGTTCCCTGCAGCCTTGTCTTTGTAAACAAAATCTTGCCTATCTTTTCATCATTTTGTATGYTCTGATGCCATTGTTCAGCAAAGTCACGTCTTGGAACAGAGAGAAACTGGGGTACAAGTGAGGATTCCCAACGTCAAACTGAGTGTGTTTGTGTGAAGGATCTTAAAACAGCAGCAACCCCTGCTGGGAATGGCTTTGTAAAATCAGTCTTCCAGTGTGGGTGCTTGAAACTGGAGTGTTTTATTGAGGTTATGGTGGAAAATTTTTGGCGACATCTTTGATGATTTTTCACCTTCACTAACTTTCTACAGCATGAGACTACTTATTTTTTTTTATTCATTTATTTCCATGAACATTTTTATGCATGCCCATCTATTTGGCTTTTGGAATGCTTATTATCAAGAAGTTGTAGCCTGGAAGTGGTTGACCTGAGACAAGCTGCTGTCTTGGTTTTCCAACCCATTTCCTTGGTTTCTTTTCCCTTGTCTTTTTTTTTTTTTTTTTGAACAAAATACATTCTTGTAGAAACCTCAACCTGAAAATATTTATCTTTACCATTGCATTTAACTGTCAGATATTCAGACAGATTTTAGTAAATATACTTCTGCTTTGAGAAAAGCCATATCCAGATGGAAAGATGTTTTCAGGTTAGAAGAGCATTTTAGGTTGTTTCTTTGAATGGGTATCTCCGAAGCAGCTTATTTTCCTTTCTTCATCTTTACAGCAAGAACAAAAGTGCCTTTATATTTTCTCACTACATAGTTTGAAGTGTTTGAAAACTGCRTGCTGAAAATCCTCCATTTCTGCCTTTCCATTGAATCCAAACAGTGTGCCAGTATGCAAATATATGTGCACCTGTGTGCAGTGGAGCTCTTCACATTGATAGAAATGTTGCTGTTTACTTCAGTGATTGCCCATTGAAATAATGATAGTACATTTATATTTAGAKAGTAGCATCTATTTCAAATGATCCTGAAGAACCTTATTATCGTTAAGACTCTCTGTCAGTCATGAGGAATCCCAAGGGATTGCAGTGCAACATGTTTGGATTTTATCACAGAASTGGGAGATGGAGATTTGGGGATTTGGGGAATGATTTTTGAAAAATCTTTTTCAGTTGTTGAATTTAAACATCTTTTTAGTAACATGAAGCAACGTCCAGTCAAGGTGGGTGACAAGATGTATGAAAAATG
The DNA here is from genome assembly GCF_030028575.1 of Malurus melanocephalus. Classification (NCBI taxonomy): domain Eukaryota; kingdom Metazoa; phylum Chordata; class Aves; order Passeriformes; family Maluridae; genus Malurus; species Malurus melanocephalus. Next base: position 1,895,407 of record NW_026623300.1, read on the forward strand.
GGCTGGGCCAGGGGCTGAAGGGGCAGTGGTCAGTGGTACAAAGTTCACCTGGTTACTAGTGTCATGCCTCAGGATCTCACACTGGGGCCAGGACTATGTCATACCTTTATTCACAACCTGGAAAATAGGATGGAGTATCCCAGAAAGTTTTCAGGTGATACYAGACTGTGGGATGTCTGTACAATTGAAAACAAGGCTGCTACTCAGGAGTAGCTAAACAATGATGAGAAAGTGGGCTGACAGGTGTATGACARCTCCAAGGACAAAGTCCTGTAGATGGGATGAGAAACCACATTTTCAGACCAGGTGGAGGGCCAAGCAGCTGGAAAACAGCTTGGCAGGAAAAAAAGCCCCAGGGCTTTGGAAGAGCAAGTAGAAGGGGAATCATCAGTGTGACCTTGCAGCAGAGAAGGTCAAAGGCATTTTGGGCTGTATTAGGAGCCTGGGGGAGAAGATTCTTCCTCTCTCTCAACACTGGATCCAGTGTGGGCTCACCAGTATGAGGTAAATAGAGATATAGCAGTGTGGAGCCACTGAGACAGAAGAGAATTGAGCATGTGGTGCATGAGRAGAGGCTGTGAGCTGGGCTCCTTCAGCTTGGAGAAGAGGAATTTTATTTCTGAGTACAGCTGACCAATGGGGTCATGTGGAGGAGCTGGAGCCTGACTTTTCTCAAAGTAAATCAGCAGACAGATTAKAGGTAATAGGCAATATTTCTGATCATTACAACGAGTTCTCCAAAACATATACACTTTCACTTTACATCTATAAATATCTTCCAAAAGTCCTATTTTGACACGATTTGGGACTGTACGTATCCAAGGAAACTGCTTCTTTCTCATCAAGGAGAGTTGAAACTGCATTAATATCATATACATTAATATATATGCCAAATGAGTTTTTAAAGTGTTTTACATATGTACCTCTAAACTGTATAATTTTCTTTAAATACCTTAAGTACAATTATTATCCATTTAGAAATTACTATGTTCTTCTTGTATATTGAATGTTCTTATACTTTAATTTAGAACTTGATAATCTAAACCATAAGAATCCTCTTTAATGTCAAGCAATCATTTCTAATTATTTTTTTCTGGAATGTAGGAGTTGAATTTTTTAACAAACCCAGTTCTAAGCTCATCTAACCTTCATTTGTTCATGTGACAAATGAGGGGAGAAGAAAACATAAAATTGTGTTTTTTAAGACAGTTCAGATTTTTTCCTTTCTTATGCAAATGAAAATCTTTGGTATAAAATAATGCAGCTCATCAGACTTTTAAAGAGAGGAAAAAGAGAAAAATCTGGGATTACAGCTGTTATGTAATGACCAGCAACTTTTAAAGCTCTTTCCAGAGTGTCACCTWCTTAATGCTGAAAAACATATTTACCAGATCCAAGTAATTTTCTTTTAGTTGAAGTAAATGCTTTTAAAGACAATAATAGTGATGGTTAAATTAGCAGTAGAGCCACAAGCCAGTTACTGTAGCTGATGTTTCCTTTAAGTCACAGGTASCTCTACACAGAGCAGAGAGAATGTCCAAGACTATATCTCCCTTCTCCACTGCCTCTAAAGGGCCCTGGGCTGAGGTGACATCCAAGACATTCATTTCCATGGTGAGCAGGAGAGAAAAGGGTGCCTAAGTTAATAAAATGGTGTTAAAATCTTACAGTGAATTTCAAGGAGGAAGATTTCYGTGGTATTTTGCTTCAAATAATGTACAGAGGAAAAATGCCATTTCTTTGTACTTCAAAGAATAATTTCCTTTCAATGCTTTAACTCGTAGCACCTTTTGGCCTTTTGTTTAAAATTGCTGCCGTGCTTTTTCAGGTGGCTTTTCCCCTATTTTAGGTCTTCTTTCGGAAATGGCAGTACTAGAGAAAATGCATGTTTTATTGCTGGTCCAGCTTCCAAACTCCAAGGAGCAGAGCACACCTACTTTCCTGTAGGACAAAATATATTGTCCTATGTAGGACAAAATAATGATTTCTTACAGTCTTATTAATAGGGCTGGGTGAAAACTGCAAAATATATCAATAAAGGGTTGATAAACATAAAAATGAGTGGCTTAGCCTTCTCCTTAACCCCTCTTCTAGCTTTTAATAGGGAGCAGCTTACCATTGGCATTAGTTATGCAGAAGAAGCAGGAATATGCTTTGTACTCTGGGAAAATATATTCTCTAAACTGTGCATCTGAAAGAGTATTTTAAATTCACAATTTGAGTCCTTATMGCCCAAGCACTTTGAACGGGTCACCATTAGGGATGAATTGTTCTGTTCCTTAAAATAGCTTAAGATTTCTGAAGGGGAATTGCTTAAAAAAACTACAATAAATATTTTTCTGCTTTAATTGCACTTTATACTGTGATATTCATTATATAGGAAGTGCATAAACAATGCTTGAAGAAAATAAAATGTAATATAACTAATATTAGAGTAACTTATTAAAAAAAAAAGCCACCACGAAAGCATGTAGGTGCCCAGAAAGAACAAAATAAACAAAAGATAAAATTACTAAATACAAACCACTCACAACACATTMATAATCTGTCCTTATTATGTTTAGATAGTTCCTTTTAAGTAGTTTCCTTTTCATAGCAAACTTAGATTTGTTGACTAATTTCACATCTCTTTTATGAATACATTCATTCATTCAAAGAGCAAAAACTACTCAGTGATTCTCACACCACTCAGATGCCACTAAAATTTGTCCCATAGGAGTTTTATTAGGAAGCGGTGAGGAAGCTATGACCATGCTGTGTCACAGAAACCATCAGTTACATGTTTATGCCTTCAGCATTTTCTGGCAAAGCCAATTCCGAGAGCAAGGAGGTTCCTAGAACAGGCTGCAATCTTCTGGGGTGGAAGCAGAACCTGGAGGGTTTTCCAATGTCTTTTCATTCCACCAAGAGACTGAGCAATCTATTCCTCCTSTGTTCAACTTGTAGGGGAGAAACATTGTGCTAACTGTTGAAGGGCCACATTGACTCTTCAGGAAWGTGATGCTTTTGTAGCTAAGAAAACCTGCTATTTATTTACAAGGTTGGACCATGGTGTACAAATGTCAATGATAATTGAAGCCCTAAGATCTCATAAGTGGAGGGGATSGGGTTTGAGTGTAGGAGATGCTAAGCCTTCAAGGAAGTGTATATCAAAGGAGAGGGTTAATCTAAGTGACACTTTTTGCATAAATACCCAGTATGTCCACTATCTAAACATGTTCCTTAATGTGTGTTAGAAACAAACCGTATCACTCCTTTTGCAGCAGACCTCACCACTGGTGGTCAGTGAATCCCTCATGCAGTTTTGTCTTTCCCTGTAAGTGCTTCTCAGGCACTATGCCATGACTGAACATGAATTCAGTRTTTTTGTACTCCCTTCTGACAGTGCATGACATGATCTATATATCTGTCTTAAGCCTCATGCAGGCTAATTAAATAAAAGTTTTACTGGTCTTTACAGTCCACAATAAAGATCTGCCATGTACTACCATCATTATGGCTGAATATTTCATCGAATCAGAGATCTTCAGTCACAACCAAAAGATTTTCTGCTTAAGAGGGGTGGAAAGAAGCACAGTCTTTGAGGCTGGATATCTGAGTAACTGCTGCATGGAATAGGGATCTGAAYYTGCTGCAGTTTCCTCATGTRCTGTCATGACATTCCACSARAAGYCATGWATGCTGATAGGAAAATAGCAAAGTRTCTTTCATACTKCACAGGCTGTCAGTGTACTGAGGGATAATTTTGGGAAGGCTGAGCCTTAGAAGAAACACAACATAAAAGCTGGACCAGCTGTTGGGGAAAGCTGCYGGACACTCAGAGGTCTTCCCAGGGCTTTCACAGTTGCCCTGCAGTCAACACTGACATTGTTGTTAGGGGAATCTTTTGTAGACTCCTTCAGCTTTTAGTACAGCGAAACTGTGTTGGATAGGTGAGGGCCTTTTTTGTTTTGAGAGTGTGTGAATGTGCATGTCTGATGAAATAAATTTGGTATGCCAGTTCTAGGGTGCCTATTCATTAGAGTCCTCCTGCTGTTCTCATTTTATTAATGAAGCAAACCATCACCCCCCTACCAGCAGACACTTAATTCCTTCCCAGAATCCATTGGCTTTCCATGGTCCTTTGAAACCAGCTCTTTATGGAGTCAGCTTTAACAAAGTCTTACTGTCATAGGTCAATTAAATACCAAATATTGTTATTTCACAGCTACAGCTCCTTGAAAGTGTCTCTTAACTGTGGTTAAGTCTAAGATGATTTCTGGGGAGGGTTGCACAACCAAGTTCCTCATTTGAAAGAAATTTATTCTTAGAGGAGATCATGGAATAAAGGCGGAATATGAACTTTCCAAAATGGGAAAATTAAGAGGGTGATTGTGGRACTCTCAGACTCTGCTTAGACAATTAATCACACTGGCTGCTTATTATGGGGAGCATGATATTCTAAGGATAGTTTTTAACACTCATGATGAATATTTCAAACTTAGTCAGAGAATGCACATATGCATTTAAGACTTTATGATTTGCTAGAAACTTAATACAGAATGACTGTACACATACAATTATTTTAGGTGCAATAGAGAATAAGAGTATTGAAATARTATTTTGAGAATATCCATGACTCTTTCAAGTACTGAAATAAATTAWGCTTATAGTCAGTTTCTCTCCAAATGACATTCTATTATATTAGTTATGAAAACAGATATTTTAAAAAAAATCTGTATCTCCAATTGTAAGTAAAGTTTTTGACAAATTTAAACTTTACTTTTTATGTCTTCAGCTGACCAGTTTAAAAATCACTTTTCATGTCTTCAATATTATGAGTGTATAAAAATACATWCTGAGACCTCATTAAATATTAAAACGTGTCACTTATATGACCTCCCTGCTTCTAAAGGTCACTTTTGTGCTTCAGGTTGGTGTCGCTACTGAAGTAATAATAACAATTTAATGTACAGGGGGGCATGACTGAAGAACTGTCAGAAAGTTTAACAGAATGGATGTGGTGGGACCTAAAAACCAGTAGGGTTTGCATTTCATTTGTGCTGAATGCCCAACTTTATCTTCCAGCTCAACATCTGCTGTTGAAGTTTGGGGAATATATAAAAAGATTTTCAGTTCACCTCTAACTTTTTTTATATAAATTATTGATTTAACCACTGGCATTCAGTTATCGCTCTCCTGTGTTTGCGCTGTTTGGGATTTTTTTAAGTTGAGGCAACTCAATCCCGGGCACTTTACATAGCAGGTAGTAAATTGTGAACTGTATCTAAACTGAAATTAGGTGACCCATAACTAAAGAGAAAAAAAATTCTGTTTTGAGTAACCACTGCATGTGTGTAACTAATGCTTGGATGGAGACTGATTCATCTTCCTGCTCGATCTGAGACTCGTGGTGTTTGAGATCCATGAAACAGTTTCACAGTTCGGATGGAACTCACAGTTCTCGATAAATGATGGGGATACTGGAGTGGTKGGGTTGAACGCACAACTGAATGCTATTGCCAATGGATTAGACAAAATTCTCTTATAGAGAATAGTCTGTGTGTCTGGACAGACAGTGGTGGAGGTTTGGAGGATTGCTCTGGGGTTTGTTTCTATGGTCACTCCTGACACCTGTCTCACACACTGTAGTGGTTGTCTGTGAGTCTCAGCAAGGAACTGCAGTTTGGAAATCCTGACCATGAAAAATCCAAGATTATTTCTTTCTTGAAGTAATTATGTCAGAAAAAGGGAATGTTTATCAATTAGGTAAAACAGGGAGATGGATTTTTTTCTGGTTTTATTGTAAGAAACTACACATGGCCTATGAATTTTATGCATTAAGTTTATGCTATACATGCACATGTACATACCTATATGTTTTTTATAAATAAGAAACAAAGCCCTCCATTTTTTTTTTTTTTTACCATGAGGTGTCAGTCAGGATTCTGGTTCTAGTAAAAACAGACTGTGTCTTTGAGCCATTCAATGGAATCACATGTACTCATTTTTCAAGTGGGCTTTTTTTTTTTGCTAGCATATGGCTATACACTCTTTGTTACCTTTTGTAATTCTGCAAATCTATTGCTAGAATGTTAGAAAGGAGAAAGTATTAACTCCATGTCGAGATACATAAGCGGTATTGCAAAGTCACCATATGGTGTCCTGGTCTAGGTAATTCTTGTATTTGTCTAAGCCATTAAGTTTAAAAGCATTTAAAAACAGAATATGAGCCATGATCCTCAGTATAAACATTTATACTCTGGTATTGCACTCTATAAATGCAAGGGTTTGTAAGYAGCAAATATATGTAACCAACATCTTGAGGTAAGCTGGAGGATTTATCACTACTGGAAAAAATAATTTAATCTCCATAAACATTTACATACAAATCCTGAATATAGATAGGGAAATAATGGATAGTGTTAAGCAAAGGAAATATAGAACTTAGAAACAGAGGACAGTGTTTTGATATGTGCCTTGTGTCTAACAAAAACACATTTCACTGTACTTTAAATAGCCCCTGCTTTTCTATGCACTGTGAGGGTCTGACAAAGTAGTACCAGGTTGCACTTTTTCATAAGAATAAGAATTGGTCATATTTTGGATYCAGTGACCATACAAGCCAGAAATCTACTTTTTTTTTTTTTTTTTTCCTCCTATTGTTTTTTTGTTCAACACATCTCTGCTGCTGTTTAAAACAGCCTAKTCCAGGTAAAACTTCAATACCCAGCTGTATCGTGTGTCCATACTTTCTTTCAAAACAAGTATGTTCATTAATCAGCTGTTAACTAATTAAATATAAAAAAGAAATTTCTTGTCTCCCATGCACTATACTAGATTAAAATAAAAAATCTGAASATTTTGCTTGTTTGAAAATGTTGAGGTTTTAAACAGTGGGTTATGTCATTTTAATGTCACATGTTTCAATTTATTAAGGAAAATATTTACATTTAAGAACAGGAAGCAAAATGCTGGAATATAAAATAGCAAMTACCATATTGTAATCAATACATGGAGGTGACTGTTGCAACATAAGTCATAACAATGTCATTCTCAAAATTATATGTTCRTGATATTGCAAGTCACATAGAGCATAGTCCCCTCAACAACTTCATTGAGATCCTCATATTCCTTCAAACATTTTTCATAATAAAAGTCTACCTTTTTTTGACCAGTTGTATTGGTTCAGTTTAGTGGTGAAATATGTGAATGTTTTAGCATCTAAATACTGGTTCATCTTCCAATTGGGAGTAAATTGATCTAAAAAAATTTRTAAGTGAAGTATCTGAAAACTGTGGCCTTACTGTGAGTCTTTGACTATTGCTATTTTATTGTCTGTTGAGATATTTCAGTTTTTCCCCAGTTTTCCATCTTTTGAGAAGACCTTTCTCTACACTTATGGGGATGAATGTGATATTTATTCCACAAGCATTTTACAGAGAGCTATCAGGCAGATAGTAATTTGTGTGATAACTTGTGTGTTGCAGCTGAATAGATGGAACATTTATTTCTGTTCGTGCAGCTAAAGTATGAAAATAGTATTTAAAAAAAAACCCCAAAAAACAGAGAGATATTTATTGTTCAAATCACAGTAAGGTTGTTTACTTTACAACAAAGTACTCTGCAAAAASTGTAACTTCAAATGTAAACATGACTCACAATGCCCCCTGCCAGGTACACAAACAARTCACCTAATCATCAACCTGAAATTGCATTTTAACTGTAGCAACCTGAACACTTACCCTGTGAAATGCTTCATTAATGAAAATACCRGGAGAATTCTTTGCATCTAGAAGATTAGAGTAATTTAGAAATACTTGGTATTTCATTTTCAAGCTTCTAACCTCTAGGGCATCATTCACTTTGGTCATTCAGATTGTTTCATTTTTGGTTTTGATTCTGTATATTTCTGCATTGATTTTAATTTGGCTTTTTAATCTCTGGGCAGAACCTAAATCAAAACAATTTTTAAGGGATTCTTTCAAATGTTCTACGCCTTGGGTRATTTGGTTGTTTGTGGCTTTTCAAAGTCTACAACTACATGAAGTAGAAATCTAAAACTAAGTCAAATACAGCTATATAAAATGAAAAACAGCCTAAATGTTATTTTRTTATTTGTTTTTCTTGCTAAAGAAAAGGAGTAAATCTAGGTTCTTCTCTTTTGCCTTCTCACATGCACATGTTTAATGGCATGCTTGAAAATGGGGTCCTTACACATGGCTTTTAAATTTTTCAGGGATGGTGACTCAACTGCTTCCCTGGGCAGCCTGTTCAGATGCSTGACCAGTGTTTCAGCTCAAGTCGTTTCTTATCTGAAAATGGAAATAAGAAAGGTCTATTAGATATTAGAGGAAGGTTAATCAGCTAGTGAGAGAACCAGAAGTCAGGTCAGAGATTCCACTGTTGTTCTGTTTGTAGTGCTCCTGACACYGCAAAGGCCTGAAGAGATTAAGTCGTTCCTCATTCCTTGGTTCAGGGAAAATTAAGTTCCTGCTCAGTATTTTCCTCAAGGAAAATATGTTTTCTTTGAGAAGKTTTAGAGTTTTGCAGGTACAGTTTTTTTAGCTCTGTACTGTTATGTCTTCATATTACTTTTGATAACAGTGAATATAAAAATAGTACAAAATACGTATTTTCCTATGCTTGTATATCTGAGTGGAAACAACTATACACATATATGATAAAAAGGAGTTTTATGATACACATATATGATAAAAAGAAGCTATGAATGGAAAATATTTTTTTCATGTTTCCTATGAAGTGCAGGGTAAGAAATCCCAAATTTCCTTCACCAGCCTTAGTTTGGACTTTTGGCACTGAACAGAGATATTTGCTTCCTTCAGTTTTTCTTTTCAAACTTCAAGAACCTTAAGTGAAGTACATGATAAGTACTCAAAATGTTTTTAGGAGCTCTTATTATTGAGAAGAGAGGTGAAATGCTGTATTTATGCTGAGCTCTGTAGAGAGGAACTGCTGATATTGAAGGTCATCAGTCCAACACTGTCCATTGAACTGTCCCATCTGGATGAAAAGTGGAAAAGGGGAATCCTGGTGGTGTGGAGCTTGTGCTGCATTCTGTGTAATGTGAGCAGCTCACCTCATCTCACCAGTGCTTTCCTGAGCAAGGCATGAGCAAAGCTATGAAGATGGATTGCCCTGGAGCTTTCTTGTGAGAGATGAAATTCATAGCACCTAAAATGTGAGGACAGTCTAATCAGAGTAAAATAATGCATCAGGGGAAATATGAYAAGAAAGCAAATACATGTGAAGAAAAGAAAGTCACATTTCGAAGGCTGAAGCAAAGTGAGAAGATGATACTCAGTCTTTCTATTACTTTTCATCACATCCTGAGAAAGAAAGCAGTGTCCCAGCTGTTTGAGTTTGGAGCTAGGAATCTTGTGATATCTGTCATGCCATGGATGATACATGGATTGGATGGAAGCTCTGTGCTTGGGAATGATGGTAATTTGGCCTATTTTATCTATCTCATATTGCGACTTCTGCTTCTCATGATTCTGAAAGCAGCCCCATTGCTCACAAAAGAAAATGAAGCAAGAATGAAATTGCACAGGCCATCTTCCCTGCAGTGCATAAACCTGTGCATTATGCTGGTGTTACACAAACATCTGCACMTGACTGGAGAAGCCAGCAGACTGTGGTGTGCACAAAAACAAGTGGAAAGTTTTCACAGCTGAGTGGCAGTGCAGAAGCCTTTACACAGCTCAGGAAGAAGCTCAAAGCTTTTCTTAGAGAAAAATCCAATTTAATGTTAAAGCTTTCATTGCATTCTCATATGTGGCTTATTCGTGGAACTCTCCAAAGCCAAAATAAGTATCTCAGCACACCTTCTTAGAATCTGAAAATTGTATAGAGTTCTATAATATTAGAAAGTAAAAGATTAGTCCAGTTTAATGCTGGCCACAATGAGATACACCTAAAATAAATACAGCTTCACAACATGAACATTTTCTATAGCCAGAGATGTTCCTTCTCTTATGTTTTAACATGTACTTTTATCACAAAAAAAAAAAAAAAGATTCAATATAAAAATATTTTTAAAGAATTATAAAAGTATCAGTAGTGCCCCTGAATTTGTTAAACTTACTTCTTGTTAGAGGGAATTATGATGAATAAGATGTATAACACTTAATAAGTTCTGAGACAGGGCATGTTTTAACTTCAGTCTTTTACTCTAAGAAGCTGCTCATTAGTTGTAGCAGTAGAGCTTTGAAAGCTTCATGCATTATAAAAGCCAAAAAATATTAGYTGCTGTCCAGCCTCATGGTAGTGCTTGAAGTAACAAAAAAAGTAGGTTATAAGGCTGTGAAAACCAGTACCTATCAACTCAACAGGAAAAACACAGATGCAGCAGCTCAAAACACTGATTCATTACCTCTCAAATCTGTAGCTAATTTGCACTGCATAGGAATAATTTTAGTATGAGAGCCCTGGAGATTATCATAGTTTAAATGTGTGAGGAAAAATTCCCAGTTTCTTCAGGAAACCTTGATCCTGATAACTGAAAAATTGTACCCTAAGTCTCAGTTTATCTTCTTACCTGCTCTCCCACACTCATATCCAAACTCAATTCTGGCAAAAAGCACACGGTTTTGCCAGTGCAAGTGAGGGACAAACGTTGCCTGATGCACTCAATCAGAAAAACATTGGCTTTCAGATTCACCCAAGGGTGATGTGTGTTACTTTCCTGGCCAGTGTGATATTGCACATATTTTTGCATGCCAAGTCCCATCAGGCTGCCATGGAGAGCAAACAAGTGAAATAACAAGTCCCCCTGGCACGCTGTGGTATGAAATCTGTGACCCAGATACTCTTAGCTCTGCACACAGCACAGTTCAGAGCTAGAGGGGCAAAAAAACAGCTTTATGCTGCTGGAGCCAGGTCTGCATAAGACAGATCCTCAGGGAAAATACCAGGAGCTCTCTTGTAATGGGATAGAGCAGCTAGCAATCACCAGACCATTGGAAATATCTGGCCAGTCCTTTTTGCAAGGGACCAAGGCCCCTTTCTCAAAAATTTACCTGCGTGAAATGGTGACCTCTGAGAGTAACTGCATTGGCTTTGAGCCTGTGGGGACACACACTCTAAGGTATCGTTTCTAAACTCTAGGAAAACATAGAGGGGAAAACAGCATGTGGCACTGATCTTCTCCAGTGGAGTGCCAGGATAAGAGGATTGTGTTGGAGAAAAGTGTTTGCATTCTTTCCCACAAGCTGGTAATTTTTTGAGACAAGGACATTTTTCCATCTAATTTCTCATCAGATAATCTTTAAGTTGTCCCAAAGTAAAGCCTAAGGGCAGGCAGACTCATCCCTCTTGATGGTGCCAACAGAAATAATGTGCCTGTGCTTTATCTTTTCCCGAGGGAAAAACAGGACAAATGCAGAGAGGCCAGACTAGACTCTGGAATGTCTTTGGCAGGAGGGATTGATGTCCTTTGTGTTGTGGGTGTTGCTGTATTTTCAACATAAATAAGGTCCTGATTCTGGAACGTAGAAAAACCTTTCCATAACTTTCAGCACAAGAGGATTTTGCAGTGAATGACCTCGACTAGAACACTGTTCTGAAGTACTGGAGAACATCTGCTACTTCTTTGTATTCCCACATGGAATAATCTCTAATACCCAAAGTAATATTTCTGCTTAAAATTTCTGGCAGTCCAGCAACTGTAGTTTAACCTTCAGAGTCTGTGTAGACTCTCCTTTAATAAATATTTAATATACATAGCATATTCAGAGAGTTTTGGTTAGCAAGTCTTCAGACTGCCAACATAGCCAAGGTGTTACCACAGGAAGGGGGATATGTGAGAATATGTCAGAATTAGAAGTGCATTWCAGTTAAACCTTCTGGATTGTGTGGGTGGACAATGAGCTTCAGGACTCTCATTGTAAATATAACATACTGTGTTTGTCTAATCTTTCAAATAGCTGGGAGTGCAGGTGGTTTCTATCTCAACATAAGGAAAATAAAAGCTGTACATTACAGGTCATTCTATACCTCTGCATACTGGATTTAAGAGAAAAAAAAAAAAAAACCAGCTTCTAAAATAAGTAATTCTGAATTGTCCTTGACAATTGTCAAAGACTAATTATTCTGCTAATGTTGTGTGACTTGCTCAAAGGCTATTTTTACCATGAAATTTTCCTCACAATGAGAATGCTTCATTCAGCTTCAGTAGTCAGTGATATGTCCTTGAAACACAGGTCCTAGGTTTTGAAATTATCAAGGGCTTTCTAAAATGCAGACCAGCTTACTTTGTAACTGAACTGATTCTCTCTCTCTCTGTGTCTCATTGTATTCAACAAAAGCATGTTACCATAAGCAAATGGAGAAAATAACCACAGTGCCTGGATTTTAATCTGTATGTGCTTAAATATACATGAACATAGGTGGAATAATAATATTGTAAGGATTTGAAAACATGTAGGTCCTCTGTACAAGATATCAGAGTATAAGTGTTTATTATTAGATCCAAATGTGATTACACCAGATCATGTTGACCTTTTCTTCTCTTTTTATTTAGTGCCAGTTCTAAAGGTAGTGGGATGATGTCTCAGCATCAAAACGCATTCCCTGAATGGTGCAATCAGGGAAAACTCTGCTGATTCCACACAAAACACGTTGATTCTCACACCAGAAAGCAATTTATAATTAATTTTTCTACTGTGGAGATTTTGTAAGATACRCAGAGCTTCTTATATGACAGTGAATATTCATATTTTTAGAATAGGGATTAAAAATTCTGGGACCATTTTGGGAGCAATTTCTGAACAATGAGCTTGGTTGTTGTGTGGAAGTTCTCACTGTTGGATTTTCAATACTACTTACAATATTGAGGAAAAGCAGATCCACAGTGCACATAACAAAAACTTGTTTGCCATGCTCTAATGCTGGGCAAGGATTCCTAGACAAGCCTCTTCACCTAATCCTATTGAACTCCCATGAATTTCCTGAACATATTTTCTGTTACTGTCAAAATCTAATTTATGTTTCTTTRTGTAAGTTGGGGTGGGCGGGGGGAGGGATTTTGGAAGGACATAGTTCTCCACTATCTAATATTTTTTAAAAAAAAAAAAAAAAGAACTCAAGTGGGAAATAGCAGTTGATCCAAAAATTCTRCATCAATGTAATTTATTTCTTTGGTGCATTCAGGCAACATTTTTCTTCAGGCTTGTTGCTTCATACCCATATTTGGTTATGAATTAAAATTCCTAAAATGGTTAAAACTACAGAATAGAAAGAGCATAGTAGAGAAAGGTGACACTGATGTCATTGTACTAATAGGAGATCCCTTGATTAAGAGTTTGTCATGTTCCTTTTGAAGCTACTCAATAAATCAGCCTCCCTCTGGAGATGTTTGAGAGGGTGTAAGCAAGGATGCTGTACACAAATTCCTGGGGGATATTTACTAACCTCGTCTCTAACGTCATCAATCATTTCAGCTGGGCCAAACTGACAATGTCTGGAGGTCACTTGGTTAATAAGATAGAATTAACCCTTCCCACCATGTCACACTTTCCACTAATTAGCATCCATATCGGATTCCCAGCTACACATTCTTATCTTCAGGAAAACATCCTTAAAGATTTGTATATCCTCACGAAAACAGAAATTATAAATGGGTGGTTTGAAAGTTTGGAATGAAGAAGGATGAATCTCTGTAGCTTGCCATACTTGGTTGTAATTGAACTAGTAATTACAATATTATAACAATATCTTTACTGCACTATATTTGCAATGATACACCAAGCTGGAAAGAGTGATGTTAAATGTCAGGTGTAAGATGTAACTTTGTTCACATTAGACCTTTGGAAACATGAGGATTGTTTTGCAGGAGGCCACGTGTGAATTAAGACATTTGAGTGGGGAAGTTGCAATCTGAGTATTGACACATAAAACATTGGATTTATGGACCTGAAGTTAAGATAACAATATTAAACATCTCACATCTGCAGYACAGATAAACAGAGCAATTCTTGCGTTATCTGTTGCAGATAAGCAGGTCTCTGAGAAATGTATTGTTRCAATCATCTGTACTCGATAGCTTCCAGCTACATCTATCCATTTGCCACTGAACCACGTAAAGCAGTCTATGGAACTAGAGAGCATGTAAAACTGAGTCCCAGTTCTGAAATATTTCCCACTTTGTCTTAGCGTGGGTCAGAATTTCTTTTAGAACTACAGTTTGGTCAAAATGTTCATCTGTTAGAGGGATTACTTAGCTCTGTCAGTGTTAATGTCTTTTGTTTTAAAACCTTGTTTCCTGACGTTGACTGTAGATTAATCTCATGGTTTTTCAAACCACCTGATCTTTAAAGGCAATGACTTTCAAWTGAACTCTTACTTTACCAAAATTTCTGTAAGGGAATTCTCTCTTTTATTATGAGGAGGACTCTAAGATTCTCACAAAACTGTAGCTTTGATTTTCTTASCAATCATATTCTGTAAGCCAGTCTCTGCTCTACCCTCTCCAAAAGGTACATCTTGTTCCTGCACATCCTCTCATGCCTGGAAAAAGTGGAAAGCCTGTATTTCACATCGAAGGGGTTCTTTACATCACTCTTCACATCCCGAGCAGCCTAGAAAGACATGGTTTAAGGTGAAAAAGCAAACACGTGTATCTGAGATCAAWGATTTGGAGAGTATCTGTTCTTCCTTTACAAATACCACAAGTACTAGATAGATAATTAAAACTAACCCTAGTAAAAGTGAAAGCCTTATGGTAAAAGCTCAGTTCTAACTTGCTTCTGTTCAACTTTTGCCCAACTTTCAATCCATTTAGATGAGTGGAAAGACTATGACTGACTTAATTGGGAAGTTTTAAAAATGAACCATTATTTAATCAGAACATCCTAGAAGGTAAAAAAAACCCCAAAAATATAATTAAGGGAAGATGTTAAAGATATTCATTAAGGTGATGTAAATGTTTATCAGCTGTGTGACATCTGTGAGGAAGACTTAAATTTGTTGGCCTGTTAATTTATATTGTTTACTTTTTACTTTCTAATCAACTTCAGTCTTCAATAATTTCTTGATGCCATGTGAAATTTCTTGCAGCCATTGATCTCCAAAATAAGTTCTGATTTTCTGTTGTGTTCACACTGACTAGCTTTAATTTTTTGTGTATATTATCTAAAATATAAATTTGGTTGAAGAGTGGAAATAGTTATAAACCTTGCTTATTATGCAGCATCAGCTTCCTTTCCAGTGATGGGAACTCACCCGACAATGGATAGTCACCAATATCAGTAAACTCTTGGCTGCAATAGGTACGTGGAAGGCATTGGCATTTCTAAACAGTAATTAAGTTTCAGTTTTTCTTTCCTTAATCCACACAAGACTAAAGAAAGTCATTCTCTGTTACTCAGGTAGAGGGGAAGGCTGCAGGCTGTGAATAGGATTGATCAAATCTTTTAAGAGTCTCTTCCCTTCCAAAAGCTCTTTCTTGTTTATTGTAGTGAACCTGGTTATGAAGAAGCCGTGTGGAGTGTGCTGAGGGTGCTGATGAAAGATGGTCRAACAGTTGGGATGATCAATAATGTTTATGTTTTCAATAAAGATGTGCATTTCTTAATTAGAGCCTAAATATTACAGCACTTGTGTGGAGATAAATTCACTAAAGAAGAGATTCCTGTAAAGCTCTGGAAGTTCARCACTTAAATGTCACATTATCACCTCATCTTCGTTTTCTCAAATGCAAAATAAGGAGTATCTGAAACAAAAAAAAACTGAGAAACATCTAAAAGGACTATAAATTGCTGTCAGTAGTGGCATCTATCCAGAGGAAACCACTGTAGTTTCACTTTTCAATAACATAGTTCAGTTCATACTCAGACCTATTTATAAAAGAAGGAAAAAGAATGGTTAAAGAAGCACAAACTGTCTATGTTTATATATACATATATAAAGGGATAAAGATGTTGTTATATATTTTAATTACCTAAATTGAGAAAAAAAAAGGTGTGTGTTATCAGCTTTACTCATAGATATTAATTGAAGGAAATGAAACCACAGTTGTCTGGAAAAGACCATTTTTCATCTCAATAAGCATATGATGCAAGAAGGAGTACAGTTTGATTCCCAGATGGAATAAAAATTCCTTGGGGATCATGTTAGTAATCTCTTTACTGTGGAGTTGAGGATATTCTGCCCTGTTGATAGAGGTTCAAAGAAGATAACAGAACTGGTGATGCTCATGCACCTTTGTTCTAAGTTTTTTACACATCCTTTTACTGTGTTTCTCATCTCCTTTGCAGTCTCATTCCTGTCTTTTAATTTTGCAGCCTTTAGCAGAAAAAGTTCCCCRGAGTTGGTGGTTAAGCAATAGCATAATTCGATAAAGCCCTGGTTTTAATGTTGTTTAGTGATGTTATAGCTCTGGAAACCAACAGGAATCCTGGAAATTATTCTGATTTCTCTTTTCTCTYCCCYAYCACTCCTTGAACTGTACTGTGTGAWATGTGTTGATTTGAACTGTCTTGTGCTATCTTAACGAATSTATCTTAGGTACATTATTCAGAAACAAGGGTGTACACTAAGGCTTTGCTCTTGAAACTTTGAATTGTTGTCAAGTCACTCAGCTGGAATATCCAGTGTACAAAACAAAGTGGTATTTGCAGTARGAACCTACAGAAAATTATAGGTCTGTGTTCCTYAAGAAAAGTAGAYCTGATCTACCCTTCTTGAAATSAYTTGAAGTTTTGTGATTATTTAACARAAGTACGGTTGAGGTTGTGTGTGAATAACTTGGAACAGACTTTAAAATACTGCAATGGTACAGTACTGGTAACTGATAATCTTTCTTGTTTCCTTAGAGCATTCTGATTATTTCTRTATCTGGTTTTGATTTTTGGCTCCATTTTTAATGTCACAAGAGCATCACATTTCAGTCAATTAAAGCAATATGTATTTTGTTTCCTTCYAATGGTTCCTCATATCTTTCCAATGCACAGTAGCTATATGATATCTCTTAATTGCTCGAGGTCATGGACATAAAATACCAAGACAGACAGGCAGAACTTCACATTAAAAATCTGATTTGCACACATCCACATGAAAAAGCCTAGAAAAGGCAGATCTTATTTCTAAGATGCATAAAAGTTGTTCTCTACCTCCTCTTTGTGCTGTTAAGACTTTTATACATTGATAATGCAGAGATGCTGAAAAAACAGGAAGAGATCAAATAATTTCAAGGTCACAATTTACCATTTCTTCCAAACTCTCATATTCTGCAAATGTAAAAATGGATTTCACTCCTGTTTGGTCACTCAYGACCACATGTGAGGTCGTGTTTAATGTTTAGTGAAATGAATGAGAGGCTTCCTATTAGACATTAGACTTTGACACATGAGATTCAAAGTGGTTTATATGTGATTGCATGCTAGAATAAAATGATGAAAATTATCATATCTTCTGCCAGAAACACCAGGAAAAACAAAAATAACCAAACTAGCAGATGTGCTTTTGTAATGCACATACAATTTTAAATGCTACAAATTACAGTAACCTTGAAAATTGTGGTTTTGGACATAATTGATATGTTCAATGAAATACTAAACTTCAAAAGAAGCATCTTTTCCTGCATTCATGAAAAATAGTTTGTATGTAAACACCACACATACCATGATATTTTCTTAGACAAGAATATCCCAAAATATTAAATAAATAAATTTTACAATGGATGAAACATTCTAATTATTGGAACTTTGTATTGCACTCAGCAATGTTCTACAGGTGTCTGTGCATATGGCTTATGGAAACCTCAAGGTCTTATAAGGAGRATAAAAATTTGGATCATAAGTTATCACCACTAGAAATATTTATTTATTCCTTTGGTATTTATAAACATCAAAGATTTCCTTTTTCAGTGACATTCTACAATGATGTCAAGAACTTAAAAAAAACCCATTATATTAACAAAGTACAAGGCTGGTTGAATGGAAGAGCTGCTGATAAAATGTCATTCTCACACAGCAAGTAATTGTCCTTAACATATTAGRAGGCACTAATGCCTCAGGTGTTTTCTCATGTAGACATAACTAAAAAAAAGAATTGAAACACTCCAGGTTTTTTATTGCTAATCCGTGAAACATGAGAACTGACCAGCTCATTAATTACTGGATTACATTAATTCACTGACAGCAGTCAAGAAGTAGGACAGGTTTTTAGACTTAAAAATATTTTGAGCAAATGYAACTTGATATATCAAAAGCCTTTAAAATGAACAATCCTGTAGAAAAAGATACTACAGACAGCCTGCTCACTTGGATGGACACAGCACTGCATATAATGAACCTTTACCAATATTCTTTATCCACCAATGTGTAAAGGGGCTCACTTTAAGGAGTAGCCCAGTGCTGAAGAAAGTTGGCAAATGAATGAACTCTGATGTCACAATGATTTGCAGTTTGACCTCTGCTAACATTTATAGAGGGAAGGAATCCCTTTAGAAATAGTGGAGGAGGAACTGTGAATAGGTGATTTCGAAGCAKGTTTGGTCTGAGGTAGACATGCATGGAACAATTAATTTGAGGGAGTGGAGAGGCTTGATAGGTGTTCTTTTGGAATTACCAGTATTTTCCTCATTTGCTGCCTACTGGGAATGCTACAGGCAAGGGGTCGCTCTTCCACAGGGAAGCTCTTCCATGCCCACCAGACCCTGATCACATATCATCTCTAGAACCTCTGAGTTGTTTTTCTCTTGCAYTGAGCAAGGATTGCAGGGTTTCATTCACCAGCACTGTGCCCTGCATCACCCCACACAGGAGATGAAAATGCAGGTATCTGTACAGTACCCCGCAGCAAAAGAGGATCCTTAGCAGCTAAAAAGTATTTGAGCTGACACTGTTAAAAAAAGTAAGCCTATCACTGTGTTTTGTCACTTCTTGACCTAGTTTCAAGTCTAAAACAAATGCTTGTTTTCGTCTGGTAGGCAGAAAGAGGAAGTTATTCAAGTGTTTTAAAACCTAAAAGAAGAACAAATCAAATTCAATTAAAAAAATCATCTGGGATGTGAAGAAAAAAGACTTCAACTTTATTTAAACTTTATCTGCCTTAGAAGGAATGAAAATTCCTGTTTCACTGCAGACAAGTGGGATGTTCTTCTCCAGTCTCATTTATCTCAAGTGCCAGAAAGAGTAGGATCACTGAGAGGTAAATAGGTTATTGAAAGAAAAAGAATGTAAATGCTGAAAAACTACATAAATAGACAATTTGATCAAAAAGTAATATGCAAGTGTTTCTTTGGTACAGTTCCRTTACTGAAAAATTTCATCCTTCATTTGTGAAGTATCACAAATTCTTCATTCCTCATTTGGAATTTTTAATTATCTTCATTTCCTCATTTATGAATTTATAATAGTGGAGTCCTTTCAGAACTTTTACAGTACACTTCTAACTTGATCTGTTTGGAATGCTGCAAAGTTTAGTCTTAATTATTWATTTGTGGGATAGCAATGCATTTTTAAGGGCACATGCAACATCCCTGCAGTGTATTTTACTACAAATCACAGACATGTATGTTTGTCCCACCTTTTACTTTAGCAGGGTTTTAAAACCTTTTAACTGTATCRACTGACCCTGCATTTTGCCAGGCTAGGTTTTCACTTTCTCCTGTGTTGTGTTGCACCTTTAGCTGCGCCCACCAAGTGGGGGTAACAAGGAGATACATTATCTATGCCTTGCAAGTGATTTTTCTCTGTGCAGTGTTGGGTTTTAACTTGGTTGTGATGCTGAGCTGCAAACACAGTGTGAGTTTAGTCCTTCCTGAGGCAGATGAAGTGTGTGGAGGCTGCACTCCAGTCTTTGCCAGAAGTGGAGCTCAGCTTTGGTTTYGGTCCCTCTGGGGAAGGATAAGAGATGGCAATTTCTTTAGAAGAGGCTGTTCTTCACAGTATGATTTGGGGCCGACTATTTATCATTTAGAGTGCACTAAATAAATAACTTTTTGTTACAGCAAATAAAAAGAATGGAAGGAAAAATGACCTTAACTGAAAAATTGTAAYGTAGCTTATCTATAACATTTCTCTCTTTTAATTTTATCAGAGGCCCGAAGCTTCAATGTGTACTAAGATTAGTCTGGCATTCCATGTTAAGTATCTTCAATTAGAAAATTTCAATTAATTGTAATTCCTAAAAGAATTAGGAGATTTTGGATTAATTCGGTATAAATTCATTTCCTAATGAGTCAGCGTGGTAATTTCGGGAAGGACGTATTGTCATTTTCATGCATATCAAAACGTAGAGGCACTTCTTACTGCAGTGCTGAAACCAGTTAGTTATAGAGTTATTCACAGCCTTCCTGTCCTCTCTGTTTCTATAGAGAGATTKTAAATTAATGAACCTATGCTTAATGTTATTTTTTACTATAATGTTTTGAAGATCACTTTCTAATTTACCTGGTAAACARATAAGCATTTTCATATTTTCTGGTATTGCCAGATGCTTGCCCCTAACTTCCAAAGATACATGTAGCCCTTTTATTCCCCTGTAAATTCATGTGTACCTGGATAAAAACTGTTTTCTAGCTGTATATGCATTGTCCATATGGCTAAAAAGCTGTTAAAAGTCTGGAAGATTATCCAGAGCAGCAGTGCAGTTAAGCTTTATGTTCAATGGAGTGTCATTATTTTTTCGGGGTAGTAAAAATCAAGGAATATTAAATGGAAACAGATAAAAAGGTGTTATTACAACAGCCCCTTAATTAGCCAGTTTGATTTCCCTTTTGATCTTTTCAATTAGCCAATAAACTGTCTCTTAAGTTACGTTACTGGGCAAGTACATCATGGGAAATCAGTTATTTGAAAGGATTTTAACAAACTCTCATCCATTTTTACAAATGTAAATGCACTGTAACCCTCAGCCAACTGACTAAGTAGCCATCTGCTGTATAGATGATGGCTCTGATTATGTGCAAAGACAGCAGGTCTCTACTGTAGGCTTTATTTTATTTATAAGGCTATATACATTGGCTTCCATTCTAATTAGATTTTGCACAGCCATAGTAATGTAGGAGGTACTTTAATAAATGCTCAACAGTATCTATGACTCTGCCAACTTGGCTTAATATAATGAGATGTCCTTTACAGAAGTGTTCCAGAAGGGATTGTAAAGGGATTGTGAAGGGATTGTAAAGGGATTGTTTACCACTTGGTGTTACAAGGAGTTAACCAGGATTCTGTAACAGCAGAGGTGTGTAGATGAAGATCACAGCCTGAATTTCAACTTGCATTGCACTATAAAACTGGCATAAAACAAACYTGTGCTGATGCATCTGATACATGGCTTTACATATTAATCATCCTTGAACAGAACTTCTTTTCTCGGATAACACCATCTCAGGTTAATTGCAATAAGACCCTAAAAATATTTTTGAATGTCCAGCTGATAGCTGCAGGRCTGTTTCAACTCTTTTGTGGCTCTGGAGGTATGTGATTCAAGTCTCTAGAACTGCAAGACATAGTTRCAGGGAGGGCAGTTTTGATGAATATACACAGAAATTGTAATGATTGTTCTGTGTCAAAGCCAATAAGCTTAGACTTCTTGTTTCTGTTTCGCTGGCTTTCAAGCTAGAAATTCTGCTTCCTAATGAGAACAATCCATCCATTAACGAGTAATTATGCCGTTTTGAGACACTCTGTCAAAGWGATTAGTTGTTAAAGAGGCAGCATCAAGAGGATGAGGACCTACATGCCAGTTTCTTTGGACAGAACATTTTCCACAATGTTTGTTATTCCACTGCAAGCCATGCTTACCGTTTTTTCTAAATGTCATTGAAAATTTCCGTGAGGGCCACATTGTGCTTGTGAGTAGGAAGAAGAAAATGTAGTTGCACATAAAAATGGGTAACTGACCAGACAGAGTGAAACATCCAAAAGAAAAAGTGTGCTGCAGYTATTACCTTTTTATGTCCTATTTGTTTTAGAAAGTAAAGGGGAAATTTGCTAGTGTGCTAAAGAAAGGCAGTGCCACTTCCACAATGAGGTTTTCTTGGGTGAATACTTGGTAATAACTCACCATAAAGACACTATTGACAATAATTAAACCCATTCATAGAATTAAAGGTGTTATTTTCCCTTTGATTTCACAAGGAAAAAAAAGATAAAATAAAAATATGTGCAAGCCCAGCAATAAGAGGTAGATAACAAACACAACAACTACATCTCCAGTCTGAATAATTCTATTCAAGTTGAACATGTCTAGGTATTAGGTAATAGCTTTAATTTGCATTAAAATAGGTTTAAAACCTGCATTACAGAACTACTACATGATAATGTCATGTAGATTGTCAAACAGGGAATAAAAAGGTTTAGGGCATTTACTACTTATTTGTAACTGGCTGAATGGCAGCATCTTCAGCTTGCCAAGAGGGAAGCTGCACCACACACATGTGATAGACTATGATAGAGTGTAATCATAGCTGAGACAAAATGTAAGCCTCTTAAAGCAACAAACACCTGATTAGTTTAGCACTGCTGCCAAAAATAAGGACAGCAGGGGCTGATGGGTAATCTGGATGTGCAAGCAATGAAAAAATGAATGAAAAAAAAAGGGCTCAACTATTCAAAATGGTCCCAGATTATTAAATTTTAAAAAACCATTATATTGATTCAAATAATTTTTCCCTTCACTTATCATTGCCTTGCCTTTCAAAACTATAATTTTGTGATAATCTCCCCAATCAAATTACTTCTTTGGGTAATTATACCTTTTCCACTGTCAGAGTTGGACAGCCTCTCTCTAAGGGATGCATTAAATTGGAGAGACACAGAGMAGGAGAGCTTGCTGAACCCTTCCATGCCATGACAGTTTTGGTGCAGCACAATGGGGTGCAGCCCATGGCTTTAGGATCTCACAGCCTGCTCCAAGGGAATCTCTTCATTTTGCTGCTCYATTAGTTTAATAGGCAGGTTGAGTCTGGGGAAGGAAGGAGCTGGGGAAGTAAGAGCAGTCCTTGATGCTCAAACGGCTTTCCAGGAGAGAAGAATTTCCCTAGAGATATTTTTCTTTACATTCTTTAATTGTTTCTGTTGGACACCAATAGAGGGGTTCAGCTTACAGAGAGCATCTCTGTCTTCTCTTGCTTTTTCCCACCCTGCAACTGTGTCCAAACTTTCTCAGATACCTCTTCAGCCAWAAATGCTATCAGGCATTGTTGCAATGAGGCAATTGAAAGTAACATCTAATATTTAACTGCCTTTTTGGCAATGGGCAGAAAATTAAGAGGGTGAGTGAGTGAGTATGCTTCAAAGAGCAAAAGAAGGAAACAGCATTTTCCAAATCCCAGAAGCTGAGTGCAATTGCTTGTATTATTGCAGCTGAATGGGATGGGGTGCAGTGGTGGGTGGTCTGTGTGTGTTTGTAATTGCATCACTGCTATTAAGTGCTTATGATTCATGTTTTCTGTTTACTGATGTATCTCTAAACTCAGCATAATTGACTCCACCTCTGACACGAGACTCAAAAACTCCTTGGAAAGATAGGCTCAAAWGTGGGCAGCATGTTCTCATCTTTCAGAGACAGGAAATACTACAATAAACAGATTTCATCTGTGAATCTTTAGGGTGACAAAATCAGAGGTTTTGTATGACCATTAGAAAATCCTGTGTGTATTCTATAAGCAGCAAGAACCATTGTGCTGCAGGCCTGTTTTTCAGAAGTGTTCAAAACAGAGTTTTAATTGAAGTTGGTGAGAGTTGCAAACATTTAGACCTTCTGAAAACTGTCCCTGSGGTTTTATTCTTGGGAAGTAATAGGAGAACTTAGAGAAAATGTAGTCCTCATATAACAGAAACACAGCATTTTAATTTTTTTTTTTTTTTCAGAATAAAATGTGTTTATAATTTCTGTAGTGTCTTGTTATCATCAATGGAAATCTAGCACATGAATCAAACATTCAAGCCAGTGTGTTCAGTTAGTTCATAAAAACTGTTCACAGCAGCACCTTTTACGGTGAAGTTAGCAATGCACAGAGARCTGGCTGAAAATCACTGAAGGATTCAGCATTTGATTATCAAACTAGCCTTGGCAAATGATGTCCTGAGACATGAAGGATAACCTTAACAGGCTCTGAGGAATGGCAGTAAAATTCCCTATTAAAATAATTTAATGAATTGCTGAAATGATGAAAATTCTAAAGGTATGGAAAGCTATGGACTCTCTAAAATAAAATACTTTCAGTGAGAACCCCAGTGCCTTTTTTCTTGTTTTTTTTTGCTTTTTTGGTTTTTTTGGATTTTTTTAGCTATTAATGCTAGATTTTTGTCCAAAAACAATTGGTTTATATTAAAAACTGTTGAAGATTCATGGGGCTATGACATTAATGCCATATAGCGTCAAAATATTTTTATATACTGGAAATTATGTTAGAAACAACTGCTGTAACCTTGAAGTTTTAAAGTACCATTCTTTATTTCCTCTTAGTCTAGAAAATGTCCCAAGTGTCAGRTAGTGAGTGGCTGTGTCTGAAGAGACCTTAGAATTTCAGCTGTAAAACATGTTTGGGTTTTAAAGCCACACTGGATGAGCACACCAAGGAACACTCAATGTACAATGTGACTGAGAATGGCATGACTGTATAAACTGGTTGGGATTTTCTGTCTTCATGTTCCTTATTCTCTGCTTGTGCTTATAAAGGGAAAAAGAAAGATATAACAGCACATGAATATTACAGTTCAATTTTCAATCAAATTGAGATTCCTGGTGGGTGTCAATGTCCAACGCTGGAAAATAGCCCTCTCTCTATTCTGGTGACTTCAAAGCCATTTTGGAGATCACTGATTATTTCTCTAGATTTATGACTCCATTTTGTGTTGCTCCATTTTGCTGTTTTCTGCTCCATTCTGCTGTTTGCTATCAGAAAATACTATATATTGAATAAAAATCAGTATTAATTTANGCCCTCTCTCTATTCTGGTGACTTCAAAGCCATTTTGGAGATCACTGATTATTTCTCTAGATTTATGACTCCATTTTGTGTTGCTCCATTTTGCTTTTCTCCATTCTGCTGTTTTTTAGCAGAAAATACCATATATTGAATAAAAATCAATATAAATTAAAAAAAATTTATAGGATAAGTGATGATAGGATAAGTCTGTGGGCAGATTTTTGTCTTTCGACAAAGTTTAATTCGCTTAGAATCTAAACATGGTTTCTGAGGTTTCTTAGCTACCAAAAAATCACTTCTTCTGAAGTGAATGTGCCATCCTCAAAGCACRTGTAGTCCTTGGCAAGCATCCTGGGCAGGTTCTGGGAAAATGTGATTGCATTTCACAAAGTCAAATACACATATAAAGARTATTAATAACTACACATTTGGGAACATTCTGAAAAATATATTTGGTTTAAGCTTATTCTCAATTTCGAGATAATGTTAAAAACATCATTTTGAACCCATTTGTAGATTATTTGCAAAAGAAAAGTATACCATGATAATAGATAATGTGATACTTCTCAGCTACTGGCKTTTATGAGTCACTACTGAGCAAACAGATAATGATCTCTATCTCCAAGCTGCAGAGATTTGTCCACAAGAAAGGGAATTCATTTACATGTTTATCTGTAAAAGAGAAAAATAGCGGTATCTTGCCACACRGTGATCTATGCATTTAACTGAAAGATCTTCACATTTAAATAACAAGAATTTTTATTTTTGCTTCCTTATCTCGGTTTGACAATAAGTATATTTGAACTGTAGCATTTCAATTATAATGATGACACCTCATGGTTTCCTTTCTTTGACCTAGAATGTCATTCAGCAAAAGACTTGATATGTCATTCTCCCTGCCATGCCAAACAGAGTTGCTTCTCAGTAATAAATGCTTCCACTGATTGAGTAGGAAATTATTGTGAAAAAAGTTGTCACAAAACCAATCTGTGATTGAATCTCCCAGCTCTGCATTTTTCTCTTTAGTTTCGTGTCCTTTTTGTTACAAATAATTTTGCTTGACAAACACGTCAACTGTAAGCATCTCAAGGCAGTTTAATAATGGAATGGATGCCTCACGTTCTGTAAAGATAGATCAGTGCAAAGGAAACTTAAATTTGCAGAAATGATAGGCTTGACCCTCACCTTGGTCTCAGGTAGCTCATTAACATAGAGTTTGATTTAGTGGTGTCAATATCCTTTCTACYGTCCTTCCAGTGCTGAGGGAATTAAGTTCCCAAATCAGCTATTTCTTTTGGACAGCATTACCAAACTTTTCTCCTCTATGTAATATTTTATATYGTCTCTTTAAGATCATCTATTAATGGAAAGTGGCTGGCACAGTGATGCATTAGAGGTAAAAAGACTAATAGCTATTACTTCACATCTTTTTCTTTAAAGCACTTTTACATTTTGGCACACCACACAGGTGATTTTCAAGTGTAGATGTGATGGGTTGGTGGAAGTTCTACCTGATGTAGCACATATAATCTACAGTTTTCTCTATAAATATAAATTAATATAAAAAAAAAGCCATGGATTTTCACTTTTCTTTTCATATAAGTATTTTATTTTGGATAATGTATAGCCTTGCATTACCACTTTTACACAAATAAATGATAAGTCACAAATAATAAGCTTCAATTATTTAAGCTTTAGTAAAGCCCTTACCAAAGTATTTGCAGATGASTCATATTGTACAAAATTGTCTCAGTAGTTGCTCATCTGTCACTGATAAGGGAGGCACAAAATAAATCATAGCAACATGATTTGGGTGAAATTTTCTAATGCATCTAAATGGTGGAAAATCTAATTCTGGAGGCTTTGAGCTATGCAACTATGCAGTCAGACATTGACTAGAATATAAATGCAGATTCCAGTAGGGTGTAGCACTTTATCTTCTTACAAGCRTTTAAAAATTCTKTGATTATTTCTCTGCAATTTTTAAGCATCTAAGTATTTTCATAAGTCTTGGACTGTAGAAATCAAAGTGTAAAGAAACATAAAGATCAGCAGTATTGAAGAACATAGAATTTCTCCAAACTCCAAAAATGTTAGGGCCAGGATTTCCCCAAGTTTGTAACACTCAGTTATTCCTAATGCACAGATATCTCAATCTTATACTGAGCAGCTAGGGTTTTATCTCTGTCTTAAGCTGTCTTATTTCTTTATCTGCATGATATCAAGGAACCTGAGAGATAAATCCATTCATTCCCTTGGGTTTTAGTTCAGGCTGCATTTCCTCTGGTTGTTTACAGTCTCCTTTCATAGTAAAGCTATCACAGATCCTGATTACAGGAGTATGTTTTGTTTATTTATAAGCTTTCAAAAGCTGCTCATCGTTATTTTTCTCATCTCATTTTGGCATTAATGAGTGCTGCTTTAATATACTTTGGAAAGGCAGTAGAAAAATATTTTCCTAGTTCTGCAGATGAAATGAAGCACTAAGAGATGGAGGGATTTGTTCTGGTCACACAGCCAGGCACCACAGTAACAGATTATGAGCCAGATGTTTCCATGGCCCTCACCAATGCAATACCTGAGTGCCTGACCACCTTCAGTGCCCTTGCCCTTCAAAACAGCCCCGAGACAAAAGGAATTGCTGCAGTACTCACTGTAAAAATRAAACATTGGATTACACTAGAACTAAGGATCCAGCACTAAAGGTACTTAGACGTGTGTTATCTTGCAATTTTCCAGAAACAATACAAGAAGGAAATAGCTGGTGCAGGGAATTGACCCTGTCTCCTAAGCCTTGAGCTAAAGCTGAAAGTGCTGAACAACCTTCCTCTTTCTCCTTGGAAAGCTCGTGCTACTCCACATCACACAATCTGGGTCATATCTCAGCTAAGCTTGTCTCTTTTCTCTACTGGCATGCTGCTCAGATCCATATGCACAGACTGTTAGCTAAGGAAACTGATTTATTGGGATCATCTGCAAAGGTTAATGCTCACATAAGGAGTGGCATCATCAGCTTGGCCATTCACTGTCTAGATGGCCATGGGATTTCTAGAACAGCCATTTTGTGACACCTTCTTCACGTGTGTCAGCTGAGACTCCCTGAAATGTTGGMCAGTGAATTGCTGTAATTCAGCTACCCATGGTCAGCATGACCACTCTGTGGGTTATTGGCTACTTCAAGCCATGAGGACAACACTCCTTATGAAAACATGTTGTGAATATATTACAAGCAYCTACAAAAGAGGATCTGAGCATAACATTGAATGGGAAATAGAGCTCTCCATCAGGGAGTTTTGTCAGACAGCCAATGCCAATGTCTGTGTGAGACCAGGACAGCCTTGCAGGTATCCTTTATCTATCCATAACAAATCTTGCCTGGGCAGAAATGGGCTGGGGAACAACTGTTACTGTCCTACCAGGGAGTGAGTGAATGAGTGTGTCTGTGTGTGTGTGTGTGTGTGTGTGGGCACAGCTCTTACACCCACCTGCATTATCGTCAAAACTAAGTTATAGCATTTCAATCCAGTTTGCAATAGCATATATATTTTTACCTTTTTTTTTGGTCCTTAAATAAATCCACATTCCTGACCCTGGTTTTGCAGGGTTTCCTGTCAGATGGCCATTTTTTCACTCGGGTAAAAGGACTGCTCAGAGGGTCCTTTCTGGGARGCACTATCTCTGCAGAGACCAGGTTTTCAGTGGCACCCATGAGAGCAGCAGCACCTGTTCTTTTGGCAGAAGGGATACATGAAGAGAATGAGCAGAAATAAACCATTGTTTTCTGCTTACTTTCCCCTCATGTTATTATTTCCAGATGAGTCAAACAAACAGAAAAGATTCTCCAATAACTCAGTGACTTGTATGTGCTTTTGCATAGGTCTCTATGTATATTGCCAGCAAGTGGAATCAAGTTTTGTGCCGGGGTTCTACAACACAATCGTTGCTCATTAYTCCTCAGACCTCAGAAATTGCTCTGTTTTCCTGAACCAGAAACCAGGAATTTCAGAACTGGACCTGGTAGTTCTGTAATTATAATGTCACATTATCAGTGTGTTCTTTAAAATGTCAACATGAGGAGAAAAAAGGCTATGGGCTATTATTTTCTCGTTATTGCGRTGTTTCCTTTGAATACTGTAAAAAACATCAAACACATATTAGAAACAAAGGCAGACCGAGTAAATGAGATCATGCTGAGGCCTTTGTTGCTCTGGCTGGATTGTTTTTGATGTCTGAACTARCTCAGTAGCTGGCTTTATCTTTATCTGGGACCACAAAGCAGCCTGCAGCATCAACACACCCGGCCAGACAGCCAATAACTGTGGCTGAGGTTCTGACCTTTTCAGATTTCCTCACAACTAATAAGTAGCTAAGTGAGAACCATTTTAATTTTTTTCCCCTCTCTGGAAGACACTTCTCATATGAAGCAAAACTGTAGAAGTGTTATGTTTATGCAAAATTCAACTGCAGTTTCATTTGAATTTTCTTCTTCAGAAACTGTATCAGGAAAGCACCTGTGTGTGTGAAGGAGCACTTCTTGTTCAGTTGCTCTTCCCAAACTTCAGGCATGATTGCCTCACTGCTATGTGCTACAGATTGGCCATTGAAAACAAAATACAAAGATTTACAAAGGTATTTTAGGAAAATTTCAGTGGTTTTTTTTTAGTGTAGACTATAGGTGTTATATTCACTGAGAAGCATCTGAATTGAATCACAAGAATTAATATAGGACATTTTTTAAGCCAGCTGATGGGCAAACTGGTTAACCAGTTTTCCCTCTGTTAACCATTTTTTTTTCTGTGGTTGCTGCACTGGTGAATAGTTGTCTCTTATTTCCTATGGCTTTCAAGGCTGTCATCTGTTGGTAATTTGGTCTCTGCAATGGCTTTTAGGTAGGAGAACATCTGTCTTTGATTCTTTAGGATCCCACTTTGAGCCCTGCATCCCTAAACATTTGCAAATACATTCCCAGCTATTACACCTCCAGGATTCTTGCATTGCTGACTGATAAGGTCCACTTTGGAGTCTTGTAATATATGGGAACAGACATAATAGTCTGGCCAGAGCTGACATTATTCACTGCATGTTATATGATGCCTTGARTGCTGTAGGCCTTGAGATAACAAAAGTAAAACCTGGTGTGCTTGATTTCAACACGAGAACTGAGGAAATGAATTCAAAATCTCTAAGAAAGGAGACTTTTCTGACTGCATAAGGAAACATTTTTCATGTGCTTAATTCTCAGGTAACAACTTGCAAGTTTACAATTACTTCGTGTTCAAAACTGCCTATCAAATGCTTTATTTAAAATCTAAAATGTCATAACTAAAATGCAAGTATCCCTTTCCAACATTATTGACAATAATCACCCCAGAAGATGGCAAAGCAAAGCTGCAGTATTGCATTCCAGTGAGTGTAGCTGGACCKGCATGTGAGAATGATAAGAGATTTGCTTTGAAACTTTTTATGATCTGTGATTATGRCATGGGTGAGTTTTCTTAGGCCTTTCTTTAATTGACTCAAATACTTCATTGAATAAAACAAGAAACTGAAATACATAAAGAAACTTTCTTCCAGGACCATGTGTTTCTAAATACTTGCAGACTTTTTTTGTAAATGCTTGTATTTCCCAGATTTAAAATTATTGCAATTTTTTTTTYCCGCTAATGGATTTTTTCCAAGAATGATTCCTTGACAATGCAGGATTTTTTTTCTCTGCTTCTGTTGTTTGCTGATGAAGTAGATGTGCACAGGTCCTGGATATATTGAAATGTCATTGTTCATTATAGAAAAGCTCTAAGCTTGAATAAAATGAGTGACTTCAGCATAAKACTGAGACTTTGAGGAGAAGGGGAATTAGTGGAAGATGTCTTGCATTCTCACTGGTGACTTTGGAAGTCTGCAGAGATTGGGAAATTCACTTTAGAGTWACAGTTAAGGTACAAAGCTGACAAACTTGCCCTATTTCTCTGTGTTTATCCTTTGAGCATACTTTTTCCTCTTGGTCCACGGTAAATTTGTAGCAAATAGATTGAAACAAAAGTTGTGGACCAGAGTGACAGAACTGAGGCCAGGAGGTCAGCACCCTTACTAATGCAGGTGCTCTACATCCTTCTTTCTCCATTTTGACTAATGCCAGTGCCAGYTTTCATTCAAAATTGCTTTTCTCCTTCCTAAAAGTTATAATTAAGAGCAATAGAGAGGAAGGGGGGAGAAAAAGAGAGGGAAGCGCCTACTTCTTCATTCTTTCTAACAAATAGTATTCCTTCTGACAGTGATGGTAATCATTCAGAATTATAAATAAAACTTTCACAGAGCTTTTTTTCTCTTTCTTTTTAGAGGGGGCAATAGGGAACCTTTCCATCAAATAATTTTGCAGCTACTGTGTTATTTTTTTGTTCATTCTGGAGATATTTTCCTGTAYGTAGAAGCTTAGAGCAGGCTGAGCTTCAGTCACAAATGCACTGTGCATGCACCTTTCCACAGGGTTCCTCTGTGCAAAGAGATATTTGATTAAAATGTTGTTTGCACACATGTTCAGTTCAGGATGTTTTGCAGATGCACACAGAGTTTATCACAAATATCAGTGTGTCTTTGTGTGAAATTTATGTGTTTGCAAGGTAAGGAACAGGTCTGGTAGAAGCCACCTGCCTATTCTCAAAATGGGGGTAAAGAACAATGGGGTGTTAAACCCAGTTGTTTAGGGCATGGTGCTAATAATGCCAGGCTTGTGAGTTTGATCCCTGTATGGGCCCTGAAGAGCTGGACTTGATGATCCTTGTGGGTCCCTTCCAGCTCAGAATATCCTGTGATTCTGTGTAAAAGGCTGGGCCAGGATGAAGCACAGTGATTACAAAAGGTTAGCTATAATCTAATGTACATATTCTATGGCATATCTAGGTATAGATATGTGTTACATTATGATTGAATTGCATATTTTAATTATACAGTGATGATACAAGTACTAACACTGCTATGATGRTCTCTTTTAACACTATCCAGCCATRTTATAGGATTTGCCTGTAGAACAGTGTAAAAGCTTGAAATTAGCTAATACTTCAAGTCATTTTACGGACAGAATAAAACCCTAAAACATGGTGTTTTGTTGTCATTAAATAAAGAGTAGGAATTATTTTGTTTCTGTCTTCCAGAGGAATTATTCTCTGAGATGGACAGTCAATACAARGTGGAGCTGAGTATTCCAAACTGTGCTGCCATAAAGGCAGACTGTTGTTTTCAGTAGATGGTTTCATGGCTATCCCAGGATGATTAAGATTTTTCCTCCTTGGTTTGTGCCTCTGGTTTTGAGAATGCTTTTTCTTCTCCCTTGGAAGGGTCCTTGCTGCCTATTTGTTGAGTGAGCCTCAGCTGTGAGGCACAGGAATTGGCTGTACACAGACAATTTAACTGAGCTGTGAGCTAATTCCAGCTCTAGATGTACTTTCAAGCACCACAGACCATTTGTCTCCTCTATGGCTCTGTTATCCAGCATTCCCATTTCACCTGCAAGGGTGTAGTGTCAATGTTGCTGCCTTGAGAAAATGATGCCATGGACAWATTCAACAGAGTTTGTAAAATATAGATGTATTTCAAAGTCTGGCAAAATTCTGTGTTGTTTTTGTGCCCATCCCAGCAGACCATGTAATCTCTATTATGAGAGAAAGTTGTTTGCACGTCTTAAAGAGTCATTCTTCCAAGTATTTTTCTTAAAAGATGACAATTAAAGATTTAATTGTTTTTTATGGTTTAATACCRAGATAAGGACACAGCTTTTTCAATTCCTTCTTCTCCCACAACTCCTCTCACCCATCTGATGTGTCTGCAGTGCAAAATGCCAGCTGTTTTAACCTTGTGTAATAAGACACTTCTGATAACAGTGTTATAGACACTGGAATGTTTCCCTTATAAGTGTAATTTTCTTTTTGAACAAAAATTAACACTACAGAAGACATGTTTTCTGGCTGGCTGGCAGCAATTAATCGGAAACTCCTGAGTGCTAATTCATTGGAATCCGTGAGTGTGCTAGCTGATTTATATTTGTTTGAGTGATCAGACTTCATTTCTTTGCAGGGATAAAGTYACTAATGTTTCCTGTTCATTTCTTTTGGTTTGAAGAGGGACATTTTTAGCCTTGGTGTGGGTTTTTTTTTCTGTTTTGGGATGGTTTTTTTTTTTCTTTTTCTGTATCAATGACACTATTGAGGCTCAGGCAGTTCTGTAGCTAGGAGGGAGAAATTGCCTTTTTTTCCTATTTTTAGCGCTCCAGGCCAGAAAGCTACGGGTGTCTAATTCTGAGTCTAATTCTATTCCCTTGTCAATCCCTGCTAACATGAATGGGAGGAGGAATCACTTTCTGCCTSCCTTGGCTCTGTCTTTATCAGCCCTGATGCTTTGAGGGCAGTAATAAAGAAGCACTATCTTAATGACATCAGGAGTGACCTTAATGGACAGGGAGATTGTTAGGAGGAATGTTTGTGATTAGCTGGGGACTGAGGGTAGGGATCTCATGTCCACAGCAGAGAATAAGCCAGGGAACTGGTAACTCTCTAGATGAGGGAGCAAAGGGAAGGGRGAGTGAAAGGATTTTGTAGAGCCTTAGGGAAAGCAGCTTTCCTGAATGAATCAAAATGTGTTCATTTTCTTGAAACTTCAGGCTCTTTTATGGGTGCAACATGTGCAAGTTTGAGAATGAAGACAAATGCTCTAGGAGATCTTGACTGATTTCACTAGTACCAGTTGATTGTGTAAGTGTCATTKTGGTTTCTACAATWAAGAAWWTTTTTTTTCCTTTCACATSATAATTGCCTTACTCAGGTTTTCAGGTTCTTTTATGGCATCTTTTGCCCAATAAACATACAGGATTTTTTTTGTTTTTCTGACTAAACCTCTCCTAAACATCTAAATCCTATGCTGATAACTGAAGGTGAATTCCTTRGGTTATATCTGAGAATAATATCCAGTCTAGCTATAGATTCAGCTCTCCATGAGCTGATATGTCCACTTTTTTCTTATAATAGAAGAGCTTTAGGTTGTCACCACCTCAATTATCCCCAGCTTACAAACAGGCATAAGTTTAATGGGCCTAATTATTTTGCATATGGTATGTGATTATAGAAATCCTGACGTGATGACAAGATTAATTTTTTTTAAAGTAATGCCTAAGCCATCCACTTTATTCTTTTCCTAACTGAGYTGCTTTAGAGATATTTTGCTGTCACAAAGCAGAAAAGAGATCAAGGAGATAAGAACAGCATTTCGGAACCTGWAGTTTCCCTTTTAAAAAAATAAATAATGAGAAATAAAAATGTGTTCTTCAATATAAAGTTGGGTGGCATAAGCACTTTAAAGTGCAGACATTTATTTAGTTTTGCAAGTCTAGATCTGACCCAGCATGTGAATATTAGCTTTGGGCTGGTCTGTATGAAACAAACTGGTGCTGTTATCTTTGTTCTTATGGCTGAATTGCTCTTAATCAAGAGCCGTGATTACAAGTGCTCTTGTTCATCAGAACGTCTGAGAGGGCCACGGGCAATTGTGAGTTGAGGATGAACTATGTCCTCCCTCTTGGAGGAAACCTCTTGGCCTCAACTGAGGAGAAAAATGAGCGGGTCATTGTGAGGGGACAGCTGCATAAACGCTCGCTGTCTGTGGGTGAGGAAATGACATAAATCTCCAGAGATCCCATCTGGCACCTGGCCTAGCCATTCCAACYGCTTGATATTAAGACCTATGTGTGGGTTTGGAAATCAAATATCTCCTCTTTACCAGAATACCACTCCAGTGAAAAGCATTGTAGCCTGTCTATATTGTTCACTGMAATAGTTACAGTGGGCTGAGAGAGKGAGCGAGCAAGAATATACTTGGTGATCAAACTTACTGCTAGGTCTGAAAAATCCTAGAGATTTTCCCTGCTGACCTACTTGTCTGGGAATTTAGTTATATTTATTTAGGGTGTCACTGTGCTTTAGAAGGGTACAGTTTGGGAGAGCTCTTATCTTTATCACACGGTCTCTTATCTTTTCAATCCATCATGGGGATACACAGTCTTGCTCATTTGAATTTATAATCCTGTAGCTGCTTTTTCAAAACCTTTGCACTTTCGCATATCACCTTGAAATGTGGCCAACAGACTGGTGTGTAATCTAGAAAAGAGGTTGCATCCTAAATGAATCCTCAGCTAAAGCATGCTGGTTGTTACATCACCTTGCACACTGCATGAGAAGGCTCCCCAGCTGTGCTGGGTTAGTTCCTGCACTCAGGCTACAGGAAAACAAGGAAAGCTGACACAGTGCATAAAGTGACTTAGCATCACAGACTCTGACACTGAAAATGGTCTACTATGATTAATCTTCCTCCCCTCTGAAAGCATGGATTGCACAGAGTCTGATCCTTTACTTTCCCGAATTTTTCCTTTTGTCAAAGCTGGGTTTTCAGAAGCAAAAAGCATAAGCCATAACCCCCAGTGCTGTAAGTAGGTCTAGAAAATATTCTGTCTCTCTGAAAAGAAGATTTTACTTTCTAAGTTATAATTTTCATCATCAGAAAAAAAAAAAAAAAAAAACAAAAAACCAACCAACAAACTGATCTGAAAAACAGGGTGGGGTTTTTTTGCTAGATCATCTCCTTACTGCACTGTCTGTTTTGAAGTTAGCTTTTATTTCATATTGCATCAGGTTCAAACAGAAAGGCATTCATTATTATGTGGCAGCATTACAGTTGACATCTAAACCCGAAGAACCATAATTTGTCTTTGACATCAAATAATCCACAGTTCAGAATTAAAGACCTTAATCAGGTTTTTTTTTGTTGTTGATTTTTTTCCCTATAACTTTGTCACTTACACTTGAAACAGGAACAGTTACATCTGTAAGAAAATGGACATATATTTTGCAYATGATTGGTATCCTTTGGATGAAATTGCAATCACATGAAATTTTCAACGAGGTCAAGACCTGTTAATCCTTAATGAAAGCCAAACTGGTTTTGTTCCAAGCAAGTGTGTGAAGGCAGCAATCGGGTACAAAAGAAATTAAATTGTGACCAAATTATTCAGCTCCTTCCTTGCCTTGGYTGAGATTTATCAAACTTTAATAGTKCCCTAGGGCYCAAAACCTTGTGCTTGTATTRACAGTTTGCACTTTAGAGCTTGAGATGCTGTCCCTCGTGCTAAGCAGCTGTACACATCAGGCCTTTTTCAGGGATACTCCACGGAGTAAAAGGACACAGCRCAAACAAGGCACTTTGAGGAGACTGGAACCAAAACCACCTGGTTCTATTTTGTGGGTAAGGTTTATAATTAAGTAAACTCAGTGTAGGGGCTTGAGCATGTATGAAATTTTCTCCTGTTCTGAGATCCTTAATAGCCAATGGGCTATGCTGTTGTTCTTCCCCATTGTCTATCCATCCCCACAGAGCTGTCTGTGGAATTTAAACTTCATTTATCCTTAAACCTTTCATGTTCAGAACTTGGTTTGTGAGTTAGAAACACCCACATCCAAATGCAGACAGGCATGGACATACACAGACACACAACACAYGTGACCATGTCAGCCTGCTGAGGTGGGAAATGGGTGATGGAAGAGGACAGGATGGCCAGAGAAAAAATTATAGCTGAGAAGTTCTGAGCTAGCTGCAATCCTTATCTTTTTTAGCTGTTGGACAGGAGASTCTAAATGTGTTTCAGTCTGGCTCATCACTAAGTTACTGTGATTTCACACACTCTCTCCCTCCTGGCCAGGACTGACCACCTAATACCAAAGTATTTCTCTTCTGATCCCCACTATGAATGTGCCTCACTTGGCAAAGGCTCACATGGCTTTTTTTTTCTTTTTTTTTCCCAATGAAATTGCTCTCTGAACAGCATGGTCCCCAGCATGGGTGCAGATTTCTGAATTTTGTCTTCAGGGCTCTCTTATTACTGACATCATAGCTTTAATTTTCTTTTTTTTTTCATTTGGTAAAGTGCCACACAAGGTGGTCTCAGGAGCTGCACTAAAAGTTAGTAGGAAAAATACTTCTCCTGGGTAACATTAAAGAGAACACACACATCCAGTTTTGTGTGGCTTAACATCAAAGACACAGGAAATCATCAAAAGCCTTTTCCACCTTCTTTAGCCTTAGGGACTCTTCCTGGGTTGCCTGTGAGCTTTGGCAGAAGTTGTTACATTACCCTGAATGGTCTTCCTCATACTTGCCAAATTCTTTTGAGTTTAGTAATATAATATCACTGTTGGCAATATGCAAAATTTCTTGCTGACATCTCAAGGCTAAAGTTACTGGAAATAGGAGCTGTAGCACTCTTTGAACAGAATAATTCCTTCTGTTTCTGGGGTTGTTTCTGAACATTGTGACTTCCTAGGTTTTTTCCTGGTGTTTTGGTTTGGCTATTTTTTTTTTTTTTTTTTTGCTTTTGCCTTAGGTCTGCTTAACTCTGAAAAAAAAATATCTAAATTTGATACACAAAAGCCGTAATTCCATATTTTGTTGCTGTCTGATTTAAGATTGTTTCTGCTGTAGTTACAGACAGGGTTCCAGGGGTCAGATGAGATAGCAGCTGTGACTGAAACCAATAAAAGAAGAATGAAGGATTTATTCACTGATAAGTCACTTTTCTTCAAAATAAAATTATCCAAAACCTTTATCTGTTGGAACAAGGAATGGATTTCATAGATGAGAGATTAATAAATGTTGCATTACTTGTTTTKCTACAAGTTTATTCAAACCTTCTTGTGGATGACTACTCAGAATTCTAAGACTCAGTAAGCAAACAGATGAAAGTTACATTGCAATTTATCAGTGGTCCTGTGATTKTCATCTGCTTTTAACTGTTTCATTCTACTTAACTAATACCAAAACCAATACATATTTCTGCTTACATTCCTATGAAAGAATACACGAAGAAATTAAGCTTTGTCTTTTGTCCAGAATTTTTCCCAACTTGATAACAAGATGGATGCACAGGCAGTTACAGAAATGTCAATTTAAATTATTTGAAGGCATTTTCATGTATTTTTTAAATTCATTGTAGCATTTATTATAGCTTTCCACACTGCATCATATTTTGTGTCATCACTACATCAGACATCCTGCTGGTGACCCACTCTGTGCATGGAATTGCCATGCAAGCAAAGCAATTGTGAGTTGAGCTGTGGGATCTGAGGAGTGGGAGACATGAAAAAGTGATAGAAGTAATGCACATATACCATTTCTAGTATATTCACATATTTACAATTACTCCCCACTGCCTCCCTTTATTTAGGGAGTTCACTGCTCTCTGCATTCATCTGGGCACCGACCCAGATCTACCCAAATCACTGGTGGACTCTGAAGRGCAAAATTTCAATCCTGATCAGAGATCAGGAACAAGGCACATTCATGACTAAGCAGTATTTTCACACTAGTTGAGCTCCAGCAAAGTTACCAACTGAACTTGAATTAATTGAGGTTTAGGAACCTGCTTGGCAGGACTTTTGAAGTCATCCTAGAAGAAAGGGAAAAAACCCAAACATCAGTCAGTCTCCTATGAAAGAAAGAGRGGATGAAAGGAAGCAAGGAGAGTGAGCACATTTCTGCTTAAATGAGCAGCGCTAAAGTGGGGTGATGACAATGACATGACCTATAGCTCCACAGTAAYGAGAGCATCCTTCATGTGCTCTGTGTGTTTGGCCCGTGCTGGGCTGAAGCCAAGCACTGCCTCAGTGGGCTTTTAATGCCCTGGCTGTGGGACAGAGCAGAGAGGGTGGGGAATGTGCAAAGCATTACTTTTCAGAAGGGACTGCGCTTCTGGGAAATGCACAGGATGATGAAAAATGGGATTACCAAACAAAGCTACTGATTTACATAGCTATTGGTTCCATTTTTACATTCCTCCCCAGTTTTCATTGCTGATTTTCATTGACCAAATATTTGGTCTACAAGAGGTTTCACTTATAGGCCATTCAAGAAATTCCATTCAAGGAATTTGGGAATGTTGAAACAAGACTTTTCTATCAAAACAACTGGCAGCTCATTTTCTATTTGAAGGGAGCTCAAATGTTATGCCTGTGGGTGAGTTGCAATAGGAATTTTCTGTGGAGCATTGGGCATCTGTGCTGAAGAAGGGATGGAGAAGCCCAGCCCACATTTAATTTCTGGGAGAACTATTGCATCAGTTCAGACTACAGTGGGTCACAAAAAACTCCTCTTACTCCTTCCCCTTGCTATTTCACTGTGCAGCATAGGCATGGTTCATATAAAGTKTCCAGAATTTAGAAGACACAATTTCGACCTACTGCATCACCTTTCTGCAGTGTCACCATGGTGATTTTCATTTACTGTCAAGTAATTATTTCTCTGATTTCTTTGTGGGTTTCTTTTTGGTTTTTTGGGG